>NC_058410.1:122395936-122529482 GCF_002201575.2 Neomonachus schauinslandi
AGCATGCTTAGTCATGGCCGACATGCAGGAGTCGTGAGGAGCTCTAGAACGTGTCGTTTTTAGCAGCTGACATTTAAAACGAATGCAAGAAGCACGTCTTTGTCATTTGTCTGCCCTAGTACATTCCGTCTGCCACAGTATGCAAAGCAAGGTTGACTGGGCAAAAACATTCAAGTACTCACCAGCAGCTTCATTGTAGTACACGTTGATTCTCTCCAGCTGCAAGTCACTGTCTCCATGGTAACTGCCAGTGGGGTCGATCCCATGCTCATCACTGATGACCTCCCAAAACTGGGGGGGAAAAAAAATCACATGATGGGCTGGCATCCTAAATATCGGTAAGGATGGCTCTTTTCTCCCTCGCATGTGCTTGGAACAGCGGCCACTGTGGTCAGCCAGTGAAGGAGTCCTAGAGCTGCACCCCCCTATTCCTCCAGGGGCTGCTGCAGAGGGGCTTGGAAATCCGCAGAGCATCGGCCATATGATGGCGACAGACTGAAAAGCTGGGAAGGGCACTGAGCGAGGAGGGTGGGCACAGCAGATGCCCTTCTAGGGAACGCCATGGAGGTTGGGGGGGGCCGTCACCCCCAGGCAGGGCTGAATGTCACTGCATCCCAGCCGATGGGTGGGTCCCGCCAGGACCAAGGACCACTTGGACCCCACCCCTCAACTGCCTGCAGGGATCAAGGTCTCCTGGTGCAAACCCCACCCAGCCCTCCAGGCAGAGCAGTTTTAGGCCACTGACATCCAGAGGGCCTGCTGCCCCTGCCCACGGCAGGGGTGGGTGGGGAAGGGCAGGCTGGAGGAGTCTGGGATCCCGACCGGGGACAGTGGGTAGAGCTGGGCACGGTGAGGGCACAGGCTCCATTGTGAATTTGCAGCAGGGAAGGGGGCGGGGAGGTTGGGGTGGGCAATATGGCGGTTGTGAAAGAGACCACGTCCTTGTCCGGGCGCCCGCCCACACCCTTGCACCAGGCTGGCTCCTGCCTCGCCCACTGCGGTCGGTAGTCACAGCGCTGGGACGTCACCTGCCGCCTCGCAGACAGGAAGCCAGACATTTTGTCTCATCATGTCGAGGGTGCTCATATTAGGGAAGTTATCTACCATTCGGATCTGAGAAATCTGCAAGCATCAGACATCAATCAGAACAGACTTTTCTTTTATAGGCAGAGGTGGGCAGGACTGGCAGGGACTATGTGGGTGAGGAGGGAAAGAGATGGTGGGGCTGTAGGTGCAATGTCAGGTTACCCAGCAGGAATATTTTTCTCTGTAGTCAGCAGATTCTCAGACTGAACTGTTAAGGGGGGCAGTGTTCACCTCTGTGCTTGTTTAAACCTGGCGCAAGCCAAGATTTATGGGCTGTGGGTGGGGGAAAACCTGCCTACAGTTGGGTGAAGCAAAGTAGAGGGTAAGAAATGGGCAATTGTGAACACTTGGTCATTACCTCCTTTGTTTCATAGGAGGCTCTCTGGATCATAAGGAAATGCAAAGTAACAAGAAATAAACAAATATCAATCCCTTTGTTGTTGTTATCTCTAATAACCAAAATGAAAGGTAGATGATGGGTGGATCTTGAGACAGAGCCAAGATTGGAATCTGAGTTATTTTAGGACTTCTGCCAAAAGAATTAGTTAAGCTGAAGCCACAGATAGCCAAGATTTGCAAGATAATGGGGGGAAGGAGAGGGGAAGGCTAGAAACCCATGCCAGGAGGATAGAAACCTTTAAACAGTTATTTGTTTAAAGCAGACATTAATGGGATCAAAATAAAGGTCTTACTGCAGCACTCTCAGAAGTTGAACAGACTGATGAGAGCTTCTGCTCTTCCCCCAACACTGAAGGGCCTTAAGCAAATCTGCTTTATTCGCCATAGTTTGGAAGGATTTCAAAAGCCGGATGGCAAAGATGAAAATGGGAAAACCACCCTGGAATTGCCTGAGTGATGATTCCACAATCTAATCACATTAAAGATTGACAGAAGGGCCTGGTCCCTTGACCCAATCCCCAGCTGGGGACCCAAGGGCATGTACACATGAGTGGGTAAAATGGTCAGGGAGTCTAAGAATGATATTTCTGGGACTCCTTGACATGAGAGCCCCGTTCACCCTGGTGCCAGAGATAGTGAAGTCCTAACAGGGGTTGCAGTTAGATTGGGAGGATATGGGAATGACATGGGTGGTGGGATTCAAGTTTAGATGAAGACTGAAATGTTTGAACAGACTATGTGAAGTGGTTGTATCTTCATTACCTGAATATATTATGGGGGTGAATATTGTGTCTAATTGGTCAGTGCTTCCCCTACCCTAGTGTTATACAACGGAAGTGTCGTAAAGCCACCCTTCAGCCATTATTAAGTAGACAGCGCACAACGTGGGCTGTTCCTAATTTGACAGGGGTAGCAGTGCAGACATATTATCTGTACAGTGATACTGGGTGAGGTGTGGGGTGTGGACTGGGGCTCATTACAAAAGCCTGGGAGTGCCACCCAGCAATGACCACTGGGATTGCTGTTTGAAAATTCCAGAACATTCCCATTTGAAAGACAATTCCTAGCTTGCTATTTGACGTTAATTGAAATTGTTCCTGTGACTGAAGGACATAAAATAATCTTGAAATACCCATAATGTCTTGGGTAATGTCAAAAAATATCCTAATGGGGAGGGGAGTGCTCAGAAGACTTTCATAATAAAAAAGAAGTCATTTATATAGGAAATGGTACCAAGGGAATCCAAGGAGAGGTACTGAGGAGCAGGGAGCTCCTTCTCCTTTAGGACTGAATTTGGAACCATCTGACGTGCTGCTGGACCCTAAAGCCACTTGGGTATTGCCATATAAACAACATAAACAACTCTCTATTAACCAACAAGAGCTGCTTGGTTTATGGGTAGCAATATAATATATTTATATTAAAGCCTCATCAGGGTTAATAAAATGACTGGCTTGGAGATGGATTTAACTAACCATAAGCTAACTTTTATGCTAAATGGTTCTGTACAAGTTTATTATAAGGTACAAACAGCAACACAGCAAGAGAGAAAAAGAGTAATTAACCTAGCACCAAAAGGTGAATGTCTATGTCATGGCTTTATAGGGTGAATTGATTAGTTGTTTACCATTGCTTTGTTAGTAAATACTGTATCTGTAATTACAGATGCCCAGACAAAGGTGATTGTTTTGCTGTGAACTTCCTTGGTTGGCAATCCTCTGTGTGTGTTGTCATACATAGATGCTGGGAATTAACATTGTCCCTGACTATGTGAGGACAAGATGACTGGAATCTTGACATTCAGACCCTTTGGGACTCTTCCCCAAGTGTCTCCTCTCCTGGCTGATTTTAATTTATATACTTTCCACATAATAAACCATAACCATGAACATAACAGCTTTCAGTGAGTTCTGTGAATCCTTCTGACAAATAGTTAAAACTGAGAGTGGTTTTGGGGGCCCCTTGAACTTGCGCTTGTTGTCAGAAGTGAGGGCAGTCTTCTGTGTGGACACTTTGTGTCCTCTAGAACTTCACAGTTGTCCATATTTTATTCAGGGGATGAAGTGAATATTTACATTATGAATGCTGAAACCTCCAGCCTTCTACTCAGCAATCAGAATGCTGGTGGCCAGGCAGAAGAAGCAGGATATGGGTGGGGATAATCTGGGCTATATGATCATTTCAAGAACAAAGACATCATAATGATGATTATATAGGCTATCTTTTGCTGCACAAAAATCCACCCCAATACTTTGTGGATTGAGACAAACTATGTATTATTATTTGTAAGTTTGAGGTTGGCTGAGTGGTTTTGTTATGGGCCGGCTCATCTGGGGCTTGATGTTCTGGGGTAGCTTCATTCACATGTCAGTTGGTTGGCAGGCTTGTTGGTCTAGTGAGGTGCTCACTGTCATGTCTGGCAGTTGGCTTGATGTCAGCTGGAAAAGCCATGTGTCTTTCATCACCCATCAGGCTAACCACTGGTTAGTGGTTAGTTTGTTTATATGGTGCCAAAACCATCCCTAGTGGCAGGAGAGGGCAAGCCCCAATCCACAAGGCTTTTCCCACCCTTCCTTGTATCACACTTGCTAATGTCCCATTGGTGAAAGCAAATCGTGTAACCAAACCCAGATTCAAGAGGTAGAGAAACAGACTCCACCTCTTGATTGATAGAGTAGCAAAATCACATTGTAAAATAGTGTGTATCAGTCTGTTTCTCTAGAAACAGAACCAATAAAGCCTGAAATCTGTAGGGCAGGCCCACATGCTGGAAACTCAAGCAGGGTTTCTATGTCACAGTCTTAGATGGGTTCATCTCTGGGAAACCTCAGTTTTTGCTCTTAAGCCTTCAACCATTTGGATGAGGCTCATCCTTATTATGAAAGATAATCTGTTAATAAAACGGTAAGTAATCTGATTGCAAAGGTGAATCATGTCTACAAAATACCTTCACAGCAACATCTAGATTAGTCTTTGAACAACTGGGTTCCATAGGTTAACTAAGTTGACACACAAAGTTTCACCATCACAGAGCAAATATTCAGCTCTCATTCAGTCTGTATACTCCATTGATAGTTCCCTAAACAAATAACCAGATTGCTCAGAATTCACCCAGCGAATTCTATGCTCAAAAAGCTCTATGCACGGGCCTGGAGATCCCAAAGAGCTTCTTAGTGTCTCTCTCTTAAAAATGAGCACACAACTGAAGAAGACCAGATACCTGGAAGACAAAGGCCCAAACAAGTAAACAAAGATTAAGAATAAAGAAGGAAACATGGAAAAAATTATGAAGGGAAAAGGAAACATCCTTTAAAAATCTTATGAATCTCCTCAGAGGAGAGATGATAGTGTATCCATGAAATAGGAACAGAATACATAAAAAATAAAATTAAAGAATTGAGAAGGATTCTTAGAAATTAAAAAATGTAAGAGCACAATTGAAAACTCAGTTGAGATGCTGGAAGATAAAGTCAAGCAAATCTAAAACGTATAGGAAAGAAGGGTAGGGGGATGGAAAACAGGAGAGAATTTGATTAAAAAATTAGAGGACTAACCAGAGGTCCAACATCAGATGAATAACAGCTCCACAGAGAAGCAGCTGAAGAAAAAAAAAAAAAACTGGGAGAAATATGATCATATAAATATATGAAGAAAATGACAGAAGAATGTGAGTTTCCAGATATAATTCTGTATGGTGGAGTCTATCACCTCCTTATGATCTGAATGCATGATCCAGTTACTTGAAAATTCCTTGTTTCCCATCGGTCTCTCGGGAAACAGACTCGGAGAGATTTATACAAGAAGCGTATTGGAGAAGGAAGGGAGCCGAATTGGGGGAAATGAGAAGCTGAGGTGTACAGTCCCGGGGGATGATCTGGAGCTCAGATGACTCTTCAGGGACATCCCAAATTGAAGCAAGGGGGCTAAATCTTCCCTCCCCTCACCGACCAGCCCTGGCATGCAACAGGTCCCCGAGGAAGGGACCATGCCTGTGGGTGAGGCAGCTTGCTAGCTGAAGGCAACTCTAAGAGCAGAGCTCAGCTGAGGCTCCGTCAGTGGCCCAACTTCCAGGAGCCTCAGAGTCCTGAAGGGGTAATGCACTTCCTCAATTCACTTGGAAACTTCTAGTTTTAAGTCCTTGGAAGTCCAAATGCACACGTGGTCTTGGATGGTGGTCTGCCTACTAGGGGAGCGTGGCACGGGCTGCCTGTGCCAGGCCCAGGCTTGGTGAGGAGGCCCAGCCCTGGCCACAGTTGTGGGGCGCTGCCTGGGAAGGGAGTGTGAAGTCTTTCTGAGGAGCAGCTTCAAAAGCCCCATTGTTGTCACACAGTCAGTAATAGGGTTTTTATCAGTAATACTGCGGCCATGTTGCCTCGATATGGCCGACTCCCACACCCAGCCCTCACTCGGTCTGAATTCAAGCAGAGCACAAGGGAGTGCTATTGACGGGCTCTTCAAACCCTTACTACGCGGCTGTGCCGATTCAAAGGGCATCTAAGACATTTTAAACATTTCACATGTATGGAGGGGATAAACTAGAAGTGTTTGCATTTTAAATGATTTTTCAATTTGCAAGAGATTTATCATAATAAACTTTCTTATTAGGTGTTGATATCAGTCCAGTTACAAAAATTGAATGAATGTCTCATTTGTTACCAAAACTGCTTCTATATTAAATCTCTATCCCATTTATCCAGTGGCGCCTGTTCCATGCAATGTGTGTGAGATGAAGGGAAAAGAAGGGAGATCCACACTGAGCTCCTTCTGTATTCTACAGTCAACCAAGGCACTTTACACACGCGCGCACGCGCACACACATGCACGCACACACAAGGTAGAGATTATCTCCTCCTTGTGCATGAGGAAACTGGTTCGGAGGGGTTAAGAAAATGGCCTGGCATCATGCAATGCCAGCAAAAACCTCAGCAGTTGCATCCTCTAACGCCCGACAGCACATTTTCTGGAGTTTCACATACATAGTTTCCTAGGTAACCAGCACACAGCCTCCAGGACTGTGTGCATGAAAGGGAGGAAGGGGGGCGGGGATCCATCTAGTCTTCCCCTCATTTCCTGCATCAACAGTGCCGCAGCCTTTGTCGGGGTGTTAATGTGGCGAAAACAGAAAGCCCAAGCTTGCCTGTGGGATTATGTCTCCAATGAGAATTTCTACTCACTGAAGGACCAGATGCATTGAGAATCTTGCCTGTTCAGAGCATGGAGCCTATTTCTGCTTTTATCCACTCCCCTGCTTTTTTCTTTTCTCTTAGGCTTTTTGTCCTTGCAGCAAGTTCCCTTTCCTAGTGGGCAAGAGTAGTGAGTACCCCTTATTCCAATGAGCCTGTGCTCTTGAGAAACGCCAACACCTGTTCCACCATGGGCAAAGGGCTCTGCAGAATCCTCGCAGAAGATCCAGTGACCAGGACAAGGGCCAGGGCTGGCAAATTTCTGTGTCACCTGACCCATTCATCCTGACACGGAGTCTTTGCTGCTTCTTTTTTTTTTTTTTAAGATTTTTATTTATTTATTGAGAGAGATAGTGATAGAGAGAGAGCATGAGAGGGGGAGAGTCAGAGGGAGAAGCAGACTCCCCACTGAGCAGGGAGCCCGATGCGGGACTCGATCCCAGGACTCCAGGATCATGACCTGAGCCTAAGGCAGTCGCTTAAACAACTGAGCCACCCAGGCGCCCCTGGAGTCTTTGCTTCTTATCTTCTGTCCTGTGATGGTCATTGCAGATGGCCACTGGAACTGGAAGAATTTGCTCTCCATGCCCTGCTGCAGGAGATGGGCTTAGGCTGAGAGATTAAATAAGCAAGGGGAATGAGAGTTGAAGCAGCTTGCTTCTTCAGCGCCGCCAACAATTTGATCCTCATCAGTCCAAAGCATTCCCTTTACTAAGAAGCTGAAATGCACTTTGCTTTTATGAGCAGCCCTCTTCTGATGTAAATATTAATGAAAGTTAAGCTCACGGGTGTTGCTGCTCAAAGCCATTTTGTTTCAGTAGCACTATGCTCACGGAAATATCTCTGGCCAGTTTTATTACATATGGTTAACACCTTCACTTGCCATCTGATATATCAATGGACAGCTACAGCATGGTCACGGGTCAAGGTCAGGAGGCATCAGCCTAGCTGCAGGGCGAGCCCGCAGGACTGGGAAATGGTGGGCTCAGTTTTAGGGGTGTGGGAAGGCATCAGCATCCAGGGGTCTGAGCTGATGGCTGAAGGTGGTTGGCATAGTGTCTGGGCAGTGACAGTGCCCCAAGTCAGACTTCTAGTTCTGGACAGGTAATAGACAGGGCAGGGACAAGGCTCAGTGGCCAGGCAGGAGGGACTAGAAGCTAGTTTGAGCAGGCAGATGGGCTGAGCCCGCTCACGATCCCAGGACACTGTAGCAGGCAGCTGGATATGAGCTGGCCCTCTTAAATTAATGATAAGTTTCTTGGGAGTGGTAATGGCATTATGGTTACATAAGACAATGTCTTTGTCCTTAGGAGGTGTATACCGAAACTTTTAAGAGTGAATTGTTATGATGTCTATAATCTACTTGCAAATAATTTAGCAAAAAAAATGTGTATACACACACGCACACACACATATACAAGCAAACGCCACAGAATGGGCAAAACATGTATAACTGTTGGAATTAGAAGGGTATTCAAGAATTGACTGAGCTATTCTTTCATCTTGTAGGGGTTTTTTTTTTTTAATATTTTATTTATTTGACAGAGAGAGAGAGAGCACAAGCAGGGGGGGAGCAGCAGGCAGAGGGAGAAGCAGACTCCCCCCTGAGCAAGGAGCCCAATGCGGGACTCGATCCCAGGACCCCGGGACTATGACCTGAGCTGAAGGCAGACGCTTAACCGACTGAGCCACCCAAGCGCCCCCATTTTGTAGGTTTTAAGTGTTATTGTTTAAATATGTTTTTAAAAGTTTTTTTAAAAAAGGGTTAATGATTAATTCTAGGCCTGAAACGTAAAACAGATTTTTTTTTAATACTAAGTGGTACAATTAGTTAATGTTTTGCTGGCTTCCTCTTTATAAACATGGTATAGTCCAGAAAGGATAGACTAAGGAAAAAAATGCTACCGTTAAACCCACCAGTTAAAAATGTGTTTCATAAAGCAGGCTGGTGAGTTCTATTTTTATCTTGTGTTTTCTTGTTCTCACATTTTCAATGCTTAATTGTTTTTCTCATTCAGAAGAACATTTTATCTGACTACCCATCCTGTGGCAGGAAGTAGAAGGGAGTGCTGTCTGGAGATTAAACCACAAAAGAGGACAGCAAGTCTTCCACATCCCTGTCGTGGTTCTGCTTTTATAGCCCTGAGGAAATAACTCGATCAACCAAAACACACAGAGCTGCCACACTTGTACATAATTAGGAAGATAATTAAAAAAAGGGGGGGGATTTCTATTTGGATGCTTGTGCAGATAGAACATGAATACATGGCTCAATGGGTAAATGCATGAAAATCGTGTGATGATATCTATCTCCCCTCCTAGACTTCATATCCTTAAGGGCAGGAACAGTGTCTCTCCTATTTATATTTGTACTCCCATTGCCCAGCTCCATAAATATTTGTTGAGTAAATGAGTAAATAAATAAATAAATAAATAAAGTAGAATAAAGAGATGTGACAATATTTGAATTTCACAATAGCCAAGGATTGTGCAAATCCACAATACAATTGTTTTTGTGTTTTATCACTTTCGTAGACTAAATATAACAGACCGTTATAGGAGAAATGCTTAGTTAATGACGCAGCATGATACACATTTAAAATATCTGTGGAGTTAAGCGATGATTAAAGCTAATATTTAAAAAATGAAACTAACTGCTTCTGTTAGAGCAGTGGGATTTCAAGTAGCCTTCTTTAGCCTGTGTACCATTTTGTTTTTAATCAGAGTAATTTATAAATGGGCATGACTCCTGCAGGCAAGCAAAGGCAAACCCGTTAATATATAAGAAAATTGCACAACATGGAAAATTATTTGCCTCTGTCATGAGGAATGTAGATCCAAAGTACGTGTTTATTTTTATTAGACTATTGGGAAGGAGAAGAGAGATTTAGGAAGTAACAAAATCCTGACTCACACGGAGACTTAGTGCCCTGGCCTTGTTTCCAGAAGCCATTCAACAGAGTTGATTGGAAGGCAGGGGCAAGGCAGTGCACATAGGAAAACAAAATGTAACTTCCATGATAAACAGCATCAACATACGAGGAGGGCGGAAAGTCAACCTCAAATGGAGGAATATGTCTCGTGAGTAATAAATGCTATTTAATGCTTGACAAACTATAAGTTCCGTCAATGTAAAGGTAAAAGTCATGGTCACCAGTTCGGGGCACGTAGGTTCATCTGCAGATCTGAGCCCGCAAATGTGAACTGTACTGTGCTAAAGGCACTGTGGTGGATTCAGATATGATGCCCCCAACAACATCTGAGTGATGCTCATCTTCACCGATAATTAAGAAATAGAAATAAAAATCGGGGCACCTGGGTGGCTCAGTCGGTTAAGCGGCTGCCTTCAGCTCAGGTCATGATCTCAGGCTCCTGGGATTGAGACCTGATTCGGGCTCCTTGCTCAGTGGGGCGTCTGCTTCTCCCTCTGCCCCTCCCCCACTCGTGTTCATGCGCTCTTGCTCTCTCAAATAAATAAAATCTTTAAAAATAAATAAATAAAATGGGAGTGAGGTATTTTTCATCAGGTTGGCCAAATTTTTGAATCTGATTATGTCCATTGTTAGAAAATATGAAATTTTAGGGATGCCTGGGTGGCTCAGTTGGTTAAGTGTCTGCCTTCTGCTCAGATCATGATCCCAGGGTCCTGGGATCGAGTCCTGCATCGGGCTCCCTGTTCGGCGGGAAGCCTGCTTCTCCCTCTGCCTGCCGCTCCCCCTGCTTGTGCTCTCTCTCTCTTTCTCTCTGACAAATAAATAAATAAAATATTCTTTAAAAAAAGGAAGGAAGAAAATATGAACTTTTAGGACATAAACACAGGCATAAAAAATTTTTAAGTTTTCCTAAAATTGATCTTCATTTCTAACTCAAGAGCCACTGTTCCGTTTGGCAGAAACAACTTCAACTTAGTCAGTGAAGGTTAGTATTTGTCGGGTTGTGAGACCCTCCGTCACCCCCGGGCTTTTATCCTCCCCACTGAGGTGGATTTGGAGCAATGGGAGGTGGCGGTGATGCAGGCCAGGGGCGCGCCAGAGAGGGGCGTCCTGCACGGCCTCTTCTCTGCCCACCTTCCAGACTCATGCATTCTCAGACACCCGCCCCTGGAGGCTCACGTTATAAAGTTCTCGCTGACATATCCTGCCTTGTCCCATTGTGAGGGTTAATTTTATGTGTCATCTTGACTGGACCATGGGGTGCCCAGATATTTGGCTAAACATTATTTCTGTGAGGGTGGTTCTGGATGAGATTAGCACTTGAATCGGTAGACTGAGTGGAACAGATTGCTGTTCCCAGTGTGGGCAGGCATTATCCCATCCACTGGAGGCCTGAATAGACTAAAAAGATGGAGGATGGAAGGATTTGCTCTCTAGCAGACTGTTGGGGCCTGATGTCGACCTTCTGCTCTCAGACGCGGACTCACACCATTGGCTCTCTGGATTCCCAGGCCTTTGGACTCAGACTGGAAATACATCACCGGCTCTCCTGAATCTCTAGCTTGCAGATGCCAGACCTCAAGACTTCTCAGTCTCCACAATCTTATGAGCCAATTTTTTAAAAAGATTTTATTTCTTTATTGAGAGAGAGAGAGCATGAGCAGGTGGAGGGGCAGAGGGAGAAGCAGACTCCCCGCTGAGCAGGGAGCCCGATGTGGGGCCCGATCGCAGGACCCTGGGATCATGACCTGAGCCGAAGGCAGCCGCTTAACCAACTGAGCACCCAGGCGCCCTGTGAACCATTGTTTTTTTAAATAATAAATGTCTTTAAATATATCCTATTGGTTTTGTTTCTCCAGAGAACCCTGACTCACATACCCCTTGTCTAGATAACGAGGACTCTTTGGCTACCTCTGTTCTTCCCAGTGAAAACACGAAACCTTCCGAAGCTCTCTTGCAATGTTCTGGGGCCCCACGAGGCTCCCAGCCTCAGGACCTCTCAGCCCCGACATGCAACTTGCAATTTCTACTCTACTGCTGGTACGTCAAACCGGTGGGAGGGAACGCCGTTGGGTTTCATTTGCCATTTCCCAGAATCCAAAATAGAAACCGGTATGCAGATTCCTGGCTTGGGAAACTACCTAGGACTTTATCAGCTGGGATGCTTTTGTCTGCAAGGAACAGAAGCTCCAACTGAAAATGCCCTTCGCAAGAAGAAATGTGTTATCCCATATAACAAAAATATTACAGCAGCAGTTCTCAAAGTGTGGTCTAGTGACCCCTGCAAGTCCCTGAAACCCTTTCAGGGCCTCTGCATGGTCAAAACCATCCATTCCAAGTGCAGGATAGACCAACAGGTTTTAATTGTCCTAAAGCAGAAGTCAGCAGTTATGTACAAAAGCTTATTTCAAAGAAGGTTCTATAAAAGTTTTATTGAAATACAACCACACTCATGTGTTTATGTATCATTGTGGCTGTTGTTGAGCTGCATGGGCTGACTTCAGCAGTTGTAACAGAAACTTCAAGGCCTGCAGAGGGGAAAATATTTACTATCTGACCCTTTACAGAAAAAAATGTACTGAGCCCTGTAATAAAGTGTAAGTATTTTTGGAGATCGTTTCAGAGTCCACATTATAACTAACCTTTAAGGAATTACAACTCGTTATGTTTTTGGTGTTTACCAAAGAAGAGTACCCACGATTATCTGAACATGAATGAAAAATACTCCCCCAGGCGCCTGGGTGGCTCCCTGACTGCCTTCGGCTCAGGTCATGATCCTGGAGTCCCAGGATCGTGTCCCGCGTCGGGCTCCCTGCTCAATGGGGAGTCTGCTTCTCCCTCTGACCCTCCCTCCTCTCATGCTCTCTCTGTGTCAAATAAATAAATAAATAATCTTAAAAAAAAAATACTCCTCCCATTCTCCACTACATATCTGAGTGAGGACAGATTTGTTTGTTTGATTTTCAACAGAAACAACGGATGAGAACAGATTGAATGCAGAAGCAGTTATGAAAATCCAGTTGAAAAGCAGTGTGAAAATCACTTATGAAAAGCCAGACATTAAAGGGATTTGCAAAAATGTAAAACAATGCCACTCATATCCCTAAGTTATTTTTTTTGTTTTATAAAACATTAGTTTTTCATAAAAAATGTTAGTTAAGGTAACATGTAATGGGTTTTTGATTCTATCATAGATTAACGATCTATTTAAATTCATAATAATTACACCTTTTTAAATGTTCTCAATTTCAGTTAATAATACGGTAAATATTGACGGCGATAAGCCACATACACAATCTTGTTGGGATCTTCAATGATTATTAAGAGTGTAACAGGGCCCTGAGGCTGACAGGTTTGAGAACAGCTAGTTTAGAGCTAGGACAGGTCCAGGATTGGTTACTCCATGTCACTGACTTTACCCCAGACCCAGGTGTTTTCTATTTCTAATAACACCCAGGTGTTATTCTCAATGCACTGTTGGCCTTCCCCTTATATCAGCTTCCCTCACGTGGGCTTTGGCAGCCCTCTGTAGCATCACATGCTTTCAGAGGCAGAAAAGGCACTACATATTTTTGCCCAACTATTTTTTAAGAGCAAAGAAAACCTCCCTCAGAACCAGAGTACTCTTTTCTTAAACCACATAATAACCCGCCCCCTTTCCCCCAAAAAAGCCTCATTAAAAGGAGTGTATGGGAAGTAAATTGATTCCAGACCAACCCTTGTGCCATAAACAATGAGAGCACTGGACAAAATCTATGAAACAACCGTTTTCAGTCCTCAGAACACAGACCCAGGAGGACTGTACCTTCTGGAAAAAAGAGAAACAAATGAGGTGAACCCTACAATCACTTGTGCTTTCTGCTGGAAGAACCTTCTAAACCATGGTACAGAGAGAAGGAATCCAAGTGGAGCCCAGTAGTCTTGCGGAGCTGAGAAAACAGAGACGGATGTTCGGAACACTGAGGGAGGTCGAAGCTGCAAAGCCACGCAAAGAAATTGCCCCATAAACCGGCATGGCACCTTTGAAGGTTCTGGCTGAAGGCTGGCTTTGGGATGAACAGGTGAGATTCCACAAGGCCAAGCAAAGAACAACCACCAGGGAAAGAGTATCGCTCACATGGGACTGGAGACATTCGAGTTCTGCCCAGCCACATGGAGATATTTCAGTGAGCTACCCAGGATATTCAGTAGAAATCCCAGAAAGGTCCCACCTTAGGACTAGAACTTAAGTAGCACTGAAGGAAAGGTTACTCCAGACCCACCCAACAGAGCTTGGAAACAAGCCTGGGAAAGACCACGCTGATCTACAAGTGAACTACCTGCAAAAGCAAAGCCCAACACTCTTTACAAAAAGACAACAAAATCCACATGCTTTTTAAAAGTGAAACATTTGCAGTGCCCTAAATTCAATTAGAAGATGCTAGACAAGAAGAGGCAGGAAAATGTGACCCCAAATCGGGGAAAATCAAAGCAATAGAAAAAGAGCCAGGAATGACAAATTTTTTTAAATGTCAGTATGAGACAAGGATTTAAAAACAGCTGTTATGAATATATTGAAGGATTTAAGCAGTCGGTGGAGCAGGGCTTGGAGAGGAGGCAGCTCGTTTGGGAGCAGTTCTGCATGAGGCGGGCGGATGGCCCGGGGGGCTGGCGGAGCTGGGGGGGCAGCCGCTGGCCTGTAAGCTGGGCACCGCTGTTTCATCCCTTTGTGCTGCAGGTGCACGTGTCCCTGCCCAGCGTCCCTGTGATACCTCCCACCGGGGCCTCTTTCTCTTCTGCTACCCAGAGACATGGGGCTACGCCGGCTGTGAGTTTGTAGGAATCGGCAACCCAAGAAAAAGTTTTACTCATCTGAGCTCCCTTCTGAGAATCCTCCCCCACAGACAGGAAAATCCTGGTGCCTCCAGCTGGGGTGTGGTGCTCCTCGCTGCAAGGCCTGTGGCTATCTGGGCCCCCAAACCTGCCCCAGATGTCACAAGGCACATTACTGCAGTAGGCAGCATCCAAGTCCAGACCGGAGACTGGGACACAAGCAGGCTTGTGCACAGATCATCCGGACAGTAGAGTTCTAGACTGCCACTTCCTTTTCCCAGGATTTGAAACCGGAATGGAAACAGAAGATGGGATTACACCTGAAGTTGTAGAAAAGGATGATGTTACAGAGATTACAGGACCTGTGGGAGAAGCGCCTGAAAAAGAATTGGATTCCATAGCGAAACAGGAATCCAGGGAAGATAACATTTTGCAGAAGTTTAAACCCAAAATAGCTTTTGAATCCGGACAAATTCTCAGAAATTGGCAGAGGGATTGTCCTCATCTGGATTCCTGGTGAAAATAGCCCTCAAGAAAAGGATATTCCAGACTGCCCCTGTCGTGCCAAGAGAGTATTTGAATTCCAGGCCATGTCTCAGCGGCTCAGCTACCTCAAGGCAGACACACTGGGCATGCGTGTTGACCAGGCCACCCGACTGGCCTCCCCGGCGGTCAAAGCTATAGACTGGGCATTGGCTACACAGAGCAATTCGTAGGAAGCAAGACGTAACAGATACACCTTAAAGACATCGTTGTAAAACCTTTAAAATGCTGCTAATCTCTTCCACTTTCAAGAATTCCATGTCTTGGACTTTATCCTAAGGAAATAATGATGCCAGAGACACAAGTTCAAAAATGTTGTTTTAGGCATTGCTTACAATGCCTAAATATTAGTGAAACAGCAATTTCCAGTGACAGGGAATTAAATAAATTTTGGTGGATCCACACAGGGCGAGGCTATGCAGTCTTAACAGTACAGACCTGTATGGACACCATGTAAGATATGGATCTAAATTGACACCAAGATACCATTATGAATAGTAGTCATAGTATGATCATATTTTCATAAGAATATTTATACACATTTGTGTACATGGAAATAAATCTGGAAAGATATGCACTAGGTGTAAACTGGTTACTTACAAATGGTAAGACCAAGTGAAATGACCTTTTCACTTATATGTATATGTCTTTCTACAATAAAAATGCATAATGTTTCTAATAAAGGAAAAAGAAGTCTTTGTTTTGTGCTGTTGTGGGGGTGTGTTAGTGTGCATGGTTTTTGAATGGGGGTTGCGATTTCAAGAGAGGAGCAAGAAAACTAAATATTTTCCAAAACCCTTTTCCCATAAAAAGGAAGAATGGATTTTTAGCAATCCAAAGATATAAAGTGAAATGGTTTACAAAACTGTCAAATTAGGAAAGATTAGCCATGCCAAACATTAGGCAAAGCAAGATAGAACTAGAGTTAGAAGGTGCAAAGCATTTGGATTCCTTTTTCATCGTATTATATCCAAGGGTGAGAGATTTCCAGGGCAGGAGCAGATCTAAAATTCCTGACCCACTCTGTCTCTAAGTGCTTGGCATTAGACATCAGCACCCTACCCTCCTGTCCTTCGCTTGCCTACTTTGTATTCTCCTCACCCTGCGTTGACCGGGTTTTTATTGATTCTGTCCCAACAGCTGGCCTGTAAAATGTCACATAGCATGGATGACGCATGTTCACCCTGGAACATTTTTCATTCCTCAGCAGTCTGTCACCCAGCCCTTCACCAGCTGCTGTGAGGCCAAAACTAATGACTTGGAAGCAGGTCAAAGTCCATGGGCATCTCAAATGGGAAAACCTGCCAGCAAGAGTTGAGACATTTCTCTACACTTAAGAAATTTAAAGTTTATCAGAGAGAGAACCGGAATTTCAATGTAAAATTGTTCAGAACTGGGGGGGGGGGGGGCGGGAAATTCACCTGGGTGTTCAGAAAAGAATTCCTGAAAGGAGTGGTGGGGAGTCACATCTGGAAGCGGGTAAGTGAGCCATGAATGTCTATATTAGATTAGATTCTATAGATTGTCCATAGGAAGGGAGGGAGCAGGTGCCAAAGCTCAGAGCCGCTCAGCAGGAGATTGTGGGGACAGGGTTCTAATACTGGGCAGGGCCTGAGGTAGGGTGAGTGGTCGGTGAGAGGATAAGTCGACTTTCAGCAGGTATCAGAAGGGCCATATTAGGGCACTTGCACTTTATATTTGCAGAAACAGAATTGTAAGAAGAGAAATCACAGGGTCAGGTTTCATTTCCAACAATTACTCTTGCCACAGTATGAAGCATGGGTTGCAATTTTTCTTCATTACGCGGTGCCTCTAACATAGTAGGTGCTCAGGAAATATCTGTTAAATGAAAGATCAGTGAAGAAAGGAAAGAAAAAATTCCCTTTTTATAGACTTAGTGGGTTTGCAGCAAAAAAAAGTAGGTTATGGAACTCTCCAGACCGGTGGGGTGGGGGTGGGGAAATGTGACACGGATGTTACATGCACAATCGGCAGCAGCTTGGCTTTATTTTGTTTTTGGTATGCTAATGTTGCACAGGAAAGATTCATTCTGCCATCTTCAGAGCTAGGATGCGATACAACTCTACGGACGACATTCTAGAGCCTGCTCCTCCCAGGATGGTCTGGCGGCAGCAGCATCCCCAGCGTGCTGGTTGGAAATGTAGAATTGCCAGCCCCACCCCACCGACTGAGTCAGAATCTGCATTTTAATGAGTTCCCCCAAGAGGTGAGGAGGCGAAGAGTAGGCAGTTTCACGTTGGGGGGTGCCAGTCTGGATGCAGAAGCTCTGTCGTACTGGAGGACTCATCAGGAGAACCTGGCAAGTGAGAAGAGCTAGGAATCCCCATTTCCCCCCATTCTCTGCTTCAGGCTAAAAGTGGGACCTAACAGGAATCTACAGGTTTCTCCCCAAGCCCCAGCAATTCCACATGGTTCGACCTCACACTTGGTTTGTTTTTCGTTTTTTGTTTTTTCTTTTGGCGTATGAAAATTTATTACTGTCATGTGTGCACCATCAAACTTATGATCTCGGTCTTTCCTTCTTGCCTTTTATGAGGCCGAAAGAGAGACATTGGCTATTTTGACATCCTTAATGTCTCCAGGAATGTCACTGACAGCATGACTTTTCCAACCAAATCCAGCAACCAGAACTGGTTCATTTTGCTCAATAAAATTTGAACAACAATCACTGGGTACAAAGGCTGTGGGGGTTTTTTTTGTTTGTTTTTTGGGGGTTTTTTTTGCACTATTGATCAGCTGGACCCTGACATATTTCCTGATGGCAGAATTTGGCTGTTTGGCTTCAACCCCTACTTTTTCCAGCACAATTCCCTTTGCATGGGAAGCACCTCCAAAAGGGTTGGCCTTCACAGCTGTGCCAAATGGGCTTTCTTGTACTATTTATAATGCCACTTCTGATCTTGACGGTGGCAACGGAGCTTCCTGGCAGTATGAAGACTGCGATACTTAGCCGTCCTGCCAGCACCATAGGCCTGAGCAAGAGAGCTCAACCTCACACTTTGGGAGCTCCCAGAATGAGTCTCATGTGTCCATGACTTCTCCTCGCTCAGCTACCCTGTGTGCATGTGCGTGCGTGCGCGTGGTGTCACCATCCTCCTGCTCTCCGGCCTGAGCACCAGCCATGCCTCCTAAGGACAGACGGGCAGGAGGCTTGCCTAGAAGGGCATTCTGCACCTTGCCAAGTCCCACAGTTTGTAATCAGAATGATGCCTGATTATCACTAGAGTCGCTTGGCGCTCTAGTAGGCAGAACCTTTAGCATAAGAGCTTTTTCATTTATTGTTGGACCTAGGAGCTAAAAGCTAGGGAAACCACTCAGAAGGAACTAGGGACTTAGTGAATGGTTTAAAAATGAGTTAAAACCAGGACATGAAAAGAATCTGGTTATCCATGCTCCTGCAGGGTAGATGTGTTCCCAGGAACCAAGGTCCTCCATCTAATTCCCCATAACTATAGCATAATCAGTTCCAAACTCCAGCCCATGCCACTGGGGATGAACTGAGGGGTCTTCCTGAAGGATGTAATTATCATGAACAATCAATAGGCTGTGTGAGTGGAAGGCCGGATGGCACCAGGAGAAATGGAGTCACAGAGCTGAAGGATTTGTTCAAGAAGGTTTAAAGCTCCAAAGAGGAATGCTGACTGATGAAGTGTCTTCATCACCAGTGGCTCAGGGATCCCTGAGGGAACAAAGGGGAAACTCTGGGCGGCCCCAAGGCCAGAGCTCCTACCTCAGGCCATACCCAGAAGTGAGAGAGAAAGAAGGAAGCCAGTACCTAGGGGGACAGAGAGCTCTGTCCCAGGTCCACTCTGGCCCAAATGACTGAGTCTCTCTGCTCGGTGCCTAACTCAGGCAGAGTTAAGGAAGACATGGGAGGGGAGCCCGTGGGTTGTGCTGGCTAAGCCAAGCTGCAAGACAGTTGAGTTAGGACAAGAATCTTGTGGCTCGGAGGTGCCTGGGTGGCTCAGTCAGTTAAGCATCTGACTCTTAATTTCGGCTCAGTTCATGTTCTCAGGGTCCTGGGATGGAGCCCCACATCAGGCTCTGCACTCAGCATGGAGTCTATTGGAGATTCTCTCTCTCTCTCTCTCTCTGCCCCTCCCTGTGCTCTCTCTCTCTCTCTAGAAAAAAGGGTCTTGTAGCTTGGAAGTCCTTTGCTTCCAAGCTTTAGAGTTTCTAGTTTCTGATTTCTTCAATGAAGTTTCTAAGCTCATCTTATGGAACTATCATACAAAGGGACTCCCCACTTGGCAAAGAATTGGGGGGTGTCAGTGAACCCGTAGATTGCAGGAGCAGTGGTGATCTGGCAGTGACTTGCCTGAAGGCCTGGGCAGGGAAGTTGGCATAGGGACAGTGGGGTCCTCAGAAGGGCCAGGGTGAAGAGCAGCTGGGAAGGCTGCTAGTCCCCTCCCTCCTGGACTTGGAATTCTCTTCCTCTTCCTCTTTTAGTCAACAGCTTCAGGGTGTGTTTATCCTTAGCAGGCTCCCCTTTCTGGAAGGTCATTACTGGGGCTCACAGAGAGAAGGCCTTCTTTGGCGCACATCCTCCTTTCTCCCACCTCCTGCCTGGCCTCGCAGGTTATTTCTGAGCTTCTGGTTCTGTAGGAAGCCATATAGCATCACAGACCAGGAAAATACCACAAAAAATAACCACACTTTCTACATTTTTAAAGAAATTTCTAGTTGAAACCTTGCATAATTGAATACAGGACTCAACACTTAAAAAAAAAAAACCACCATTCTTAGGAATAGAAGGGAGACACACACATTGGTACTGTATAATTAAGATCGGCCCACACAGACTGCTCTGGGTGAAAGCTGGGTAGATGGCAGCCTGCCCTCCTTCTGTGCCAGTACACACATCCACCCATTGGCTTTATGAGCAGATCCAAACAAAGGGACTTGATTGTGTGAAATGCCAGCCTGGCTCCTTTGCCAGCCAGCGCGTCTCCCCAGGTGATGGGGTGGTGCAGGGCTGGGGGTGCACGTCACAGGTCAGGAGAGCAGGACTGCTCAGTCCGGGGCTGCTCTTCCAGCAGAAGAAGACAAAGCTGTAATCTGCTGAGTCTCCCATGAAGAGAACAAGATAAGATCTCCACCAAGCAGCAACCATCCTGTCTTCCTCCCAGAGAACTGTCAACATTGCCAGGGAAGAGGAAAACAGATAAAAGGAAGAGGAGGACAGGCTGACGGCAAGGAGAAGCTTGCAGCTCTGTAGAGGAGACAGCACTAATTATCTCGCCTCGGGTTCTTTAATAACATAGCTTGGCTATTTCAAAAGCTACTGTTTAAATCAGTCCACCCTCCTACAAGAACCCTGATTCCTATTATTAGGTGGATCACATTAGACTTTCGAGTTTGGGGGGATGTAAATGTTGCTTCTTTATGAAAATTGCCCTGGTTTCAAACCAATAAGAATTTGTTGATGTCATCTCTGTGTTTCCATAGCACCTATTTTTTTTTTTTTTTTTAGTTTCAGAGGTAGAATTTAGTGATTCATCAGTTGCATATAACACCCAGTGCTCATCACAACAAGCGCCCTCCTTAATGTCCATCACCCAGTTATTACCCCATCCCCCACCTACCTCCCTCCAGCAACCCTCAGTTTGTTTCCTAGAGTTAAACATCTCTTATGGTTTGCCTCCTTCTCTGTTTTCATCTTATTTTATTTTTTGTTCCCTTCCCCTACGTTTATCTGTTTGGTTTCCTAAATTCCACATATGAGTGAGATCATATGGTATTTGTCTTTCTCTGACTTATTTCGCTTAGCATAATACCCTCTAGTCCCAACCACATCATTGCAAATGGCAAGATTTCATCCTTTTTGATGGTTGAGTAGTATTCCATTATGTGTGTGTATGTGTGTGTGTGTGTGTGTGTGTGTGTATATATATATATATATATATATCACATCTTCTTTATCCATTCATCTGTCGATGGACATCCGGGCTCTTTCCCTATCTTGGCTATTGTGGACACTGCTCCTATTCCCTAGCATCTTCACAGCAGTGACTGCAGCCTGGCTGTACATAATTGTACATATATTTGCCTTCCCGACTAACTTGGAAACTTCCTGAAGGCTAGAGTTTGTTTATTCATATTTGTGATTTTTAGCACAGCATTGTGCATAGTGGGTATCTAATAAACATTTGTTGAAGTAAATGGGTGATGAAATAGAGACATGACAGTCAGAACTACAAGGCTTTAGAAATGACTGGATACTGGGAGATTTGGAAGATCGTGGAGGTAGGACCATAGGTTTGACTCTCCCTTGACCATCTGCCCCTACTAGTTCCCATCAAAAAACAGACCAAGAAGCTAAGTAAATGAACTCCCAAATGAAAAAAATCAAAGTTCCCTTTCAGAACAAGCCTTACAGTGATATCCTCCATGATATGGAGGATAGGATTAATAGCAGCAAAGGAAAAAGCAGAATCCCAGTAAAAATGAGGGAGGGAGCATTAAAGATCTCTAACGTAGGGTAGTTTCTGAAAACAACAGAAGGGGGAACTATAGAGCCACGCAGCTCTTAAAGCTATCCTGGCCTTTCTCTTACTCCTAAAACCACAATAAAACTCGTTTCACTTAAACATGGGCAACAGAATCCATACAAAATTACTAATAAAATCAAGAAGAATTAGGAGCAGAATAATGTCTCTGCAGATGATGAGAGTATGCCAGAAAGACAACAGATACAAACTGGTGAAAACTATAACCTAAAATTTCAAATTAGCTAAAAAAAGAAGAAAAAGTCAAGCAAAGGATCACAAATATGGAAGAAAAAAATACATTAAAATTAGAAAAACTCTGAAATGAGATTCTTGGAGAAAAGAAATACTTGTAAATAAGGGAAAGAACTGAGAAAAAAGATGAAGAAAAAAATTATAAATGAAGTCCAAATTAAAGGAATACAGGAGCAAATAAACAGGACAGACACTAAGAGAATTGGTAGATAGAAGGAAAGAAGACACATTTTAATCAAAAGAAAATGAAGAGAGGAATTCTACTTCTGGCTGCAATGGAGCAGGAAGAGTTGGATTTATTTTCCTGATTGCAATAACTAAAAAAAGTAGGCATAATATATGAAACAATGGTTCTCAGGACATTGGACAACTGGCAGCGCATGACAGCGACCCCTGAGGAAAGGGAAACACATGAAGTTAGCTTGTGATTGTCCCAACAGATTTGGAGGCTGCAGTGCAGGGGTGGGGGGGCACCCAAACAGAGCTTGGTGGGTGCACTGAGTTGAGCAGAGAGAAAGCAGAATTCAGAGCACCCAAGTCAGGGGGAGCTACCAGGCAGAACACAGACGTGGGAGGAACTTCACCGAAAGAGCTCTGGAGATCTGCAGAGAGGCCCTCTCTAGTCTTGAGCTGAGAACTGATACGAATGTGCAAAATTAGAAATTACTCAAGAATAGGGAGGGAACAACTGGAAAGCAGCAGACCAAACAATTCCTTGAGCTCACACTGGGCTAGGAATGATTTGTGTTCCTGTTGACTGGCATGGAAATGCCTCAAGGGCATTGTCTCAATAGTGGGGTTAAATTATCCCGAGACCAAAGAGTTCTCTGGACCTGCCCTAGTAAAGCTTAAAAGCAAGCTTTGCAAAGATCCAACCGATTCCAAGTAATGTCATTGTATGCCAGGATGAAGTCCAACTACGTTTAAAGGACTACAACATATCCAGCACTCAACAGCATAAAACTCACAATGTCTGCCATCCAGTCAAAAGTTACAAAGAAGCAGGAAAATATGGCCCATAACCATGAAGAAAACCACTCATACAAATAGACTAGAAAACACAAAGGTGATGAAGACAAGGCCCATAAAGCAGCTGGTATAAACATGTGCCCCTCGTTCAAGAAAGGCGAGGAGAGCGTGGACACAAAGAGAGAAATGGGCTCGATCCCAGGACCCCGGGATCATGACCTGAGCAGAAGTCCGATGCTTAACCGACTGAGTCACCCGGGCGCCCCGAGAAATGGAAAATTTTTAAAAGACAAAAATAGAACTAGAAATTAAAAATATAATATCTGAGATGAAAAATACTTCTATGAAATTAGCAGCAGATTAAACACTGCAGAAAAGATCAGTGAATGGAAGTCACAGCCGTCAAGACTGAAGCAAAGAGACAAAAGTCTGAACAAAAGATGAACAGATCTGGGGCACCTGAGTGGCACAGTTGGTTAAACATCAGACTCTTGGTTTTGGCTCAGGTCCTGATCTCAGCGTTATGAGATCGAGCCCACCTTGGGCTCCACCCTCAGTGAGGAGTCCGCTTGAGACTCTCTCTCCCTCTGCCTCTCCTGCTCCTGCTCTCTTTCTCCAAAATAAATCAATAAACCTTAAAATAAAAATGAACAGATCATCAGTAGACTATGAGACTATGTCAAGAACTCTAAAATACATGTCATTAGGATCCCAAAATAAAGTGGGGGATGGAAGAATATTTGAAGAAATTATGGTGGAAAATTGTATAATTTTGATGAGATCTATAAGCTCACAGATTCAGGAAGTTCAATGAATCCCGAGCAGAATAAAATTCCAAGTAGGATAGGAAACCATACCAAGGCACATCATATTAAATATGTTGAATGATGACAGATGGTAGTAACTACCAGTAAGTGGTGAGCATTGCATAATATATAGAAGTGTTGAATCACTATGTTGTGCACCTGAAACTAATATAACATTGTATATCAATTATCCTTAAATAATAAATTTTTTTTTAAAGAAGGAAAAAGGAGGGGCGCCTGGGTGGCTCAGTCAGTTAAGTGTCTGCCTTCGGCTCAAGTCATGGTCCCAAGGTCTTGGGATCGAGCCCCATGTCGGGCTCCCTGCTCAGCGGGGAACCTGCTTCTCCCTCTCCCACTGCCACTCCCCCTGCTTGTACTCTCTTGCTCTCTCTGTCAAATAAATAAATAAAATCTTAAAAAAAAATAAAAAACATTTTAAAAAAGAAAAAAAGGATCTTCTTAATAAAAGCAGCTAGATATAAAAATAGATCATTACATACAAGGAAACAAAGTTGAAAATTACTAGTGACTACTCATACAGCACAACCTGGAGACAATAGAATGGCATCTTTAAAGTGCTGGCAGAAAACAAGTCGTCTCTGTAAAAGTCTATATCCAGCAAAAATATCTGTCAAAAATAAGGCAGAATAAAGACTTTTTCAGCCAGACAAAAGCTGAGATTCATGCCCCAGATCTGTGCTACAAAAAATGTTAAAGGAAGTTTTTCAGGTAGAAGGAAATGTGATCCACCCAAACAGATGAAGAGACCCGAGTTGTAAATATGTGGATAAATATGTTTTTCTCCCCCCCTTAGGAAGCATGCTGCTGTAAGAATCTTACCCTGTGCATGAAGTGAGATGGTATTATTTGACGGTAGATGATAGCAAGTTAAAGATTTATATTAGAAACCCCAGAGTAACCATTAAAAACATACACACAACTAAGCCAATAGTGGAGATAAATATGGAATTAAAAAACCCCACTCATAATAGAGAACCAATGAACAATAGCCAAAATTGAAGTTGAAACTGTTAGGACGGAAACTGACATTGCCTGGCTCCTAGAACTGGGCTCTTAGTATATCAAAAATGCAAGGAATGTGCTGCACGAGGCATCAGAGTAAAGAAAGGTTTCTGAGAAAAAGTGGAACCTTAGCCTAACTCGAAGAGCTGAAAAGCATTTTGGGGAGAGAAGTAAAATAAGATAGTCTTGGGAGAGAGGATGGTATATGTAATGATGAAAGTAGGAGAAGAGGAAGAATGTCATTTTTTAGTTGAAGAAATTAAGATGGCAAAGTGTTCATGCAGAAAGTAACCAGAGAATATTGGAAAGTAATAAGAGAGGTAAAGAGGTTCGCCAGATGGTCCAGTGCTTTGAATTTAGACTTGGGCCAGTGGGCAAGATGGAGCCTCTTAAGGGTTCCTTGTCTCTGATTCAGGTACGCGTCCTCAGCTGCCGCCCTGGATACCCCTTTTTAATGGGCTATAATCACTTTTTTGCTGTTGTATTGCAAATACCATGCACTTTGGAGTCAGAAATCCCCGGGGTTTATATCCAGGTCCTCCACTTAGAGCGGACTGATTTGGGGCAAATTACTTAATCTAAGCCTGAATTGTTTTCGGAACTGTCAGTTCCCTAAAAGATGAGACTGCCAGTCACATGGTAGTCGATCAGTGTCCCTTTTCCCCTGCCTACATTACTGATTCAGGGATGGACACCTGACACAGTTCTGGACAGTCTGTGTTCTTCTTCTCTCTGGGTCTCTAGCAACAGGGTGCTAGGAGCCTAAAGTTGCCACTATGTGGGGGAGAGGCTGCCAAAGAAGGAAGCCAAAACAGAAGAATGCAGTGATAAAGGAGAAAGTTCTGATAACATATTTAGAGGCTCCAGAATTAGTCATGGTAGAACTTGGAAGATCTGCCCCTGGACTTTTTGATTGTGTGAGTCAATAATTTCCCAAACTTACCCTTTTATAAGCAAATTTTTAAATGATTTTGGACACAGCCAAAAGCACCTAAACTAGGGGAGCTTGGGTGGCTCAGTTGGTTAAGCATCCAACTCTTGATTTTGGCTCAGGTCATGATCTCAGGGTCCTGCGATCGAGCCCCGCCTCCAGCTCCGCACTCAGTGGAGAGTCTGCTTAGGATTCTGTCTCTCCCTCTCCCTCTGCGCCTCCCTGCGCATGCTTTCTCTCTCTCTCTCTCAAATAAATAAATCTTAAAAAAAAAAAGGTCTAAAAGCACTAAACTATATAGCGTTTCTGTAGGATGAAATGAGATAAATGTGTAACAAACAGCACATGTTAGATTAATACTGGCCATTATCATTTTCTTATCACTATATATACCTTAATGACATTTAAAACTCTGCACAAGTAGATATTAAGAACTCGATTTTGGGCACCTGGGTGGCTCAGTTGGTTAAGCGAATGCCTTCGGCTCAGGTCATGATCCTGGAGTCCCTGGATCGAGTCCCGCATCGGGCTCCCTGCTCGGCAGGGAGTCTGCTTCTCCCTCTGACCCTCCCCCCTCTCATGTGCTCTCTCTCATTCTCTCTCTCTCAAATAAATAAATAAAATCTTTAAAAAAAAAAAAGAACTCGATTTTATAGAAGGGTTTAGAGAAGGGAGATAACTTGTTAAGGTCCCAAAGTCGATAAATGACATAATTGAGCTCTCTCTCCATTCTACACTATAGTCTCAGCAGTCACATTCCTAGCACATAGTGGGCACTTGGTAAATGTTGATTCCCTTCCTCTTTCCTGTACATGAGATCCTGAAATCATGCCTATCTACCCAGAGATCTAAAGGAAAGCAGAACCTGGAAGGTTGCTTCTCTAGATCTGGCTCACTTAGGTATAGTCTGCATTAACTTTGATCTTACCTCCTTAGTGCTTGACTCTTCCTGTCTTGACCTCTGAAAGCTCATCCCTTGGGCCCTTTGACTGCATTAGTCACCGACGCCTACCCATATCTTCCTGAGCAGGTGTGTCCCATAATTTCCTCCACGTGTCCCATGTGGTCCCACAGCTGCTCATGCCTGGAGTGTTCCCTGGTGCCCTCTCCTCCCACCCAATTCATCAAAGTACTCTTGGTTCTTTCTCCTCAGTGATCAGGTTTGTGAGTCCCAGTGAAATATATTCGCAAAAAAAATCCCATTGCTTTAGCTGAAAAATGTTCATGATCAGCCCAACCTAACATGAACATTCCTTTATAGGTCATTGAAAGAAATTTCTCTAGAAGTCATGGACATGTGTTGTTGACTAAAAGTTAGAAATGCTGAAAAGTAAGTAAACATTTTGATTCAGAAATCTGAATCAAGAAATATTTTCATTCAGTCTTCAGCTCTCTGTTTTAGAAAATGAGGACTCTTAGCTTCATGAAGCCTTTTGCAAACTGATGTCTATGGAGAGCACTGGAAGAGGAGCAGTGAGATCTGGGTCAATGTCACTTCTTAGCCACTCTTTAATTATGGAAGAAACTACCAGTTTCCCATCCAGTGTTCATTCTCCACTTCTTGCTTCCTAACAGAACCTCTAAATGGTTGGGAGGCTGGATTATGTGCCCATCCAAAAACCTACTTTGTGCAGCCTTTCCTGCAGGAAAGGAAGTACAAGTAGAAGTCATTGGGGGGACCCCTGCCATGATCTTTAAAGTGGCTTACTCAGCTGGAAGGTACATTTTTACCCTTCTTCTTCCCCTCTAGAACCCAGGTATCATGACCAAAGCTGCAATGGCCATTCTGTGGCCTGAGGAGAACATGAGGTTGAAAGCCAGTGACAATGATCAGTAGAACAGAAAGAGGATATTGTGGAGCCACAAGGCCTAGACTTGTGTGTCTCTAGACTTTTTTAAGGGAGAGGAAAAAAAATAATTCAAAGTCACTGCTGCTAGAAGCCAAATATCAGCCCTAACTGATACAGTGACCTGGGAACATTGCTAATTAAGCAATGAGGCTTCATTTCCTCATTTGCAAACTGATGGAGTCATGTTAGATCCCTACAGTTCCCTCCATTTCTATAACTACAATTTTAAGACTCTATATGGGTGCCCAAGTACAAAAGCCAGGGCTGGCCTGATCTCTATCCTATCTTGGCCTTCCAGGCAAATTCGAAAGCATTTACCTCCTTAGGTGGAAGTCAGAATGATTATGAACATAGAGTTACCACCACGTGACCCAGCAATTCCACTCCTAGATATATACCCAGGAGAAATGAAAATACACACACACACACACACAAACTTGTACATGAGTGTTCATAGCAGCATTATTCTTAATAGCTAAAAAGTGGAAACAACCTAAGTGTCCACCAATTGATGAATAGATAAACAAAATGTGGCATATCCATACAATGGAATAGTATTCATCCATAAACAGGAATGAGGTTCTGAAACATGCTACAACACAGATGACCCTTGGAAACATTATGCTAAGTAAAAAAAAGCCAGACACAAAAAACCACATGTCCTGTATGATTCCATTTATATGAAATGTCCAGAACGGGCAAATCCATAGTGACAGAAAGATTAGTGGTTGTGCAGGGGTTGGAGGGAGAGGGGTTAGGGAGGGACTGCCAGTGGGTATGGGTTTGTGTTTTGGGTGATGATTCTGCCATTACATAGTGGTAATAGTTGCAGAACTCCGTGAATATACTAACACGCACTCACTTGTACTCTTTTGCATAGTGAATTTTATGGCATGTCAATTCTATCGCAGTTAAAGGAAAAGAAAATAGAATTATGAAACATTTTGAGTGAAATAGACTGCATCCTATTTGGGTATGTGTTGGCAAGCATGCCTTAAGAAAAACATGAGGAGGGCGCCTGGGTGGCTCAGTTGGTTAAGTGACTGCCTTCGGCTCAGGTCATGATCCTGGAGTCCCTGGATCGAGTCCCGCATCGGGGTCCCTGCTCAGCAGGGAGTCTGCTTCTCCCTCTGACCCTCCCCCCTCTCATGTGCTCTCTCTCATTCTCTCTCTCTCAAATAAATAAATAAAATCTTTAAAAAAAAAAAAAAGAAAAGAAAAACATGAGGAGGGGCACCTGGGTGGCTCAGTCGGTTAAGCATCTGCCTTCGGCTCAGGTCATGATCCCAGGATCCTGGGATTGAGCCCCACATCGGTCTCCTTGCTCAGCAGGGAGCCTACTTCTCCCTCTCCCACTCCCCCTGCTTGTGTTCCTGCTCTCGCTATCTCTCTCTCTGTCAAATAAATAAAATCTTAAAAAAAAAAAAGAAAGAAAGAAAAACATGAGGAAAAGGGCGCCTGGGTGGTTCAGTCAGCTAAGTGTCTGACTCTTGGTTTCAGCTCAGGTTATGATCTTAGGATCGTGAGATGGAGCCTCATATTGGGATTCGCACTCAGTGGGGAGTATGAGTGGGATTCTCTCTGCCTCTCCCTCTGCCCTTCCTCCACCCCAACATGTGCTCTCTCTCTCTCTCTCTCAAAACCAGACCAAACAAAACCAAATAGGTTGGAGGAATAGGATGGATAGGGAGAAAGCCTCTAAGAAACAAGGGTATTAGTGAGTCAGTTTTCAAGTAAATAGCTCAACTTTGAGGTACATTTAAAAAAACATGACTACACATGCTTAATATCTCTTAAACAATGGGAAGAAATCAGCATTATAGTAGATGTCAATAGAATATCTCTTAAACAATGGGAAGAAATCAGCATTATAGTAGATGTCAAATAGCTTTGTCTAGTATATGTCACATCTTAACTAAAATGGGGGTGTGTAAAAGTGGCACTCCAAAGTGCTATTTCCTACTCATTAACTTCCTACTCACTTTCACAATAACTGTGCCCTGATAGAATATTCTTGCAATCAGGATTACATTAGGACATTGTATATGTGGTGTTTCAGGACCAGGAAATTCAGCATCATCTGTCAAACAGTGACCCCACTAGAGACAAAAGCCCTTCAGCACTTTATCTGTGCCCCACCCATCCCGGGAGGTTGAGCTACAGACCAAGGGACAACTTTGGTTTTTTTCTGGAAGCCAGGAAATTTCTCTTTCCCTTCTTCATGTGGCCTTGTGCATAACAGGACCTGAGAGATGCAGCTATAGAGAAAAGAACACTAAGTCCAAGATCTGATTTGTACAGAAAAAGTTCAGTGGTCTTAGACAAGTCTCTGAGCCTCCATCTCTTTCCTTACAAAATAAGGAGGTCAAACTAGATGATCTCTTAAGGTTACTTTTGGTTCAAATTTCTATTAATCTAGCATCCTTGTGATGAAATGGGAAACCTGCCATAGTCTAAGATCATCTCTGGGGCTGGGTTAAAGGTCCAGGCAAATTTGGAACATATGAGGTTCCTGTTCCTTCTAGACTCTTGGGAGAACCTCAAGATAACTCTAGCTGCTCCTCCCTCACCCCAACCTTTGAATCCTGCATCACATCCCAGTAGCTGTGGTAATATGGATACAGTGTCTGCCTCGAAGTGAATATCCTCCTGGTGGTACATCAGGGAGTGACAGAACATTTCCTTTGCAGAGTGTTGAACACACACACACACACACACACACAACCACCATCCCCACCACCACCACCACCACCACCACGACCATCACCACCACTCCAAATCCCATCACACAGTGGTGATGTAACAGGAAACTGAGAGTTTCCAAAAGTATCTTTTTTTTAAAGATTTTATTTTATTTATTTATTTATTTTTATTTTTTTGACAGAGAGAGACACAGCGAGAGAGGGAACGCAAGCAGGGGGAGTGGGAGAAGGAGAAGCAGGCTTCCTGCTGAGCAAGGAGCCCGATGCGGGGCTCGATCCCAGGACCCCGGGATTGTGACCTGAGCTGAAGGCAGACGCTTAACGACTGAGCCACCCAGGTGCCCCCAAAAGTATCTTTTAATCCAAGTGTTGGTCTGCAATTTCTTGCTTTTGAACTGTTTTCTTAAGTATGCATTTCAAGGGGCACCTGGGTGGCTCAGTTGGTTAAGCAGCTGCCTTCGGCTCGGGTCATGATCCCGGGGTCCTGGGATCGAGCCCCGCATCGGGCTCCCTGCTCCGCGGGAAGCCTGCCTCTCCCTCTCCCTCTGCCTGCCTCTCTGCCTACTTGTGCTCTATCTCTCTGTCAAATAAATAAATAAAAAATCTTAAAAAAAAAAAAGTATGCATTTCAAGTTGTCTTGTACAACGGTGCTCTTAAAGCTTTGCCCCAGAGCATCTGCTTGACTGGTCCGTCTGGCACCCACTGTTCTAATCATGCTGAAGTAAGCTCTAGCAGTGTGCAGACGGGATATGCTGACAGGCTAGCAGGCTGGCCTGCTGGGTGCCTGTCTGCCCCCTTCTCACAAGGTGGGAAAGAGAAGCAGGATACTTACGGTATGCCAAGAAGCACCTGGCAGCAATCCCTGTCTTCTCCAAAGTTACTGATCATGTGTCTGACAGGTTGTGGGGAATGCATGGCCAAGGATCCAGGGGGCCCTGGCAGCTGACCCAGTGTTCAGGGCATTTAAAACCAATGTTACCCTTCAATTAAGTTGTTGGAAGCTTTACACCAGCTCAGCAGGAATGGCACCAGCCAATTCACTGTTAAATATAGAAAACTGAAGAAGTTACTGACTCTGATCCATTTATCCTTACTCATCACTAGGTCTAGGTTTTATAATATATAATACTTGCAAATTGCTACTCTTTTCCATTTTGGAGGCCATTTTCACACTATTTAGATAATGTTCACACTTTTCCTTGGAACCATCTTCATATATACTTCAGCCTCTTTAATGTGGAAATCCCTTATCCACCCCTCATCTTTTCTCCTCCTCTCTTTTTAAAAAAAACATTTATGTAGTAGAACCAACTAGAATGAAATAAATACAGGGTCAAATTTAAAGTAATATTTTTCCTAATTTTGCATTTGTCTAAAAATAGGAAAAATCATAAGCCTACAGTTTTATTTTTTTTCTTCCTATAGGGATATATAAATAAATGTTATACATTTGTTTATAACTTCACACTCCACTTCTGTTCCCCAAATGAGAAACTGACTGGCCCAATCTAAGGCAGAACATGACACAATTTGGCAGAAAATCTCCACAGAGAAATTTGCAGGATAGCTGTTCTCATATACACAATGATATATGCACAAAATTACTCATTGTGGCACCATGAGGAAAAAGCATAAAGGACCTACATGGCCATCTTAGGGAACCAATGAAATAAAGTATGGCAGGATTACATAATGGATACTGTGTATCCATTTCAAGGAGGGAAGCTCTGTATTTTAAACATACAGTTCAGTGAAGAAAAGAGGCAGCAGAACAGTGTTACTATCATCATAAGATGTGTGAAGAAAGAAAAAAAGGGAATAATCTACATCCGTTTGAAGATATATGGAATATTTCTTCAAGGATGCTGGAGAGATAACAGTGCTAAGAATGGTTGCCCTCCAGGGAGGAAAACTGTAGCAAGGAACACAGGAGGAAGAGACTTCCTTTCCACTCTCTATCCTTTAGAACGTGTGCTGTATGCAGGTAGTAACTATTAAAAAAAAAATTTTTTTTTTGTAAAGAAGTAAAGACATAGGATTTCTACATGAAATTACACTTAGTCTGCTTTCAAGGAGGCATCCTTTCAACTGATAAAATATTTAAGGGCATTTACAAATTCGCATTGATGTCCCATCTTATATTGGGTATGACTGTGGTTGGCTCAGTTTTACCACACGGACAGAGTAAATTCCTTTGAACTTTTACCTCTCCCTTCTCTTTTCTAGAGGAAGAATTTAATATAATGTGTTCTGAAAGTTAACAGGCAAAACCATTATAAAGAAGCCAATAAACAGAAGAAGGAGACAGAAGAGAAGACACCGTTAGGACACAAACGTTTATGTGATTTTAGCCATTACAACAGTAGTTCAGAAATATCTCAAATGTTACATTGATGTCATCAATAATACAAAAAGAAAAAAACCCCCAAATGACAGGCAACAGTGAAGAGCACCAGAGACCCAGCGCACACACCTAGAGAAGACCATGCTTCTTTCCTTCAACTGCCAAGAGATTTTCACCACTAAGCCCCCCTCCCCCGTGCTTTCCTTCTCCTCGACTTCCCCTAACCTGCTTTCAATTGTGACTTTAAGCCTCATCCTCGCCCTCCTCCTCCTCGAACTCCCCCTGTTCGTCGGCCGTGGCGTCCTGGTACTGCTGGTACTCGGACACCAGGTCGTTCATGTTGCTCTCGGCCTCGGTGAACTCCATCTCATCCATGCCCTCGCCCGTGTACCAGTGGAGGAAGGCCTTGCGCCGGAACATGGCCGTGAACTGCTCCGAGATGCGCTTGAACAGCTCCTGGATGGCCGTGCTGTTGCCGATGAAGGTGGCCGACATCTTGAGGCCGCGCGGCGGGATGTCGCACACGGCCGTCTTGACGTTGTTGGGGATCCACTCGACGAAGTAGCTGCTGTTCTTGTTCTGCACGTTGAGCATCTGCTCGTCCACCTCCTTCATGGACATGCGGCCGCGGAAGATGGCGGCCACGGTCAGGTAGCGGCCGTGGCGCGGGTCGCAGGCGGCCATCATGTTCTTGGAGTCGAACATCTGCTGCGTGAGCTCGGGCACGGTGAGCGCGCGGTACTGCTGGCTGCCGCGGCTGGTGAGCGGCGCGAAGCCGGGCATGAAGAAGTGCAGGCGCGGGAAGGGCACCATGTTCACGGCCAGCTTGCGCAGGTCGGCGTTCAGCTGGCCGGGGAAGCGCAGGCAGGTGGTGACGCCGCTCATGGTGGCCGACACCAGGTGGTTGAGGTCTCCGTACGTGGGGGTGGTCAGTTTCAGGGTGCGGAAGCAGATGTCGTACAGGGCCTCGTTGTCGATGCAGTAGGTTTCATCGGTGTTCTCCACCAGCTGGTGCACCGACAGGGTGGCGTTGTAGGGCTCGACCACCGTGTCGGACACCTTGGGCGAGGGCATGACGCTGAAGGTGTTCATGATGCGGTCTGGGTACTCCTCCCGGATCTTGCTGATGAGCAGCGTGCCCATCCCGGACCCCGTGCCGCCCCCCAGCGAGTGGGTCAGCTGGAAGCCCTGCAGACAGTCACAGCTTTCTGACTCCTTCCTCACCACGTCCAGGACCGAGTCCACGAGTTCGGCTCCCTCTGTGTAGTGGCCCTTCGCCCAGTTGTTGCCCGCGCCACTCTGGCCTGCCAGAAGGAGAGACTTCATAAGGCACTGATGACTGGATTAAATTCTTTTTACCCTAAACCCCTTAATATAGATCAATAAGTCAGTGTTCAGATAAGATTATCTCAGATTACCACCCAAGTGGCCAGACATTAAAATATTTGGTTATGGATATAACTATAAACAAGGAAGGCTAGGAATACCTGGCTATTAAAGGTTGAGAGGCAAATTTGTTTTAGCTTATGTTAAGACTGAATGGGCACTCAACGGGATGTTCTTCATTCAGTACTTTCCCTTAGGTGGTCATACCCCTCCACCCCAAGCTGTACAGTGTCAAATGAGCCTCCCCTGCCATCAGCCATGTCAGTCACTCACCAAAAACGAAGTTGTCGGGCCTGAAAATCTGGCCGAATGGTCCAGACCTGACCGAGTCCATGGTGCCCGGCTCCAGGTCCACCAGGATGGCCCGAGGTACGTATTTGTTACCTGCAGGGAACACAGCTGGACTTAGATGTGCAGGCAGAGAGCTCTAAAGAGAAAGGCTCCCCCTCCGCAGTCTTTTGCAGGCACTACTGTTGTCCCCAAACAAAGAAGGACACAGAACCGATCAGATTCTCAAAGGCTTTGGTTGTGAACCGCCCACTGAAATCTTGCAGTGAAAGAGTGGGAATTCTAAATCCGCTAGTCCACTCTCCCCTGGGGCCACACTCCTGGAGTTAGTCCTGGGGACAGGAGAGTTAAAAATTGAAGGGGGGGGGGATGGTAAGGCAATTACCAGTGGCTTCATTGTAGTACACATTGATTCTCTCCAGCTGCAAATCACTGTCTCCATGGTAACTGCCAGTGGGGTCGATCCCATGCTCATCACTGATGACCTCCCAAAACTAAGACACAGAAAAAGTTTGCATTTAGCCATGCCCGACCCCTCAAAGAGAGACCGAGTCTCACAATGAAAACCCCTCGACTCAGTTCCAAAAACCCGAACTTTCAGGCAGCTGACCCGGCTCCGCCGCAAGACTTGTATTGTGCAGGGTCAGAAAGTTGAAATTGGGCGTTTCCCCGGCGAACAGCTGCGGGCGGCAGGAGGCGGGGGTCTCTTCGGGTGGCGGGGCGGGGGGGGGGGGGGGGGGGGGGGGGGGGGTTGGAGCTGCAAAAGCTGCGGGCTCGCGCGGCCGCCGCTCAGAGTCGCAGCTGCGGGAGGCGGGAGGCGGGCGGCGGGCGCGCAGGGACTCCCAGCGGCGCGGAGGGGGTGGGCTGGGAGCAGGGACCGGAGGAACGGAAGGAGGGTGGTTTGAGATTCAAAGCACGTCCAGAGACCTCAAGACAATCGCTCTCCTCCCCTCCCCCACAGCTCGACTGGGGTTCTAGCGGGTAAAACCACTTCTCCCCGTGTCCCGGCCGCTCCCGTAAACCCGCGCGCACAGCCTCGGGGACACACCCGCGCCTTCTCCAGGCAAGCTTGTCTGGCCAAGTGAGGAGCAGGGAGAAAGTGGGGAACAAGGAGTGGCCGGGATTCCAATTGAGTTACAGCAAAAATGAAAGCGAACTTCCTCCCCACCTCCAAGCCGTCTCCGAGCCCACGCCCTACAAGGCCGCACAAAGCTGCCGGGAAGGTCTGTGCTTGGGGAGCCCCGGCCCTGCTCAGGTCGAGGCTCGAGCCGAGGAACTCCGAGGGGCTACAGGCCAGGGCGCCCCCCCCCGGACCCCGCCCCTCCCGGAGCGCCCACCTTGGCGCCGATCTGGTTGCCGCACTGGCCGGCCTGGATGTGCACGATCTCACGCATGGTGCTAGGTAGCTTCTTCTGGCCCTGGTCGGCGTCTGGTCAGTCTGTCCGTCCTCCCTTAAACACCCACTGCGGGGTCACGGGCAATGCGATCCGGAACCGACTGTCTGAGAGCGCCGGCCCAGCGGACTCAGCCTTTTATGCAAGGAGGGTGGGGCGGCCCGCGTAGGCCGCGCCCCCAGCCCGAGTGCCCCAGTCCCCTTCGAGCTAGAGCTCTCCAGGCCCCGCTGACGTAATGCTCCGAGCCCCAAGGACCATCCTGGGGGCTGGACATTGGGCCCGCAGCCAATCAGCACAGGCTTGCGGACCGGGCGAGGAGTGGGGGTTTGGGGTAGTAGGGTGGAGGCGTGGGCATTGTCTAGGACTTGGGGCGGGGGAGGTGGAAGAGCTGGGGACTGAGAATTGGGGGTAGGTGAAGGAGCTGAGGGCGGGAGGGTGGCGAAGCGAGGGCGACCCCTGGGGCAGGCCGGTGGTGGGGGGAGAGCTGGTACTGGATGGGGGGAGCAGGGAGACTGGAGCAGGTGGAGAGGCTCTCTGTGCGCTGTGCGCGGGGTGCTGGCAGGTGGAAGGGTAGAGGGGGGTGTAGGTCGCACTGCCAGCGCTGACTGAGGCGCCTCCTCGGCCAACGGCCTGAGATCCCTAAGCTACCCGTCCCTCGTGAGACCACTGCCTCTTTCCCCAACCCTAGAAGCCAGCGACTGTCCAGCCGCCGAACCCTGGTCACACAGAGCCTTGGGAGGACAGGCGAGCCCAGGAGAAAATCGTGTGTGATCAGGCTGTGGGGTCTGAAGAGCCGTGACCCCGGACCCCAAAGCCCAGGAGCCCCAGGGGGCCCTGCGCCCTGCCCCCAGCATCCGCCTGCTCTCTTTTGTCTCTGTCAAGGGCTCCTTGCTCCCTCTACTGCGGTTGCTGCATCCAGGGGTGGGGCAGCCTCCGCGCCCCCTCCAGCCCCATACGACTCTCTCCAAGAGTCCCCAGCTCCCTGGCTGGTACCAAAGACCCCTCCACCTCGCGGGCTGGCTTTTTGTTCCTCCGGAGTGGGTGGGGTGGGTGTGGCTGTCCGCGCACGGGTACTGTCCAGCGGTCAGAACGAGGGTGGGGTCCGGGGGGCGGGGCTGCGGCAGAACAAAGGGCTCACAAATGTGTGGGATACCTCCCACGGCTGAGTTTTAAAAATCACACCCCCGGCGCTCTCCCTCTCTGGGTTTGGTTCATCTATTGTCCAGGAAGGAAATGGGTTCCGCGGGTGATCATGGCCCACCACACCGCTAACACTCTTCTCTTTCATCAGGTGCCAGACCCAGCGGCGGCCACGAGGTCCCCAACCTTCGTGCTGCTGATGGGGGTGAGGGACACGCCTAAAAACTGCGGCAGAGCGAGGGAGCAGCCACCCGAGACCCTGACGCGCACAGAGCGCGTGCGCAGACTCGGAGCACTGACACTTTCAAATCCAGAGTTTCTAGGTGGTCGGAGGAGATGATCTCTTTGTTACTCTTCGTGTGTCTGTGTGTGAGGGGGGATGGGGAGAGGGTGCTCAACCTGCTTGCGTTCAAGGGTGGGAACGGAAAGGGTGGCTGAAATGTTCACTACCGACCTGGAACCTGGCCCCTGCAATTCCGTGGGTGAAGCGCCCTTCCCCCTCTCGACTCGGGACGGGTCTTCTGCGAGGTGACGTGACCCCTTTTCATCCTCTGGCGAGAGGGGCCGAATGACCCGGGTTCCCGTGGGGGAGCGGAGCCTGCAGCTGTTGAGTGAGACCCTCCCAGAACTATCAGCAAGCTGTCACCGCCTTTCTTTCCCGCTGGGAGGTGAAAGGGGGGCTTTCAACTCAATTCCAGTGCACAAAGAGAAACCCAGAGAACAAAAGCCCAGCCTCCCCCAAACACCCATGACGCCCAGACTGAACCTTCCGGGCAGAATTCCCCGGACGCGGCTCCCCTTCGTGGGGTTGGGATGGGGTCGGGCGAGAGGCAGAGGAGCAGAAGGTCCGCCCACAGGCCCCACTTGAGGGTTCCAAGGACCCAGGACCCCGAGTTTCTAATCCAGCTCCTACAGACGCAGAAACGTCGAGGGTGAACGATTCCCAAGGTCCCACGGCAAGTTAAAAACGGGGCTCAGGCTGGAATCCCGTCTTCCTGGCACCCCAGCCCTCGGGGAGGGTGACCACGTTCAGGCCGAAAGAGCTGTGGCTGGTGTCAGCACCCGGACCTGGGGATGGAGGCTGCGGTGGGAGCGAGCCGTGCGGGAAGGCCCCCGCTGGGGCTGCACCCGCGCTCTGTGTAGACGCGCGTCCAGCAATGAGCGCCTGGCTGCCAGCGCCAAGGGGCAACCCTGGCGCGCTGCGCTCCAGGGGATCTGCTCCAGGCCGGGAAATTTAAGCCGGCCGCCAGCCTCCCTCACCTAATGGTTTATTTTCTCAGCTTCGGTTTCAGAGCCAGATTGCCACGGAGTGTCGGGTGAAAACGCGAGTGCGAGATTATGTGGATAAAAGGGCCCTTTCCTCTCGGGTTTATTTTAGGGGAGAATGCTTGGGATAGGGTGAGGCTGGAACTCACTCTTCTGAAGGCCCGGATGCCCTCCCTTTCATACATCTGCGGGTACTGTCGCCCACCCCAGCCTCTGCGGAGCCGGCACTCTTGTTAAGGGCTTTAGGCCTCTCCATTGCCCCCCTTCCCAATTTGGAATTATGCTGCTACACATTTTTATTTTCGCAAGAAGCTCATTTTGGGTCGGAAAGCTGAACGTTGATGACAGCCAAATCTTTCCCCGATTTTTCCGTTTATCTGTTAATCCTTATCATCTGTATTCCGTACAGCTCCTGAGGGGAGGCTGGTAAGGGGCCTCCAAAGCATAAATAGATCCGGCCTCAGTTGGGTCCTCCAGCATTTCTTTTTGTGAATTATACACAGTTCTTCTCCACCTCGGTCACTGTATACCAGATGTGAAAGGTGTCAGGACAATATATTCCACCATCACTTACAGGCTATTAGCTTTAATGATGTACCAATATTCCTAAAATTTCCCTTTCCCAGACAGTGGTAGAAACAACGCAGCGTAAAATAAAATCCAACATTTATTCTATGCATAACAGATTAGGTGGCTGAGGTGAGTGAGATACCCCTGAAGCTATTAAAGTTGTATTTGCTCTCACAATATTCAGAGTATTTTCAATGGCAAATTCTCAAGTGATTTTGCATTTCTCTATGATTACACACAGAGTCATTGTTTTAATTAATTGAAGTCTGATAAGGAGCATTGTACTGCTGATTTGGTAGTAAATTTTTAAAGCATTATTTTCTTAAAGCAAGATTTTTTTTTTTTTTTTAAACACACTTACTGAAATTACAAGACATCTAGCTTTCGGATTTCCCTACTGCCTGCCTGCATTCACCACTTGATACACAGCCCAAGCCCGGGTAGCCTGACAGCCTACTCCGCCGCAAGCTGCAAGCGGTTTCCTAGGCAACCGACACTTGGCCAATGAATGAAGAGGAATTGAAAGAGACTGCCAATCCATCATTATTTCCTTTTTTCACTCTTCTCAATACTCTCCAGCTAGAAATATTGGAAAGCTACCAATCCTAACACCGACGTAAAGGAGTCGAATGCCCAGAGGAAGGGGTCGCAGCCCCATAGTGTGACTGTGGCGAAGGAGATGGTGCACGGGCTTCCTGGGCCCCACCGAGACCTCTGCTTTCTCAGCTTTGTCACCCTCTCTGTTTCTATGCCACTGTCCTCCCCCTTTCCTCTCCCAGGCCTTCCCCTCCCCCGATGAGAAGCTAGCAGCTCCCAGCAGAGCTGCCCTGGTGCTCTTTAGTCCAAGGGTTGTCGGGCTGTGAGTCTCAGAGCCCCTGTCCTTCCGAGGTCGTGGGGCTCCGGGGGGAGCAGCCGGCCCAGGTAACAAAAGACTAGAACGAGCAGGGAAAATTCTGAGTCCGTGAGTGCAGGGCAGTGCGGAAATACTTGCTTTTGTTCCTCGGTAAGGCTGGCTGTTTTTCCGTTGCCTGCGTTCGAATTTGAGTTCAAAAGGCCTCAGTCCAGGCGGAGTGCTGAGCTTTCACCGAAGAGATTTGCCTTCTTTGTCAAACAAATGGGCAGAGGGGGTAGAACCCGGCTTTCCAAGGCACCGCCTCCCTAGTGTAAGCCGGCTCTCCTCCCCCACAGTATCAGTGATCTGTAAGATCCTCGGGCTGGGGGAGGGCAAAGCCAGAGAATGCTTGGTCTGGGAATCCTAGGTAAATGGCATTTCACCATACAGAGCCAGATGGTGTAGAAAACAGAAACAGAGGAATAGAAAGTACCCTTACATGGGAACATTACAAAATGCTAAGATTGACAGGGCGCATCTTGCAAGGTGCAGTCCGTGAAATCAACAAATTTATAAATAAATCCCTTATGAAATGGATTGAGAACACACACGCAGATAGGCTTCCGGAGCCATTTTCAGAGTTAGTGCCAGACAGCTGTGGGGTAAGGTGATTGCAGGTCTGCCACCCCACCTTAGAGGCTGTTGCATCAGCAGGGGCTGCTCACGAAGGTCTAGGCAGTGCTCCGTTGCTCTTCTACTTCTGCTCTTAGACCTTTGCTTGCCGTTTAAATAAAATTAAAACTATATTGAGGGGCATCTGGGTGACTCAGTTGGTGAAGCCTCCGACTCTTGATCTCAGCTGAGGTCTTGGTCTCGGGGTCATGAGTTCAGTCCCCGTGTTTGGCTCCACGATGGGCATGGAGCCTACTTAAAAACAAACAAAACAAAACACCCCTGTGTATTCAGATAGATAGATACACACATACCTATGGTAACACCCTTTGTCTCCTGGATTGAGATGCCTGGTGGATATTAACTATGTCTTCATTGAAGAAAGAAACAGGGCAGCTTCTGAACAGGAACTCTTAAGGGCTTGACATGCCCAGCCCACTTGTGAGTGCCACCACATATCTGTGGTACATTGTCAAGAAAATAATGCATTAAGGGAACCTCTGGGAAAACTCTCTACCTCTTTCAAAATAACCCCGTAGAAAGGAAACTTACTAAAAGACACTGTTTTTCACATATACCCAGAAAATTGAAAGCAGAATTTCAGAGAGATCATGTTCACAGCAACATTATATACAACAGCTAAAAGGTGGAAGAACTCAAGTATTCATCGACAGATGAAATAAAATGTGGCATATACATACAATGGAATATCACTCAGCCTTTAAAAAAAAGGAAACCCTGACATAACATGGAGGAACTTTGAAGATATTAGGCTAAGGAAATAAACCAGCTATCAGAAGACAAATGTTATATGATTTCATGTATATGAGGTCCCTAGAATAGTCAAATTCATAGAGTCAGAAAGAATGGTGGGGGAAAAAAAGAAAAAAGAAAGAATGGTGGTCGCCAGGGGCTGAGAGGAAGGGATAATGGGGAGTTCGTGTTTAATGGGGACAGAGTTTCAGTTTTGCAAGATGAAAAGAGCTCTGGAGATGGATGGTGGTGATGGTTGCACAGCATTTAGAGAATGTACTTAATGCCACTGAATTTACACTTAATAATGGCTAAGATGGCAAGTGTTGTGTTTTGTGCATTTTACCACAATTAGAAATGAAAAAAAAAATTAGGATTAATTTTTAGTATCTCCTAAATATTAAGTGGTATTTTTTTGTCTTGGTTCTAGTATAGTGCTCTAAGTTTCTCAGTAAAAGGTAGATAATGATAGGTAGATGATAGATAGATAGATAGATAGATAGATAGATAGATAGATAGATAGATGATAGATAGATAGGTAGGTAAATATTCTTAAAACCAAGGTCAATATCATCATTTATCTCTCCTCCTTTTTCAGGTGAACTGAGGAGTCTGGGCCCTGGAGCCTGGACCCAGCCAGACTGGAACGAGTCACCGAAGGTTCTTGGTCTTGTCACAAGAATGAATTCAAGGACAGAATGAATTCAAGGACGCAGCACAGTGGATGACTAACAGAAGCAGGAAAGTTTATTAAAGTAAAAGGTACACTACAGAGCTCCAGCTGGAGAGAGAGTGGCTCACCCTGGGGGTTGGTTTCCAATCTTTTATTGATAGTTGTTAACCAGGGGGCAGAATATTCATTACTTGGGGCAGGAAGCAGGGAGGGTTTCATTGCTTTTTCTTCCTAATTTGGTCAGGGGTTTCCTGTCATCACATCCGCCATCTTGGGCCTGCCTGGTTTGATTGCCTTGGGGAGTGCTGGCAGGACAGGCCTCTGACCTTCCTAATAGCTGGCCACGACTTTCTTGTTGCTGACTCCCCGCCACCCCCCATCCTGTTAGAGTCTATATAGCTGCCTACTCTAACATTTCCCTGGGCCAATTTACCACTGAAAGTGATGTCAGAGACAACCAAACTAGTAATTGGACCATGGGATTTCTTCACTCATACATCTCCACTGACACCCTATAGCTTGTAGTGTCTGGTCCAAATTCTTAACATAGAATTCAGGTCCTTTGAATCTGGGTGTGATCCACCTTTCCAGGGTTACCAGCCACCCCTCCACCTAGACACAGTACATTCCAGGAGACTTGGACTTGCCCATTGCTCTCTTTTCTAGGCTATGTTCTCTGAGTCCCTGAGTCTCTGCTCATACTGTTCCCTCAATCTGCAGTGAGCCTCTCCTTTTCTTCCTCTGTTGACATTTCATTCATTCTTCATGACGCAGCTCAACTATCTGTGATCTGTCCCCCCAGTTGCCAGGAACAATGAACTGCTATGCTATGCACACCCAGAAGTTTCTTCCTACACCTACTACAGGTTCTGCATTTATTACATGAAAGCAGTGGTCACCAAGCTTTTCCAATAAAAAAAGAAAAGTTGAGCATACATTCCCAATATATGTATATTTATTTATCATAAACTATATATGTGTATTTTTATAAGCCAGTATTTCAAGGTGTATATACTTAGTATGAGATACATCATTAATGATACCAGATGTTAAGATTTCAAATACACTTTTCTAGAACTTTCCATCTTATTTTGGTCAACATCTTGCCATACTTGAGTTCCTCATGGTTTTCTGACCTGGCAGTGAGCCTGACTAAGAGCTTGTAGAAGCAGCAGAGTGTCAGCTCTGCTATTTCCTTATGTGTCTGCATCATTAATATCATTCTTCACTTTGCAACTTCTTTGCTGTAGTGTTTTAAGCCTCTTGTCCATTTGTGGGGATCAGTGGAGCAAAATCTAGATAATATGATCAGTAAACCCACTGTCAATTTCTTTTTTGGACCTCCCTTTCCAAGGACTGATGCACAACATGTGACCAGAAGACAGAAGCATCCTGTGAGGACACCAGTGTCATCTGGAACATTAACTATTTAAAGAGTAACTTATTTTTCTAGGAAATAAGTATAAAAAGGAGTACTCACAGTTTCTCTTCACACTACAAAAGATGCTCTTGCCTGTCCCACTCTGACCTTCAGATTAGATTAGAGTAAGTTCCATAGATGCCTCAGTTTCCCACTGGTTTGTGACTCCTTGATGGCAGGGACCATACCATGTCTTATTAACCTTTGTATCTCCCACATTGCCTGGAACTAAGTATAGGTGAACAACAACTAGTCCTTGAGTAAATAAAATACCTCAAATAGAGTAGACGGCCACCAGAAAAAGCCTGGTTCTTTCTTTCTTTTTTTTTTTTTTTAAAGATTTTATTTATTTATTTGTCAGAGAGACAGGTAGAGAGAGCACAAGCAGGGGGAATGGCAGGCAGAGGGAGAAGCAGGCTCTCCGCTGAGCAAGGAGCCGGATACAGGACTCCATCCCAGGACCCTGGGATCATGACCTGAGCTGTAGGCAGACGCTTAACCGACTGAGCCACCCAGGAGTCCCAACATGGTTATTTCTAACTTGAAACAAGAGCAGGTTATGCTGCAGGTAAGTAGTAAGAAACTGTCCTTCTCCTTCTTCATCATTACCTCCCAGCCCACCCAGGTTAAGTCCCATCCTTCTCGGACCCTGCTGTTCCAGCTGGATGGTGGACACTGTTCCAGAAAATGGGGCCTTCTCTGGAATGATCTTTTAATACCCTCCAAGCAGCTGCCCAATCCTTCTCTTGCATTTGCACCCTCTCTTATCCACACTGGTAATGCATGACTGACATTCCTGGGGAAGACTACCTAGTAGGGCAGAAGGGAAGGAGAGAAGGAGCTCAGTTTTTAGAAATCAGCATTGATTGATGATTGTGTCTTCTTTCTCAGCATATAAATCAGGGGACTTAATCACATAGCTATCTTCATGAGCAGGTTTGGAGATGAAAGAACAAAGTGGGTTTTCCCCCTCCCGAAAGGGGGAGGGAAAACAAAAATGCAAATCCCATCTTTTATGAACGTAGGTGAAAGATGAAACAGTCAATAGCAACTTTCTAGACCTTACTGGTAAAGAAAGAATCCTTTGGCCAACCCAGAAAAAAGATCAAGTCATTCATAAAGGTAGAAAAAATACAGTTGTCCCAGACTTTTCCAAACAATATTCAAAGCTAGAAGATAAGAGAACAATTCTTATAAAATTTTCAAAGACAGTATGTCCCAATATTTGTGTATTCAGTTACACTGCCTTTTAATTTTAAAGGTAACATATTTTTGAACATGGATGAACTAAAGAAATATAGTATCTGTGAGTCATTTTGTAGGAAAAGAAGGGGATCCCAGAGAATGTAGAAATTGATCTTAGAAAGGTTGGCTTTCTGGTAGTTTGTGACCTAAGAGATGGTGAACAGTACCTCTGAATATAGCCTAGAAACAAACATGACAATCCTTCAGATGGGGGAAGTTCGGCTCCTTCAGTGAAGGATGTTGGAAATGCTACTCCAAGATGCTGGTGGTGACCCTGGCCGAGGGCCTGAGGCTGCCATACCTTCGAGTCCCCTGCAAACTGGAATTATTACCACCTCACAGGGACTTGGTTGTTGACCAGTTTATTCTTGAAGTTTATTCTTCTGCCACAAAGAGCAGAAGATATCAAGTGATGGAACAGGAGACTGCCACAGACGGTCAAAAAGATCACGTGACAAAATAAATCCTTAACAAATCGTAAGATTTCAGATAAAAGATCAAAGCAACAAAGGCACCTTTGGAAGAACTCAGTAGGCAAAGTAAGAGTCTGTCTGAGGTGAGTGGCTTCAATGACATGGTCAGAGGGCTTGAAGAAAGGAATCACATTGCAGCAGAAAATCTGCTTCTTTGACAACTAAAGACAAATGCCGTGTAGAGAAACAGGACAAGCTATTGGGAAGTCGAAACTCTACAGAAACATCACGTTTTTATAGGGAATTTTGTAAAACTTTCAGAGGCAAAAGTACGCCGTAATGAAGTTAAACCGGCAAAGAAAAGATGTTGTCTAAACTCCACCAGGCTTAAGAAGAAAATGACTAAATTTAAGAGAAATATGGAGCAGTTATTGTGGAAAGATGACTGGAATAAGGAACACTCTGGGCTCAGCAGACTAACAATATTATACGGGAACTCTTAGAAAGACGTCTAAGAAGACTTGTTCACAGAGGGAAGGAAATTAAAACTTAAAATCATTACATTGTGTGGTTGAAACAGAGGCAGATCACTGGAGTGGGATTTTTTTTTTTTTAAATCAGAGAAGGAGGAAGATGAAGGGCTCATAGACAAATCTTTGCTAAGTCCTTTGTTGTCAACATGAGCTGACTGGTGAGGGGTCATCTAGGCATGCCATGTGGCCACAATTCTGCTGGAAACCAAAGCACAGCATCGGAAAGTGCAGATCCTTATGACCTCTAGCTAGAGAAATCCATGGTTCTGAAAAAGCAGCTGATTCATGACTGGTATAAATAGGAAAAGAAACAACGGAAGTTACCAGCTGCAGAAGAAGTAAAAACTTACAATCAGGGGAATGAAGACATGTTGAATGAATTATGGCCAACAGAAACATCTGACAAAACCCCAGACTGTTCTTCATGGTGAGAAACTCATGACAGCTGGCCCACTGCCCTCGCTGGAGTGGTAGGGGAAATATGCTGGCCTGGGAGAGAAATTCATGCAGCTAAACCAGGATGCCCAGAGAGAAATTCTCTCCACCCTGCTCCTCTGGGGCACCCACTGAACTGAGGCACACATAAGCTCTGTCCCGCACCCACATGGATGATGTATCCATAGCTCTGACTTTCTCTTCTCTTATGGAAGAGATATGCCCGAGATGATCAGTGGATGGTCCTGGGGGAATCATAGGAAGTTTCTAGAACAAACTTTCCTAGGACATGGGCTCCAAGAGCCTTCATCAAGAAACCCAAGAAACCTCTTCCCTTTTACAGTGATGAGTTTCAAAGGTAATGCTGGTGTCAGAGTGCCTGGATTTTCAATGGGAAGATGCCCACGGAGTTCCCTTGGACACCTCGTCCCTGCAGGTGGCTTCTGGGCCTCTGTGACCTCTTCCACATCTCATTCCTGTGGGGCTTCTCCTCAAGACTTAGAGAATATCACACACTCGAAGCGGGCTTTCCCATGGACTTAAGGAGATGTCTTCCGGCCCTGAAGAGAGGCCACCTCTTAGAATCGAGGCCCTCATGTACTCTTCTTCTGACCTGAGAAGACCACTCCACCTGCAGCCCATCCCAGGACAAGGGACAATTCGTCTCCACCTTTTGCAAGATTCAGGAATGTCTTCAGACTCCAGACCTGACCCTCTTACCATGGCTGGTCATAGAACAACTCACAGGCCTCTCTCAGACCTTCACCACGACAATGAACAGACTGTTGGAAACATCCCTTAGGCTTCAGCCCATTTCCATTGTACTATTTTTATCGGATTTTTTACTTGCTTAGGCTGCCCTAAACAAATCGTGCATTTTGAGCCACAAATAAAGAAGACTGAAGTTACAGCTGCCGGCGCTATGATCCAACCGTTTTGTTTGGGTTACTATAATTTGAGTAACTGGCAAAGTAGTATAAACATTATGAAAACATTACAAAAATGAAATAACTTTAATATTTTTAAAGTTCAGAAATGTCAAGGTACTGGGCAATGGAGGAAGAAAACCTTACTGTAATTGGAAGTGTGGTGAGGAGGTCCTCTCCTCTACTAGGGTCCTCACTCAGGAAACAAGGGGTCTGGGGTGCCACCACCCATGACTCATTCCTTTATACCAGTCGTTGCCTTGATCTGAGAAATGGTTTGACATCACATGTGCTCAGACCTGACAGTGGTAACACACCATTTGAAAGGTGCATGAACTTCCGTGACCTAGTTTTCCTCAGGATCAGAAGAACCCAGGAAGCGTAGGTTAGGCCACAGTGGGAGGTGAGGTAGGGAAAACTTGATTCTAGGTGTAGGACCAAGTGTGATATCCTGGTGATTTTCCTAGGTGGGCAGAGGGAAAAGGCCTGGTAGGCTTTCCAAGGAAAATGGGATGGCGCCATTTTCCTCCTCCAAGTGAACCAGGAAACCCATGGTAAGACCCTTAGGGGCTTTGGAAGCACAGTTGACCCTTGAGCCCCACAGCACGTGTTTGAACTGTGGGGGTCCACTTACATGTGGATTTTCCCCCCTAATAAATACAGTGCAGTACTCTCAATAGATTTTCTCTTCCTTAGAGTTTTCGGAATAACATTTTCTTCTGTCTAGCTTAGTTTATTGTAAGAATGCAGTATATAATACATGGGACAAACAAAATACGTGTTAATCGATTGTTTATGGTATTGGTAAGGCTTCTAGTAGCTATTAGTCGTTAAGTTTTCTGGGAGTCCTTAACTCCTGTGTTGTTCAAGGGCCAACTGCATTGTGTTCTGGCTGGGCACACCCAGTCCATCTTTAAAACATTACAGGCCACTAGGTTCGTCCAACAAATATTTACTGTGTGCCAAGCAGTGTTCTGGGCATGAAAGACAGCAGTGCGTGAATCAGCCATAAATCCCCACCCTCCTGGGACTAGCACTGCACTTAGCTTTGCCAACTTTCTTCCTTATTTCCTTTCTCCTTCGTTAGTGTTTTTCATCCCATTTTGATGCTTTTCCATATCTTCTTCTTTTCTCTGCTAAATAACTTGGGTGATGAGAGGGAGTAATTAAAGGTTACAAAGGACATAGGTGGCATTGTAATAACACCATGTCTGGGACAGCTGATGACACAGGGGCAGTCAGGGTTATCCAATCTCCCTGCTGCTTTCGGTAAGGACAGGGTTCCAGCCTCTAATCCGGTTTCCCTTCCTCCCCCCCCCCCCCCGCCCTGTTTCCCCCCCCCCCCCTTCTCTATCTGAATTACCCTAGATTACCTGGTAGAGGAAAATGAAGTGACTGATCCTGGGATTTCATCGAAAACAAAGAAACAAACCATCAGCCTAAAAATTGGTGTCAACAGCACTCCCCACCACCACCCAAAAAATTACTCCTTTATTGAATAGTTGAAGGCAGCACAGAGTGAAGTTTCGATGCTAAATGAATTCCGCCTGCTGAGCTCTTCCACAGGTCAGATCACACAGAAAGACAAAGGTGAATCTACTTTCCCAGGCACACTTACTCATTGTCAGCTTAGCCCGTGGAAGCTTTTTTTGGGAGGAAGGTCTTATCAGGCAACGATTTTTACAGTGACAAATTGATTCGGAACACAAGAGGCAGCTTAAGTCACCAAGAAGGAGAGTGGCCCATCCAAATTTGCTTCCTCAGCCTTTCACTGACCAGCTGGGAGACCTTGAACAAGTCAGCCAACCTGTCCCCCGAGTGCATCTTTCACCTGTAGACGGGAATAATAAGAATAATAATGTGTTTTCTTGAGATGAGATAACATCACCATGTACTTTGAACTCTTCCCAGCTTGGCACCAAGGGGTCCCGGTGTGTCATTACAAACACAGTGGTAACACATTTCGGCTGGATTAACATGGCCCATGGAGCCACACGCTGGAATTTAACTTTGAGTCTCTATTCTTTTATACTCGTGGCCTGCACAAATGCAACACAGATTGGATTGAAAATTGTTCATTTGGTCTCATTGAACTTTGCTTTTTTTCCTTTTTGCTCCATGATTGTCAGTCTCTAGTTACTGAGTGAGCGCTATTGCGGAGAGAGGGTAGGTATGTGGTTTCACCAAACTTGCAATTTTGTCGCATGCGTGCGTGTGTGTTCACACGCAGACTGCACATGGCTAGCTTCAGTTCTGCTTGACCTTCAGGCTTGTCCTCTGCAGTGGAGATGCGTCTCTAATCTTATGTGTATGAAATGTTTTCATTGTCCTTGCTTTTAATAAACTGTTGCCTTAAGCTATATTGCGCCGTAAGTAAACGTACAACTGAATACCACTGTCCTGGCCATGTTCCAACACATAATCCAACTCAAACCTTTGTTAATCAGTGACTTAATGACTCCTGCTTTTTTCAGGTCTCTGCATCTACTATGCTTTATTTTTTTCCCATTTAGTATGTACTCTTTTCCCCTATAATCCCAGTATCCAGCACTGCTTTATGATACTTTCAGACTCCTGTTCTGGTCAAACCCCAAGTCCTTCCTCCATCCATAAAGGGTGATTTCTCGCTCTAAGAGAGATGGATTATTTGGGTGTGCAGGTTTGCCCTGAGTTTGACTCAGGGGGGGAAGTAAGGCCTTGCTGCCTCCATATCACTCACTAAGCTCTCCGTCTTTCTCTGCATGGGACTCAGGAGCAATTTAGAGTTTTCTGTCCCTGGAGTAACACTTGTGGCAAGATCCCTGATGGGAGAGGTGTACTATTTTCCTGTGAAGTCCCAGACGGGTGAGTATGAAAGCCCAGTTGGAAAAGCTGAGGCCTCAGAATACAGAACATTCGCTGGCAGAACACTTAGAGAAAAGACATGCAAGGGAGCGCCTGGGTGGCTCAGTCGTTAATTGTCTGCCTTTGGCTCAGGTCATGATCCCGGGGTCCTGGGATCGAGCCCCTCATTGGGCTCCCTGCTCGGCGGCGAGCCTGCTTCTCCCTCTCCCACTCCCCCTGCTTGTGTTCCCTCTCTCGCTGTCTCTCTCTGTCAAATAAATAAATAAAATCTTCAAAAAAAAAAAAAAAGAAAAGACATGCATGGAAGGTTTAGATCTGTAAACAAACCCTAAGAGCTTTTTGTCACTCTGCATGCCTGGAAAGTGTCCATGTTCCCACATTCAAGGTGTGCATACCGCCTTTGTAAGCCCCCTTTGCTACATTCCAGCCACCCAGAGAGAGAGAGTGCAAATCTCCCTGGGTCTTAAACGCAAATCTCTGAAAGGGATTCTATTCCCTGGGTGAGCACGGCAAGGAGCCCACTGAGATAACCTTGAGTTGGGGGGGAGGGGTGGGGTTTTCTGTAAAAGCGTGCATTGGGGTGTAGTGGGGTGGGTGCTGGTGACCACATGGGGGGGGGTTTATTTGTGGCCATGAGTAGACAGTGCACCCTACCATACAAGCCGGATTATGGATCCCATCGCTTATGTCTTTACCCACTGTTAGAGTTTGAAGAGTCTAGCAACTTTCTGAAGGCCTGTACAAGGCCTCTGCTCTGAGCCCTACCCTAGCAACGAAGTTCTGAAAGATACAAGAGGGGTCAGAGAAGGTGCTTCCTCTGCTCTAGGGTCGTCTCCCACCTGCTGCAAGAATTTCCGTGGTGTACATTTGGGCAGGACGGATCAGCCGGAGGGCAGGGTTTGGGCAGCTTGCCCATCCTTCAGCCTCAGATGGACTTTGATCCAGGAATGGCTCAGCATCCATCCCGGAGGGTACAGACCTCTTTCCGCATGGGCTGGTCAGCAGGTGTATCGGGTATGTATGCTATGCAGAGAAGTTTCATTGCTGTTGATGTTGTTGTTGTGGGTCTAGAAATCAGGCCCAGTCAGAGGCCCAGAGGGAAGGGGCAGGCCAGATGGGATATAAAAGAAGTAACAGGTCCAAGGAGCCTGTGACTAAGTTACATTCTCTTTAACCTGGAGGGAAGCCTTCCATCCACTTCCAAGGGGAGCCCAGACTGCACGAATGAAGCCAATGAGCAGAGTGCAAAAAGCACCGGGTATGGAATCAAACAGCAAATCACACAGTAAAACTAGGGAAGATTAGTACCTCCCCCATTGCTCCCATGAGCACTTCACGCTCCGAGCACAGTCATGGACGCGGGGTAGGTGCCCACTGGTGGGTAACTACTCTCTCCATTGTTCTATTACAGGGCAGGAGGTCGTCCGATGTGCCAAGATGCTTGGGGAAAACATCTGGGCATCAGACCTGCAAACGGCAACCTGCGTCTCAATGCTGTTGGCAGGAAAGACAGGACAAAGGAGTTGAGCAGGGTAAGTGGGAAAGGCACAGACTGGCTTCTCCTCTCAGCCCAGCAGCTGTGGTGGGCCTGTGAGCAAGTTACTTCACCTTTGACCCTTGGCCTCCTCAGCTTCCAGATGAGACAGTAAGGTCTCCTCGAGGCATGGGGGCCAGAGCAGGGCCAGGGGTGCCCTCCTCAGAAGCACTTCCTACTGTCCTGAGAAGCTGTGTGTGGTGGGCTCGGGGCCCCGGCTTCCAGAGAGTGGACCCTTGACCCCGTGGGGCTCTTGGACATGAAGCTGATCAGTTGATTCAGAAGCCTGGAGAACTGTAAAATAGGGTCACGTTAGAGTCAGCAATCATTTGTGACTTGTTCTGGGTTCTTGGAGGACCTGTTATACTTTGGGCAGCCAAGTATGCAGAAGCCCCTCAGGGTGGTGGGGCTTGATTAAATTCCTTCACAAGATGACTGACTTTCCAAGCCAAGGTCATCTTTCTTTTTAATTATGGTAAATCACACATAATATGCATTTACCATCTTAATCGTTTTTCAGGGTATGGTTCGGTGGCATTAAGTATGTTCACTTAATGCTGTGCGACCAGCATCACCACCATCCATTTCAGGAGTATTCTCAGGTTGCCAAATTAAACTCTGTCCCCATTAAACACTGCCTCCTCCTTCCCCACCCCTCGCTCCTGGCAGCTCCCCGTTCTACTTTCTGAATCCGAGAATTTGACTACACTAGGAACCCATACACGTGGATCCACCCAGGATTTGTACTTTCGTAACTGGCTTATTTTGCTGAGCGTAATGCCCTCCATGTTGTAGCATGTGTCCGAATTCCCTTCCCTTTTAAGATGCGGTCACCTCTCTAAGTGGGTGCCCGGACATTCAGCTGAGGGTTTTTCATGGCATCATATTGACTGGGGGCTTCTTGCTGAATGTAGCTCTGTCCTTTTCTTCCATATTGCTGCCTCTTCTTAGCCAATCACCACTCTCCCTCTTTGAGTAACAGCTTCCTGTCCTGTGGCCTCACCTTTGTTCTCATACTGTCCGCACCTTCTGATCACCTTGCAGTTCCTCCATCTGGCTTCCTCCCCCTCTCATTCCTGTGCCCTCACTCCGCCCCGCCCCCCGCCCTGCCTTTTCCCTCTGACTCCTCATCCTCCCCTTCTGCTCTCTCACCTTTTCCAGGAAGCTCACCCACCCTTTGGGAGCCTCTGTGAAGTCACTCTGTTTATATTTAGCCCAGCACTTGTGCTGCTTTGGAGTTTTCACTGGTCCCTTTCTTTCACTAAAAAGAGCTTTGTCTTCATGTTTTGATATCCTTCTTGCCTGGCACACAGTAGGAACTCAACAATGTTTGGAGGATGACCATGAGCACAAATAGATGAAAAGCTGCTTGGGAACTCCCCGTAAGAAGAATGATCTGCACAAACCAGAGGCCATCATTATGATCAATAGGCTTGATGGCTGCCTTTTATGGACTGAGATTGGCCGTAAAGAAGACCTTTCAGGAGGAGACATACTAAAGTTTGGAGGGACTACTGAGGGGCCAGAATTCATTAGATAATGTCTTAGGCAAAGGCAATACATAGAACAGTTGCCTTTAAAGGCCTCCCGCTCTCTGATTCAGTGTACAAATACACGCAAAGACAGGAGTAAATAGATTCTTAAGCTATTGAAAGCTGGATCCAGAAAAACCTTTCAGATCATAGGTGTTCAGCTCGATGCCTGTGCTAGTGAACACTACCAGCCTTCCAGAAGCCCCTCTGTGTTCTCCCTCCCACCCCTGCCCCAAAACGTAACTGCTGCCCTGACCTCTAGCACTGGGGCTTAGTTTCATCGTATTGGGTCTTTGGAGAAATAGACTCTGACAGTGTGTGCTCTTTTATGCCTTGCTTCCTTTTGTGAGATTCATTCATCCTGAATGTGTGCACACTTTCACACACACCTCCCACGCATTCTCAGCTCCTTCGGGCCGAGCCACCGCGGATGGCAGGCCGAGCTGCATCCGAGCGAGTGTGGGCCTGCCCCTCTGTGTGGTGGCCTGTGTGGAGCTGCGGGGAGTGGACAGCTCACAGGAGGTGTGGTCCCTGCTTTCAAGGCCATCTTTGTGTCTCTCCAGCCCTCAGCGAGGTGCCTGGAACACAGATGGCTTCAGTAAATGTTTGCTGAGTGAACCCGATGAATGGACATTTTGTCACTGGATCTTTTCATTTATCCCTTGGCTTATTCCCTGACTCCCCCTGAAATACGGCTGCATTCGTGGGCTGCATCTTTATGTATTGGGGAGCTGTGCTTGTTTTCCGAGGCAAGAAGAAAAAGCAAGCCCAGAAATGGGCCCTCCAGGGCAGCCATATTCTCTGCAAGGGCGATCTCCTTTGTGCCAAGAATAGAACCATCTACAGACTGGGTGGATGTTTCGAGTCCTTCGAGTCCATTGGGACTCAAAGGGCCATGTGTGAGGAATCAGAAGGGCTGAGTGACCGGGCTGGCAGACAGACCATGACTCATGCAGTGTCCTGGCACCAATGCGGGGAAATGCTTTCCACATTCTCGGAAAAAACCCCACAGTGTGCTGAACAGCCAGCCCACCTGCCCCTCCCATCCACAGGGACTCTGCAGAAAGATCTCTGCCTCAGCATCACATGACCTGTTTCTGCAGGAGGGAGGGGGACCGGGGACCAGGGTGCGGGAGGGGAGAGAAAGAGAGATGGAGAGAAACGGTCTTTTGTTCTGCCATCCTCCATGATTGCTTATCTCTGGCACAAGGCTCTGAAGTCAGGCCAAGGATTTTAATAAAGCATCAGAAGATTCACCCAGCAGCCAGCATGGTCTTTCACGCGGCACTGATTTGGACTAGGGATATAATTCTGCCTTCCCTGTGATAGCAGAGCTGTCTCTGCTTCTTGCTGAGTCTTATTGTGTCTTGTTAACCCTGCATGTGTTCCAGAGTCTGAAAGTGATCTCCCAACACAGTCGCACATATGGACAATCACATGTCTCCCCACTCAAATAAGGTTACACGCTGTCCATGGTAAGGATCCCTCCCTATGTGTGAGTTTGCTCATCTAAAAAGCATCAAGTCACGAGATAAAATCATCTAGAAGCCTACACTTACTTGAAATATTAAAAATTAGGGTTGGGGCACCTGGGTGGCTCAGTCGTTAAGCGCCTGCCTTCGGCTCAGGTCATGATCCCAGGGTCCTGGGATCGAGCCCCGCATCGGGCTCCCTGCTCAGCTGGAAGCCTGCTTCTCCCTCTCCCACTCCCCCTGCTTCTGCTCCCTCTCTTGCTGTGTCTCTCTCTGTCAAATAAATAAATAAAAAATCTTTAAAAAAAAAATTAGGGTTGTGTGGGAGAATTCCAGGATAGTGGATAAGACAGCTAGAGCAAAAGGACAGAATACAAGTCTCGCTGGGGTCAGTGACATGGCCCCGGGGCCACTGTCCATCTTCAGGGCTTGTGGTGGATGAACAGCCCCTGGGAGCTGATGTGGGGAGGCCTCTTGTCTGGAAACCTATGCATTCCCTTCAATCCGGGCTCCTTGGCCTGGCACTCTGTACCTCCCAGCCCCCCCCTTTCATCCTCAGCTTCCTCAGATCAGGCTGGAGAGAGAGGATTTCCGGGCGGGTGCAGGATCCAAGGCCCAGCTCCACCACAGGCCCTGTGTACCTCTGAGCACCTCATCTATTCCCCGAGTGTTCACTTCCTTGGGAATCATGATACCTACTTTCCAGGACTTTTGTGAGGTTCAGCTGAGACAGGAGGGTCTTCAAATGTGTGCCGTTGCTCTTCTACTTCCCAGGACACGTGCTGCCCACGGCTCTGCCCACATCTGTCTCTCCCTTGGCCCCAGCACACCCTCTTCTCTTCTCTCAGCCTGACTGGCATCCCCCATGCCCTCGCTCAGGTCCTGACGACCTGTCCAGCCTGACCCAGCCCTCCTCAAGCTCATGACCCATGAGTACTTGGTGCCTCAACCCCTCACTGGCCGGTCTGTGCCCTGCCCGCCATTGTTAATTATCACCTTGTCTCTGCAACAGTCTGTGCCTGGAGATCAAGATGAAATATTCTATTGCTCAGAGCTCAGCGTATTGTCAACACTGCTGAAAGAAGCAGAAGTCAGTAAGGCGAAGACGAACTGCCATGCCTTGGGGCTGCCCAACAGCTTCTTGTTGGAAGCTCCTTTCCTGCTTTGCTCTCCTGAAGCTTCTGTGTGTTTCCTTCCCTGAAACAAGTGGGGATGCATGTAGACTGCTCCCTTGGCCTAGCTTGATGAGGGAGGAACCTTTTTATTCACTACTCGTGGTTGATCCAGAGCCAGATCTGCCCTGGCACTGTAGGAGAGGAGAATTTGGGCTCCTGTGGAGTCGGGTGGCATGAAGAAGGGGGCGGCTCCCTCCGGGGCCCTTGGTGGGGCTGCCTAGTCTAATGGCGGAGGCTGAGTTAACTTACCAGCTGTCCTCTGGGTAAGGCAGAGCTGTATGGAAGCTTAGTTGGTTAAGGCAGCTATATGGACATTTTTCAAAGACATAAAAATCTCTTCGTGGTTGATAATGCCTGTGACTAACAGTGACTCCGTTCAACTTGTTTCTAATCCACTTGGAGCTTTTTCCCCCTTCTGAAACAAAGTGATAGGATTTATCTTATTTTCCTTTTGTGCCAGAGCCTGATGACATTAGAACTTGGGCAGGGGTTTTTCTTCTGTGTGACAGCTGTTGCCAGCAAAAATATTTTGTCTGCACTCGTGAGGAGTGTGGGCGGGGGCAGAGGGGGGAAGCAGGGGTGGAGGAGGCCGGGACAGGGTGGGGGGCAGGAAAGAGGTGGATATGCTTGAAAATACTGGTCTTTGGGGGGATTCAAGGTATGATAGGGGACATTTTTAAAAATATGAATGGTTCTTATAGCACCAAGGAAGTCTAACATTCTCGAAATCTTCCTTGGAAACAGATTGCTCGTATTAGACAATTTTGGTATGACAACCTAATCCTCCTATTTCAAAAATGAGGTAAGAGGAAGACTGCTTTGAAAGAATCATTCTGACTGTTATGTGGAGAACGATGGTAAGGGGATGAGGGCGGAGGCAGGGAGACCATTTAGGTTCGCACAGGAGTCCAGAGGAGAGTCGAGGTGGAGGGGTTGGCCGCAGTCAGAGTCTGGACAGAGCCAGCAGGGTTTGCTGATGAATGGGACATGAGCTGCGAGAGGAGGAGAGGGGTCAGGGAGGATGCCAAGGTTTGGGGCCTGACTGCCTAGAAGAACGCAGGTGCCACTTTCTAAGATGAGGAGGATGGTGGGAAAGGCAGTCTTTGTGGGGCACCCTTGTTGAGTTTCCAACACACGTTCAAATGGGGGTGCTGGGTAGACAGCTGACTCTAATACAGGGCTGGAGCTCAGGAAAGCTCAGAGACACAAATGTGGGAGGCCTCAGTGTGTCGAAAAGTGTCATTGGGGCACTTCCATGGGGGAGGCTGGGACTATGAGTGAGATCCAGCAGAGGCGCTGGGAGGAGGGGCCCCCCCCAGCGCAAGGAAGAGACTGATTGAGGCTCCAGGCCTTGACACCTAGAGATCTTCAGTGGCCTTGGCAAGAGCAGTGTCATGGAAGGAGGGCAGCCTGGTAGGAGTGAGGCCAGGAGAGAAAGGGAAAAGAGGATCTGGAGATAACCGTGGAAGCCTTTCCCTGGGGTTTTGCTGTAGAGGGCCAGAGACAAGGGGAGCGAATCAGAATGATGTGAGACAAAGAAAGGTATTTTGTAAGATCATGTCTGTATGCCGATGAAAATAGTCTAGCGCAGAGGAGAAAATCCACGATGGAAGAGAGAGAGGTACGAATCGCTCGCGTGCTGTCCTTGAGAAGGTGAGGAAGAAGGGGGACACTGGTGGAGGGTTAGCTTCGGGTGGCAACGGAAGGTTCATCTGTAGTAACTAGAACAGAAGCGGACTTAATGGGTTCAGCTGTAGAGAGTTTGTTGGGTTTGGTGGGAGGAACAGATTTTGAACAGAATGTGAATTATTCTATGCTCTGTAGATTAGAGAAAGGCCAGTTGGGGTGGTGAACACGGCTTTGGGTTTCACCTCTTGACCCCAGGCCACTGGGGCTCCTCAGTGGAGAATTTGGATGAACACTGATCGGCAGATATAATAACTCCCAGTAAATAATATATATATGTATATACACATTTTGCCACTGTGGCAGGTGTGGGGCATTCTGATTGGCACGGGTGGTGAAAGAATTCACCCAAGGCAGATCAAAGAGATAGAAGTTTTTTGAATACACTGCAAGGGATAGCGGGCAGAACGGCAAAGGAGAGACCATCTGCCAGGAGGTGGTTGGGGGGGGGGAGGCTATAGTTATGGGGTGGGGTGAGGAGGTATGGGAACCTATGGAATTTTCCTTTTTTTGGTAACTGTGCCTGGTCGTAAGTAGCCCATTGGTCGGTTAGGGACTCTGGCCATTTCAAGGTGGGTCACTCAATGAGCCCGTTTGCGTCAGCTCGGGAGTCACTGTGGGTCCTTTTGCCTTGCTCAAGTTTTCATTGCTTGAGCCTGTTGCCTAAAAGTGGCCTCTACAACTGGGACATTTGGTGCTCGTCAGATGTCCTGTCTGCTTCACATTTTGCACACAACCCCTCCCACCTGCCGCAGGGAGGCAGCAACAGGTGACAGTTTCTGGCTGTTGGCCACAAGAACATTTGAGGTGTCACTTCTAGGTCAGAGCATCAAGGGGCCTGATCCAACCGCACAGATCCCTCTTTTGCTGTTGTGACCCGAGGTGTGGTCTGGGTCCCTGAAGGACTATACGGAGCAGAGTCCTCCTACCTTACCTCCTACCCCCCCAATGCCAATGCCCTTGCAGGATCAAAATGTCACTAAAGCATAACCTAGCCTATTATGAAACCAAGCCCCACATCACCAATCACGGCATATGAGGGAGTTTGGGTTTGGTTTTGGATTAAATGCCCAAGGATCTCATGAGAGAGTCCTGTGATGCTGAAAACATCCTGGATGTTCTTTTGACTCATTGATTGCACTGTGAACATGCCCGGGGCAGCTCTATCTTCAGATGGCATGCATTGCCATTCCATGCCTCATCTTCTTCACCTGGAAGGGAGGTAACCAGTATCCTCCCCACAGAGCAGTTTTCTTATCTATCATCTAAAAAATCCTGTAATTCTTGGTTCCTACTGAAATGCATGCCAGATAAAAGTCTCACAACCCAAATTGGTGGCAGAAAGAGGAGAGGGATGAATCAAAGCACCAATGCCCCTCTTGCCCTGTTGTCAAGCAGACCCCTGGGAGGGCCAGCCTCTTCTGTGGTGTGCGGCTGGGTGCTTTTGTGTTTGTGGACTGTGGCCTACCTGAGAAACAGGACCTGCTGTTTCATCTCAGCATTCTATATTGTAGGGCCTGGAGAAAAGACTGCCCCCGACAGAGTTCCTGAGTCACAAAGAGTGGGAACCCAGTGACTCACCCTTGCTTTCTAAAAGCGAAAGCTACACAGCAGTCAGCCCGCTTCCTTCCCACCTGCCACCTAGTGGTTCCCCGAAGAATTGCAGCCTCCGGCTCAGGGCCAGAGGCCCCGGGGATCTTGTTACCATTCTGCATTCTTATCTGATCTTCTTCAGAGGGCATTAGCCCTGGAAGGCGCCTTAGAGATCGTCTAAGCCAATCTTTTCAGTTTACAGCTAAGGTAACAGAGACCTAGAAGAGAGGCATAGAGCTAATTAGTGGTGGAGCCAGGCCTAGAGCCGAAGGCCCCGAGGAGGCCCTTGTATTATTCTTCCAGCATGTATTCATTTACTCCCTCAACCATCCAGTCAATATTTGTTTGGTGCCTACTAGGTGGTGCTGGGCAGGGCACTGAAGCTGGGAGACCCGGTAGCTGCCCTCAGGAAGCTTCCCGAGAAGGACGATGAGCATGCAAACAGGCCATCACAGAAAATGAGTGCTCTGTGGGAGGTAAAGATGAAGGGCCAGGAGAAGCTGTGGAGAAACTGTGAAGGCTTCCCCAAGAGGTGCTACTGGGGCTAACTTCGGGTCGAGGGGTTCCTCCAGCAGGTAAGTCAGGGGCAGGCCCAGGCTGGGGGCAGCAAGTAGAGCGATGCACAGGGGGAGAAGAGGTGGGGGCTTCTGGGCGCCTCGTGGAGGTCAGTATCTCTCCCCAGAGCGTAAAGCAGCAGGCGGGCGAAGGGACAGACATGGAGCAGACTGGCAGCTGGGCCAGGGCCCTCGGATGTCGGCAAAGGCGTTGAGGCTAAACATCCCTGAAGAAAGTTTTCGTTAGAGGAAATAACAAGAGCAGGTGTATTCACGCGATAGATCTCTCTGGCCGCAGTGAGAAAGGCCCCCTGGAGGAAGCAAGAGAGCCAGCCAGAATGCCAGGGCAGTAGTTCAGGCAAGAGAAGGAAGGGCAGGGTCTGCCCCAGGCCCGAAGTGCAGGTGGGGAGGGTACGAGGGAGGCGTGTGGCCACAGCCGCGGGCAGCCCTGTTGGCAGTAATAGAGAAGATTCTTCAGTTGGGTTTGGGAACCCCAGGGAGTGGCGGAACATTCACCAACGGAGGGAATACAGGAAGGAAAGTGCTGGGGGGGGGGGGGCCAGGAGGGGGGGGGTAGAAAAGATGATGAAATTGGGTGTGGACACCGAGGGGCCAGGTGCCGCGGGGGACAGTTGGGGAGTGATGGCCCCAGGCAGTTGGGCCTGCTCGCCTCTAGGAAAAGCAACAATGGCTGTACATGCATACTTTTGGGATTAGGTGGCAAGCAAATTCATGGCCGTGGATGAAATTGCCCAGGGAACACGTAAGGTAAGAGGAGAACAGGCTACAGAGGGAGCCTGCCCCAGGCTGGGCTCGCCAGAAAGCAATTTCGGAAAGTTTAGTATGCAAATGTTATTAGAGAGTACCCTTGGAGAGGAGGTAGTGCACCCCTAGTGAGAGGAGGTAGGAGTGGGCAGAGGGAGAAGGAAAAGCTCCCCGGTGACCCCGTGGGGAGGTCTGGAGCTCACATGGCTGTCAGAGTTGACTGCTTGGGGCCAAAGTGGCCGCATCTTTATTCCTTTGCCTCCATCAGAGAGCCCTCCTGCCCCCACCCCCCATCCCAGGAAAGACCATGGGGTACGGCAGCTCTCCGCTGCCGAGGTCATCCCTAAAGGGGTTGACTCTTGAAGGCCCTATGGTCCCAGCCACTGGGCAACCCTGGAAGGAGGATCTTCCCTCAGGCCAGAGTTCTAGTTTGGTCCATTTGCTGTCACAGTTGAGCAAGGGCATACCACAGGGCACCCGAGTGGATCATCTGAGTGTCAGACGTTTTCCTCCCTGCCCCCACCTGGTGACAACAGCCCTATCTCCCCCTTATGATGAGGGTGGCATTCCCCTGCTAGGATGGTGACTCCTCTGTGAGTTGTTGGGCTCTGGACACAAGGAGCCCAAAGTGCCTAGTGGCCGCCATAGCTAATTCCTGAGCAGAACTCTTGCTGTGTCCCCTGGAGGAAGTGTTCTCCCTTTGGGAAGCAGGCCCACAAGTGCAGCTTTGGGAAGCCCAGTCCCCTGTCCCGGTTGGGGGAGTGATAGGAGGGGCTGCTCCTGCGTCCCCTCTTGGATCCCTGACTCATGTGGTCTTCCTGCTGGGAACACAGCACCATATATAGTCCTTTCGTTCAAGCTACATAAGGGGTCTTGGGGGATGGTTCTCCATCCTCCTAAATTACCATCTCTGAGCATTTCGGTCTTCGGTGGGCAGCTTGTGGGTGGCACAGACGGTGTCCTGTGGCCACTGGCTCCCATGGCTCTGGGCCCACTCTCCCACCTTTTTGGCTGTCTCATGTGACGTCCTGTGCGATGCCATGCTGGAGGATCCCGCACTCTGTAAGCGCTCAGATAATGGCATGAAGGCTCTGCGGACAGGAGGGGCAAGCCCACACCTGGAATGTGTTTCTATTCCATCCGAACTGATTGCTGGCCCTTCTGGGTGGGAAGAGCCCCACATCACCAGCTTGCGAGGTAGCGGTCCGTTCTCCTTGAGGAGAACTGGTGCCATGCGGATGCCATGACAGCCTCGGCCTGGGCCTCTGTGGGTAGGGAGGATGTTTGGTGACAGCAACAGCAAAAACAGCTTTGGTAGGCGGAATCCGTGCCGTTGGCTCCTGCATAACCTACCATGGCTCTTTCGTCCGTGGCGCATTCATCGTACCAGCCCTGGGGTGGCCGAAGACAGGGGCCAGGTAACATCAACTGGTTGAGTCATTCTGTCTACTCATGTTCTCTCTGGGTCATTACAGGTGGCCCAACGATCTTCACACTTGGTGGACACTCTTCACATGCCTCTTCCCCAGACTGCCCTGTCCTATCCTTTGTCTTCCAGGCTTTCTCCCCAGAGTTTCCTGATCAGCCTGGTCAATGCCTGGCCCTCCACTCATGAGTCTACGTGGACTCACAACGTGGCTGGCCAGGCGCCCTGCCAGAGTATGGCTACAGCACAAGTGTACTGGGTGTAGCTTGCGCCCCTACACGGATCCATCCGGAAACCCAGCTCAGGCTCTTAACTCATTCGTTGCCATTCCTGTGGGATCCCCCATACAGGCAGAGGTGCGAACTAAAGACAGGACACTGGTGCAGTGGAGGTGACGGTGCTGTAACGCATCAGCGCGATGTTCTGTGAGATGTCTGGACAGCCTGGATCTCTTCACGACGTCCTGACAGAGGGTGGAGCGTGAACATGGTCCTGGGCAAAGCTCTGTGTGAATCCTGTTGTCCATCCCATGGAAATGCAAACTGTTTCTGCCCCTCTTTTCTGATTAGAATAGAAAAGAATGCATTTCCCAGATCGTTGGCCACATACTATGTCCCTGCGGCCTTATTATGCTGCTCTCTCAAAGATACCATATCAGGGGTGCCCGGGTGGCTCAGTCATTAAGCATCTGCCTTCAGCTCAGGTCATGATCCTGGGGTCCTGGGGTCCCGGGATCGGGCCCCGCATCGGGCTCCCTGCTCCGTGGGAAGCCTGCTTCTCCCTCTCTCACTCCCCTGCTTGTGTTCCCTCTCTCGCTGTGTCTCTCTCTGTCAAATAAATAAATAAATAAATAAATAAATAAATAAATAAATAAATAAATAAATAAAGATACCACATCAGCTGCAATTGGGACTGCTCCTAGGTTGAGTTTGTTGTAGTCTGTTATCATCTTCCAGAATTCAGCTGCGGAAGGAGAAATACGATGAAGACCACTACCACTGCATCCTTTGGATCCCTAAGGCTGGCACCAAATTCCACCATCCTCCCCTCAATGCAGTATTGCTTGGCTGGGGAAGGGACAGTTTCATCGGCTTTCACAGAGCTTTCTCCACTATGAGAGCTCTTACCCCACAGGCCAAGGACCCACTGCGGGAATTGTGCGAACTTCCAAGTATGCCTATCCCAGTTATATATTCAGGGACCAGGCAAATGATCCCGGATGGGTCTGCAGACCACATGGACCTTTAGCCAGGACTGTATGTATTGTCCAGTTCCCATATGCTCCCATTTTAGCAGGAGGACCGTGATGACACTTCAGATCTCGGTATCTCACTCAAGTCCAACTCTGACTCTTGAGATGTTCGGGTCTTCCTTTTCCCTAGTATAGTGTTACTTGCCTAAATGACCTTTGGTCTTTTTGGGGAGGGGCTGGATGGTCATACGGCGTATACTTAATATGGTGTTGCAGGGGACCTGGCTATGTCTTTTTTTTTTTTTTTTAAGATTTTTATTTATTTATTTGACAGAGAGAGACACAGGAGAGAGGGAATACAAGCAGGGGGAATGGGAGAGGGAGAAGCAGGCTTCCCACTGAGCAGGGATCCCGATGTGGCGCTCGATTCCAGGACCCCGGGATCATGACCTGAGCCGAAGGCAGACGCTTAACGACTGAGCCACCCAGGCGCCCCGAGACTTGGCTATGTCTTTAGTTATTGGGTTCCAGGTCCAGAAACTGAGCAAGGGACCATAAGATTTTATTGGGGTGATTGCACTCAGCCTTCTGATCGTCCAACCACAGTTTCTTCTTCTTTTTTTTTTTTTTTAAGATTTTATTTATTTATTTGACAGAGAGAGAGAGACACAGCAAGAGAGGGAACACAAGCAGGGGGAATGGGAGAGGGAGAAGCAGGCTTCCCGCAGAGCAGGGAGCCCGATGCAGGGCTCGATCCCAGGACTCTGGGATCATGACCTGAGCCGAAGGCAGACACTTAACGACTGAGCCACCCAGGCGCCCAACCAACCACAGTTTCTTCTGATGGTGTAGGGTGAATAAACTCTCGCAGTTGGCCTCAGTTGAATCCACGGGCACTCTGGAACAAAAATGGCACATCACAGTTGGGCCGAAATGGCCTGGCCTCTGTACAGCTGCCTCCATCAGTCACTGGATGTGAGCTGCCCTGGGAACGGTGTGCAGACTCCAAAGGAGGTGACAGTGGATGACTGTCTGCCAACAGCATTTCCGGCAGCTGGGACAAGTCCTTTCTTGAAGGGGGATCTAGGTGGCACATCTCAGCACCCACCACAGAGTCTATGGAGAAGCCACCAAAGTTGACAGAGTGGGGCTCTTGAGGATGTGGAGAAGGACAGGGTCTGAGCACAGGTGGATAGATTAACCTTCAATAAGAGGAAGGGAAACTCATGGTAATGGGAGGAGGAGAAGGTGGTAGGAATGGGGTCAGATGAAGATAAGGGTTTGAGTAGAGGAACAAGGTGTTGGGGAAATCAAGCCAGATAATCTATGTTTTCTTTGTAAAATTAGAAGCACCTTACCTGGTGAACTTGAGCTTGGATAGGGTTAGGGCTTGAGGAGAATAGTCCTGAGAGTAAATGAGAGAGGACACAGTCTAAGGGAGTCCAGGGTAGTGTTTGAGGGGCAGCTGATTGTTGGGGCCATGCCTGCTGGTCAGGTGGTTTTCCCAGCAGTGCTCAGTGCCCAGCTCTAGGAGCAGCGAGGAGTTCGCTTCAAGCTGTGCTGAGTGGGTGTGGAGAGGACAGTGAGGCAATATGCTGTTAACTAGTTGCCTCAGTTTTCCCAGACAGTTCTTCTGGATTCTTTAGATATAAATTCTCATTTTAAAAATTGTTTGTTTCCTAGGGGATGAAGCATGAGAAGATATTAGAGTTGCAATGTGGTGAGGTTATCTGCTCCGTTGGTCCCATTTATCAATTTGTTCTTTTATGGAGCTTGCTGTTTTATCTATGAAATCTTCATTTAATTAAAGATCACAAAGATTTTCTCCTATGTTTTCTTCTAGAAGTTTTATAGTTTTAAGTTTTATGTTTAGGTCTAATTTTGAGTTTGTTTTTGTGTTGGCGTTAAGTAGGACCTGAGATTTCCTTTTTTAAATTTTATTTTTATTTTTTATTTATTTTTTTATTATGTTACATTAATCACCATACATTACATCATTAGTTTTTGATGCAGTGTTCCATGATTCATTGTTTGCGTATAACACCCAGTGCTCCATGCAGAACGTGCCCTCTTTAATACCCATCACCAGGCTAACCCATTCCCCCACCCCCCTCCCCTCTAGAACCCTCAGTTTGTTTCTCAGAGTCCATAGGCTCTCATGGTTCGTCTCCCCCTCCGATTTCCCCCCTTTCATTCTTCCCTTCCTGCTATCTTCTTTTTTTTAAAAAATTTTTTAATTAAAAAAAACTTTTTGAGATTTCCTAGTAAATAAGGAAATGCCAATTAAAACCACAATGAGATACCACTACACACCGCTTAGAATGGTTAAAATGAACAAGCTTGACCATATCAAGTAGTTGACATGGTCCTTGCTGTTTGATGGGGATGGGGAGGACGCAGAACTCCATACACTGATGGGAATGTAATGGTATAATCACTACAGAAAACAGTTCATCAGGTTCTTTAAAAGTTATACATACAGGGGCACCTGGGTGGCTCAGTTGGTTAAGCGTCCTACCCTTGATTTTGGCTCAGGTCATGATCTCAGGGTCCTGGGATCGAGCCCCACATTTGGGCTCCCCACTCTGTGCAGAGTCTGCTTGTCCTTTTCCCTCTTCTTCTCTCTCCCTCTCTCAAATAAATAAATAAATAAATAAAATCTTAAAAAAGAAAAAAGAAATTACACATACAACTGCCATATGATACAACCATTCTACTCTTAGGTGTTTATCTACCAGAGATGAAAGCATAGGCGTAGCCGCTTTAGTGTAATAGCCCCAAACTGGAAACAGCCCAAATGAACATCAACATGTGAAGGAATAAACAAATAGTGGTGCGGCCGAACGACGAAATACCGCTCCGCAATAAAAAGGAGTGAACTATTGATACACACAACAATGGATGGATCTCAAAGTAATTATGATGAGTGAAAAGGCAGACAAAAAAATTGTACATACTCTAAGATTCCATTTATCTAAAACTCTAGAAAATCCAAACTAAGCTGAAGTGACAAAATGCATATTAGTGCCTGGGGGTGGGGGGAGCAGAAAAGGTTATTAAGGGGCTTGAGGAAACCTCTGGGGGTAATGGACATGTTCACTATCTTGATTGTAGCCGTGGTTTCATGGGTTATACATGTGTCAAAACTTCCATTTATATACTTTAGATGTGTAGTCATTGTATGTCAATTATACCTGAATATAGCTGTTAAAAATATTGACCTGAAAGTTAACTATTGTATCGAATCATTGATAATTAGCAAACAGAACAAACCTTTTACATTTTACATGGTTACAAATGTAACCTTTTACATTTAAATTTTGTCTACTGAGACCTATTAGAGCTTTAAAAAGTAGGACTGTGATAGTTCTGACATAAAACCCAACGGTCTGTTGTAAGAGAACCTGACAAAATGGATCCTGCTTGCTCTTACCTCAAACATTCTCTCTGATATTGAAGGCTTCCTTATTTCAACTCTGCAGTGTCCCACAGTGACTCAGATTAAAGGATCCCTTAGTTATAATGGCCACCATTAACCGTGCTTCCCACATACTGGCACCTACTCCCTTCCACTCCTCTGAAAGGTACCTATTCTTATTTCTATTTTGTCCACGAGGAAACAGTCTCAAAGATTAAAAGTCAGCCCAAGGCCCTGGCTTGTATGTGATTGCAAACCTCAGGGGGTCTGCGTCCAAGAGTGCCTTCCTGCCAACTTTAGTGGTCACACTTTTTGGAGGCTTTCTTCCAATATCGCCGCCTTTCTCAAAGGTAGCTGCATTCAAGGCTTCCCTGAAGGTGCAGGGCTCCTAGAGGAGGAGGATTTTGGTAAACCAAACCAAAGACGAGGTGATGGGAGGTGGCTGCGCTAGGAGCGCTTAAGAACTAATTAAAAAGTGATCGTCTCCACGAACCATGAGAGACGATGGACTCTGAGAAACAAATTGAGGATTCTAGAGGGGCGGGGGGTGGGAGGATGGGTTAGCCTGGTGATGGGGATTAAAGAGGGCACGTTCTGCATGGAGCACTGGGTGTTATGCACAAACAATGAATCATGGAACACTACGTCAAAAACTAATGACGTAATGTATGGTGATTAACATAACAATAAAAAAGTAAAAAAAAAGTGTCTCCAAAGGGCTACGAGTCACGCCCTGGGATGACGTTGCAGCTAGCGCCAGCACATGAATGCTACTTATCAAGCACTAAGGAGGAGGGAGGGAACAAGCGAAGGCGAGTTCTGCCCGGCGGCCCTGGACACCCTGAGGTTAGCCCCCTGACGCCGGCCCTGCCCTTGTCGCTGATGACCGCAAGTTTTCAGCAAACCCCAGCGCTGGGAGAGGCGGGGGAACCGCGCAGTCTGCGCTCTGCCTACGGCGCGAGAGCGAGAAGCCCGGCCCCGCCCACTCCTGGACCCGGCCCCGCCCCCGCCCCGCCCCGCCCCGCCCCCGCCCCGGGCTAGCCCCTCCTCCTCCCCGGGCCCGCCCTGCCGGCGCCCCGGGACCGAGAGTGAAGGCGCGCGCTCGGCCTCTCGGCGCTCGCTTGCCTGGGTCTGGCCAGGCTCCGCGCCGCCAGCGCAGCCGGAGTCTCGGCGCTAGCGGGACAGAGCCCGCCAGGCGGCATGGAGGGGCCGCGGGCCGCCGCGGGCGGGGACGTCTCCTTGCACAACTTCAGCGCGAGGCTGTGGGAGCAGCTCGTCCACTTCCATGTCATGCGGCTGACGGACTCGCTCTTCCTGTGGGTGGGAGCCACGCCGCACCTGCGCAACCTCGCCGTGGCCATGTGCAACCGCTACGTGAGTGCAGGTCGGGGCGGGGGCGAGGGGGAGGGCGGAGAGGGCCGGCGAAAGCGGTCGGGGAGGTGCTGAAGGGGGCCCGGGGCTGAGGTGGGGGGGAGAGGACGGGGGGCGCGGCGGGGGAGGCCGGGCAGGCGTGGGGGGTGGAGGCCCAAGGGAGCGGGCCGGTGTGGGGGCGGGGGCTGGGACGGAGGGTAACCGAGCGTCCCGGCGCAAGTGGGGTACCAGAGGGGGTTCCGGCCCCCTAGGTGCGTGCGCGTGGCCCTCACGTCTTTCCTGGGCCCAGGGGCCTGGGGGCTCCCCGGAACTCTTACTGTGGTGTCTTAGGGAACCGGGGTCCGGTCCAGACCTGCACCACCCGAGGGGAACGGGGTGCGGTCCGGCCGACGCGTGGGCCCCCAGGCGAGCCCCGCCTCTCCCCACCTCCTCTACCTTTAAGGCGGGCGACCCACTTTTGGCTCTCCTAGCTCCTCTCCGTAGTTGGATATTCAGTGGGGCTCTATCGTGGGACCTCTGGGTTTCTGGTCACACTCCTGCCCTGGGGGATGGCATCCACCTCTTAGTTTTCATACCTTCCCTGTATTGGCCACACCGAATTTTCCTTGTTTCTAGTACAGACCTCTTTCCTGAATTTTGGACTCCTGTGTTCCCGCCTGAAAGTTTAATAGGCATCTCACGCTAGACATATTTAAGACCGAACTCTTAACCTCTTCCCGCAGACCTGCATCTTTCACAGCCATCCCATCTCTGTTGTGGAAACTCCATTCAAACTTTGATTACTCTGTCTTCCACTCTCCACATGGGAGTGTCAGTGAATCTGTAGGCACTGCGGTCCATCAGAACATGGGGGGAATCCAACTAGCATGTGGGGCGACCCCATGAGGTGGAGGCCGTTGGCAGGGTCAGTGAAAGAATTCACCCAAGACAGAACAAAGGAGACAGAAGGTTATTGAATGCACAGCGGTAAGGACAGCATGGGAGAGACTGTCTGCCAGGAGGCAGTGTTGGGGAACTGTAGATAAGGGGGAAGGTGAGGAGGTATGGGAACATATGGAATGTTCCTCCTTTTTTTGGTACCTGTTTTGGGATGTAAGTAACCCATTGGTTGGTTAGCTAGGGCTTAGGTGGGTCGCCTAATGGGCCTGTTTGTATTCAGCTAAGGGGTTGGAGGGCACTGTGGGTCCTTCTACTGTACTCAGGTTTCCACTGTTCAAGTTGGTTGCCTCAAAGCGGCCTCTACACACCCATCACCTCCTTTCAGGCCTGCCACCCTGGGCCAAACCTGCAGCATCTCCTTTTCCTTGCCTCATTCCCCCCTTTGCTGCCTGTGTTAATTTCTTAGAGATGCTTGTGGCAAAGTGCCACAAGCTGGGTGGCTTAAACCAACTAAGATTTATTCTCTCACAGTTCAGAAGGCCAGAAGTCTGAAATCAAGGTGTCGGCAGGTCTGGTCCTTCTGGAGGAAGGAGGGCCGCGTTCGCCGGCCCTCTCTGCCCTCCCCCTCGCCCCTGCCCGCTCTGAGGGAGAAACGTTCCCATGCCTCTCCCATCAGCTGGTGTTGCTGGAAGTCCTTGGCATTCCTTGGCTTGCAGCATCACTCAATGTCACTGGCCTTTTCTGTGTGTCTTTCTCTGTGTCTTTACTTGTAAAGACACCAGTCATAATAAATTAAGGGACCACCCTATTCCATTATGACCTCATCTTAAATTCCAGCTTAATTACATCTGCAGAGACCCTATTTCTTAAAAAAAAAAAAGTTACATTCACAGGTGCTAGGGGTTAGGATGTGCACTTATCTTTTTGGAGGTCGTGATTCAGCCCATAACACTGCCTTATGGCCAGTTCTCTACAGGGCAGCAGACAGCAATCAGATATTGTCATTCCTCTGCTCCAGACCTTTCAAGAGGTACCCTCAGAGCACAGTTCAGAGACTTCACAGTAACTCTTTAGGCTCTGTTACCTGGTAGAGCTCCCCTGCTCCCTCCCTCCTCCTGCCCACTCCTGGCTGCTTTAGCACATAGGCATGTCCCCAGATGTTGCTCCCTCTGCAATTAATTATCAGTATTGGTGGTGGTGGTGGGTGTGGTGGTGGTGAGGTTTGTCTGTTTTATGAGTCTTTGTAACCTTAGTGCCTGACAAGCTGCTCATTAAATTGTTGAGTGAATGAATGAGGCCTCCCTCAAGGACCTCCAGGTTTGCTAGGGAGGGCTACCAGTAACCTGCAGCAGTAAGGATTGTAATCTCCGAGGGGACCTTGGGGTAGTAGGAAATCAGAGGAGTGAGCCATCATGCAGGATCTGGGTAAAGTTTCAGGAAGGAGACAGCCTCTGAATGGGACTTCTGGATGTCTTCACACAGTATCCCTCTCTGCCCTTTCCCTTCTGGCTCTTCTTTTCCTGGGCGGGTTTTCTTTTATTTCTTTTCTGGTGGGTACTGGCAGCTGGGCCTTTGGGCAGGTGGCAGTTCCTTCTTTCATTGGAGGAGAGGTGGAGGGCCTACGGGGGCACGAGGTGATGGGTGGGGCTGTGTGTTTGGAGGTTGTGATGCCCTGGAGCCACCTCACCTTCTTTCTTTCCTAGTCCTTAGGCTGTAGTCATAGACAGTGGGTAAGGCTGTGGGTCACATAGGGCACAGGACTACTGATTGGTAAGACCAGGCATTGCTTCCTTGAATCAGTTTCAGGATTCCTCCTGTGCGCTGCTTGGTGCACTTTGGCAGTCAGACCATTTGGTAGTCATAGCTCCTAGTAGGGTATATTTCCTCATCTGGAAGCTCACACTCTATCAAGAGCAGGTAGGGAGAGGAAAAGGGGCCAGTCTCAGTTACCAGACCTGTCAGAAGTTCAGTCCTATTCATTGGTCACACTGTATACTTGTACATTGTCTTCCTGCAGCAGGGCACCCACTCTCCAGCTGGAGAGAAGAGGTGTAGACCATAGCTTAAAACAGGAAACAAGATTCCTGTGGAACAGGGCTTGGCAAACCATGGCTTAGGGGCTGGCCTGCCTTCTACTTTTGTAACCAAGTTTTACTGGAACATAGTTCTGCCCATCCATTCAGTAATGTCTGTCGCAGGTTTTGTATTTGGATGGCAGAGGTGAACAGTTAAAACTGGACCTTGTAGTCCATAAAAACTAAACGATTTATCCTCTGGCCCTTCCCAGAAAAAGGTTTTGGGCCCATATGTGGAGAGTGGCACCAAAGGGTCTGTGACGTCTCCCCCTCCTCCCTTGCCCCTCGACCTCCACATGTAAGACAAGACCATATAGAACAAAACCATACCATTCTGCTGCTCTTCCAGCTGGCTTACCTTGCATCACGTGGTCTGTCTATGGCACTGACAGGCTTTAGAACAAGGATGATATAGGGGCCCTACGTGCTCAGGTGATGTAGGACGTGTTGGGCCCACTTGGAGTGGACAGTGGTGCTCCAGCCATAGTAAAACTGTCTAAGCATGTGTGTGCCTCGGAGACCAGCTGGGTATAGTAAGATTTTGGAAATAATGAAGTACTAAGGGTAACAATATAAGGTTTTTAGTTTTGTTTTTGTTGGGAAACGATCACCTTAAAGTAGATTTTCTGTTTCTAAAAGTTTAACTGTAAATACTGTTAGCACATAGTTGAATATTGAACTTGAAACTTGTAAACAGCAAATTCATTGATTGAGTTCATGTTTTTGTTATCTTTTCAACAAAAAAGCTTGCAGTAAATGCTTTCATTCTTATCCTGTATTTTTTTGATCATCTCTTATAGACCTGAACAAGTTCTTTCTCCTTTTGAAGTAACTTTGAATCACTAGGAGACAAGGAGCAGTCACTGATCTGTGCCCTGCTCACAGTATCTGGCACATAGTAGGTGTTTATTCAGTTTACCTGTCTTTACCTGGACAGTGTGGGGGGAGGGGTGCCCACCCCAGAGCCTCTGGTGGCACATGCTTGTTCCTCTAAAAATCTTGCCTCCTGGCAGGGAAGAGTTAAGATGGTGGAGGAATAGGGGCTTGTCTTGTCCCTTGAACACAGCTAGTTATCAAATCATTCTGAACACCCAAGAAATCAGTCTGAGGTCTGAGAGAGCAAAAACTTTAAGTCTACAAGTAGAAAAGCGACCACCTTTTGGAAGGTAGGAGGTGTGGAAAGTTGACTTGGGGAGATATAACTGGGTACAGAGGCGGGGAGGGACCCTGCTTTCAGAGGTTGCCACAAAGTATTTAAGCAGCAGAGTGCAAAATCTGAACTTTTAGAAGTCCACTACTGTGGGGCACGTCCCTGGCTAAAAGGTGCTCAGGTGGTGAAGCAGGGCGGAGTGCCAGGAGTGACAGGGTGGTCTGAGGATTCCCTGGGTTGCAAGAAGAATGGGTGGTGCCAAGGTGCTGTGCTGTTCCCAGGCAGAGGAGTGGGGATGCTGGCTGAGAGCAGCAGGTCTTGGTTCCGGCTTTCTGCTCAGTTTTGCTATAAACTGCGAACTGCTGTGCGGTGGTGAGACTGCTTTCCTGGGATGGGCGGCAAACTGCAAAAGTGTGGGGAGACCCTCCCCCAGAGGAACAGTGTGGGTCAGTGCCATGGGAGTCCCTAAAATTTGGAGTCTTGAAACTAAGTCATGTGCCTGAGATAAAAAAGCTTGGATACAGGCAGGGTGAGTGCAGGGTTCTGATGGAAACTGGGAACATGAGGGGTGATTGGTTGCTCTTCCGTGAAGGCTCAGTGAAGAGTAGGGTTGTGAACCGTCAGCTCCAGGGCTAGTGCATGGGTTGCCACCATGGTCATCCTGCCCATCAGCACGGAAAGCCTTCAGGGAGCAAGGTGCACCACCTAGTGGAGGCTGGTCCACTTACACCAAGCCCTGCTCCCCTGCGCCCAGGAGGCCCATTTCCACTAGGGTCAGCCACCTGAGAATCAGCCCAGCAGGCCCCTCCCCTCAGAAGACCAGCACAAACAACGGGCTGGTACCAAGTCTACTAATCATAGAGTGCTGCAAAGCTTCAGCTCTAGGGGAAATAGGATCTAGCTTCCTTTTTACTTTTATGCTTTGTTTTTTTATTATTCATTTATTTTCTTTTTTCTGTTCCTTTATTATTATTTTTTAACATATATATTTAAATATTTTTTTATTTTTTTGTTTATTTTCATTTTATTTTATTTTACTTCTTTATTTTTAAAGTTTTGGATCTACATTCTTTTAACAAGCAGACTAAAACACACCCAAGATTACTTTTTTGGGTATTTTTTCTTTGTTTTTTGTTTTTTTTTATTTGTTTGTTTTTTCTGTCTTCTTTTCTGGACAAAATGACAAGATGCAGGAATTCACCCCAAAAGAACAAGAAGTAGAACCCATGGACAGGGATTTCATCAATACAGATATAAGTAAGATGTCTGAACTAGAATTTAAAATAGTAATCATGAGGATACTAGCTGGGCTTGAAGAAAGCATAAAAGACACAAGAGAATCCCTTATTGCAGAGATAAAAGAACTAAAATCTAGTCAGGCCGAAATTAAAAAATGCTATAACCAAGAAGCAAACACCAAAGGAGGCCATAAAAATGAGGATGGATGAAGCAGAGAAGCAAATCAGTGATATAGAAGATAAAATTATGGAAAATAATGAAGCTGAAAAGAAGAGGGAAAGAAAGGTAATGAAACACAAAGGTAGCTTAGGGAAGTCAGCGACTTATTAAAACGTATTAACATTCGTGTCATGGGAGTCCCATAAGATGTAGAGAGAGAAAAGGAGGCAGAAGGTTTATTCAAACAAATTATATCTGCAATTCCCTAAACTGGGGAAGAACACAGACATCAAAATGCAAGAAGCACAGAGAACTCCCATTAAATTCAACAAAAGCTGACCATCAGCAAGGCATAGCATAGTCAGACTCACAAAATACACAGACAAGGAAAGAATCCTGAAAGCAGCAAGGGAAAAAAAGTCCTTAACTTACAAAGGAAAACAGATCAGATTTGCAGCAGATCTGTCCACAGAAACTTGGTAGGCCAGAAGAGAGTGGTAGGATATCTTCAACGTGCTAAATGGGAAAAATATTCAGCCAAGAAATCTGTCCAGCAAAGCAGTCACTCAGAATAGGAGAGAGAGTTTCCCAGACAAAAACTAAAGGAGTTTGTGACGACTGAACAAGCCCTGCAAGAAATTTTAAGGGGGACTCTTCAAGTGGAGAAAAAAAGACCAAAGGCAACAAAGATTAGAAAGGCCCAGAGAACATCACCAGAAACATCAACTCTGTAGGTAACACAATGGCACTAAATTCATATCTTTCAATAATCACTCTGAATGTAAACGGACTAAATGCTCCAATCAAAAGACATAGGGTATGAGAATGGATAAAAAACAAAACAAAACAAAACAAGATCCATCTATATGTTGCCTATAAGACACTCATTTTAAACCTAAAGACACCTGCAAATTGAAAGTGAGGGGATGGAGAACCATCTGTCATGCTAATGGATGTCAAAAGAAAGCCGGGGTAGCCATACTATATCAAGAGAGAAAAAGAGCATTATATCATAATTAAGGGGTCTATCCATCAACAAGATCTAACAATTGTAAATATTTATGCCCCCAACTTGGGAGCACCCAAATATACAAATCAATTAATAATAAATATAAACTCATTGATAATAATACAGTAATAGTAGGGGACTTTTAACACCCCAGTCACAGCAATGGGCAAATCATCTAAGCAGAAATCAACAAGGAAACAGTTGCTTTGAATGACACACTGGACCAGATGGACTTAATGGATATATTCAGAACATTTCATCCTAAAGCAGCAGAATACACATTCTTTTTGAGTGCACATGGAACATTCTCCAGAATAGATCACATACTGGGTCACAAATCAGCCCTCAACAAGTACAAAAAAGATTGAGGTCATACCATGCATATTTTCAGACCACAACTCTCTGAAACTTGAAGTCAACCACAAGAAAAAATTTGGAAAGACCTCAAATACATGGAGTCTAAAGAGCATCCTACTAAAGGATGAATGGGTTAACCAGGAAATTAAGTAATTAAAAAAAAAATACATGGAAGCAAATGAAAAATCAAAACATGACAGTCTAAAACCTTTGGGATGCAGCAAAGGCAGTTTTAAGAGGGAAGTATATTGTAATACAGGTCTACCTTAAGAAGCAAGAAAAGTTTTAAATACACAATTTAACCTTACACCTAAAGGACCTAGAAAAGGAAGAGCAAACAAAGCCTAAAGCCAGCAGAAGAAGGGAGATCATAAAGATTAGAGCAGAAATAAATGATATAGAAACAAACAAAAAACCAGTAGAAGAGATTAACAAAACTAAGAGCTGGTTCTTTGAAGGAATTTATAAAATTGATAAACCCCTAGCCAGACTTATCAAAAAAGGAAAGGACCCAAATAGATAAGATCACAAATGAAAGAGGAGAGATCACAACCAATACCATGGAAATACAAACAATTGTAAGAGAATACTATGAAAAAATTATATGCCAACAAACTGGGCAATCTGGAAGAAATGGACAGTTTCCTAGAAATTTACAGACTACCAAAACTGAAACAGAAAGAAATAAAAAATTTGAACAGAACCATAACCAGCAAAGAAATTGAATCAGTAATAAAAAATCTCCCAACAAACAAAAGTCCTGGGCCAGGTGGCTTCCTAGGGGAATTTTACCAAACATTTAAAGAAGAGTTAATACCTGTTCTCAGATTGTTCCAAAAAATAGAAATGGAAGGAGAACTTATGAACTCATTCTACAAAGCCAGCATTACCTTGATTCCAAAACCAGACAAAGACCCCACTAAAAAGAATTACAGGCCAATATCCTTGATGAACATGGATGCAAAAATTCTCAACAAAATACTAGCAAATTGAATTCAACAGTACATTAAAAGAATTATTCACCATGATCAAGTGGGATTTATTCCTGGGCTCCACGGGTGGTTCAGTATTTGCAGATTAATCAGTGTGATACATCACATTAATAAAAGAAAGGATAAGAACTTATCAAAGGATAAGATCCTGTCAGTAGATGCAGAAGAAGCATTTGACAAAGTACAGCATTCATTCTTGATAAAAACCCTCAACAAAGTAGGGATAGATGGAACATACCTCAGCATTATAAAGGCCATATATGAAGGACCCACAGCTAATATCATCCTCAAAGGGGAAAAACTGAGAGCCTTTCCCTATGGTCAGGAATAAGACAAGGATGTCCACTCTCACCATTACTGTTTAACATAGTACTGGAAGTCTTAGCCTCAGCAATCACACAATAAAAAGAAATTAAAGGCATCTAAACCAGCAAGGAAGAAGTCAAACTTTGACTATTTGCAGACGACATGATACTTTATGTAGAAAATGTGAAAGACTCCACCAAAAAATTGCTAGAACTGATACATGAATTCAGCAAAGTTGCAGGATATAAAACCAATGTGGAGAAATCTGTTGAATTTCTAAACAATGAGGAAGCAGCAGCCAAAGAATTCAAGGAATCGATCCCATTTGCAGCTGCACCAAAAACAATAAGATACCTAGGAACAAACCTAACTAAAGAGGTAAAAGATCTGTACTCTGGAAACTATAGAACACTTATGAAAGAAATGGAAGATGACACAAAGAAATGGAAAAGCATTCCAAGCTCGTGGATTGGAAGAACATTGTTAAAATGTCTGTACTACCCAAAGCAATCTACACATTTAATGCAGTCTCTATCAAAATACCACCAGCATTTTTCACAGAGCTAGAACAAGCAATCCTAAAATTTGTATGGAACCACAAAAGAACCCAAATAGCCAAAGCAATACTGAAAAATAAAAATAAAACTGGAGGCATCATAATGTCAGACTTCAAGCTGTATTACAAAGCTCTAATCATCAAGACACTATGGTGCTGGGACAAAAACAGTCACATAGATCAATGGAATAGAATAGAGAATCCAGAAATGGACCCACAACTATATGGTCAACTAATCTTCTACAAAGTAGGAAGGAATATCCAATGGAAAAAAAGACAGTCTCTTCAACAAATGGTGTTGGGAAAACTGGACAGCAATACGCAGAGGAATGAAACTGGACCACTTTCTTACACCATACACAAAAATAAATTCAAAATGGATGAAAGACCTAAATGTGAGATAGAAAACCATCAACATCCTAGAGGAGAACACAGGCAGCAACCTCCTTGACCTCGGCCATAGCGACTTCTTACTAGATGCATTGCTGGAGGCAAGTGAAGCAAAAGCAAAAATGAACTTTTGGGACTTCATCAAAATAAAAAGCTGCACTGCAAAAGAAACAAAACTAAAAGGCAGCCTATGATTGGGAGAAGATATTTGCAAATGACATATCTGATAAAGGGTTAGTATCCAAGATCTATAAAGAATTTATCAAACTCAGCACCCCCCCCCCAAAAAATAATCCAGTCAAGAAATGGGCAGAATACATGAATAGACATTTGTCCAAAGAAGATATCCAGATGGCTAAGAGACATGTGATACCACCTCACACCTGTCAGAATGGCTAAAATTAACAGGACAAGAGGCAACAGGTATTGGCGAGGATGTGGAGAAAGCTTAAGCTGCTGGTGGGAATGCAAACTGGTGCAGCCACTCTGGAGAACAGTATGGAGGTTCCTCAAAAAGTTAAAAACAGAGCTACCGTCCGATCCAGCAATTGCACTACTAGAGATACTACTAACAATACAGGTTCAAAGGGATACGCGCCGCCTGATGTTTATCGCAGCATTATCAACAATAGCCAAACTGTGGAGAACCCAAATGTCCATTGACGGATGAATGGATAAAGAAGATGTGGTACATACATACAGTGGTATATTATGCAGCCATAAAAAAGAATGAACTCTTGCCATTTGCAATGATGTGGATGGAGCTCAAGTGTATTATGCTAAGTGAAATAAATCAGAGAAAAACAAATACCATACGATCTCATGCATGGGTGGAATTTATGAAAGAAAACAGATGAACATACATTATGGGAAGGGGGGGAAGGGAAGAGGAAACAAATCGTAAGAGACTCTTTTTTTTTTTTTTTTTAAGATTTTACTTATTTATTTGAGAGAGAATGAGAGACAGAGAGCACGAGAGGGAAGAGGACAGAGGGAGAAGCAGACCCCCCGCTGAGCAGGGAGCCCGATGCGGGACTCGATCCCGGGACTCCAGGATCATGACCTGAGCCGAAGGCAGTCGCTTAACCAACTGAGCCACCCAGGCACCCTCGTAAGAGACTCTTAACGATCGAGAACAAACTGAGGGTTGCCGGAGGGAGGTCGGCGGGGGTTGGGCTAGATGGGTGATGGGTATTAAGGGGGGCACTTGTTGTGGTGAGCACTGGGTGTCAATGATGAATCACTAAATTCTACTCCTGAAACCAATATCGTACTGTGTGTTAACTAAAATATAAATTAAAAAAATAAATAAAAAAAGAGAAAGGCAAAAAAAAAAATCTTGTCTCTATACTGAGTGCTCTGTACTTGACTCAGTACTGAGTCTGTTTGTTTTAGAAGGCTAGTATTTTGATAAAAGTAATTTTGACCATATTGTAAGTTAGTGAGTTTTTTTCTCTTCAGCTAGGAATTTTAATGGTAAGGGGGATTACTTCCATAGTAACTGGAGGTCAGATTTCTTCTATATTTCAAAAGGGCCACATTTATTTTTTTAGTTTTACTGCTTCTTATCTGAAATGAGGATTGGTCAAACATACTCTGACGTTCCTATTTTCCTTATTTGGACACTGATGGCTGGTGCCCTAGGGCCCTTGTTGAGCTTGCAGAACCCAGACACCTTCAGGGGAATGGAGCTGTGTGTTCTCTTAACAGGCCCAGATGAGGAGATAGGCATCCTGCCGTCTGGGCTCATGGCTAACTTGGGGGTGAGAGGGACCCAGGGGCACTTGGCACCTAGACTCTGGGATTAGCTTTCTTCCTGCTATACCCTTAATGGTCTTGTTGGCTTCCCTCTTGGTTATAATGTGGCCTTTCAGCATGCTTTGGGGTTTCCAACACTGAAGCAAGCCTTTTATGTAAAATAAGTCTTAGAACTTGCTATCAGCACTGTGATGCCAGTTTCCGTGACTGCTCTTCGTCTGTCCCAGCTGTCTGACCTCACGTGCAGCAGAGCGTCAGCCCACCTGGCTGTCCACACAGATGCCGGGGCTTCCTTCTCTCGGTAAATGTGTCCAACCTCCCAGAACCTGCCACTGCCACCCTCAGGAGGAATCCGAAGCCACAGAAGCTTGGCCGATGGAAAAGCAGCATGTGTTCTTTGTTTCCCTTTTAGGATTCCATCCCCGTGTCTACCTCCCTCCTCGGAGACACTTCCGACACCACCTCCGCTGGCCTTGCGCAGCGCTTAGGTATGTACCTGCGGCTGCGGCTGCACGAGCAGCCAGATGGGGAGTCGCTGTTGCAGGGACCCACGAGGCCCAGGACCTGGAGAAGGAAAGCATCCTTATACTGAGAGAGAAGCACAGACCTTTGTATGTTGGGTCTTCTTTAAGGAGGGCTTGTCTCTGTCCATGACCCTGACCACTGTCTCAGCTGGCATGTTCTCGAGGGGCTCCCACGGCCTGCTGTCCAGGCCGGTGAGTGACAGGGTGACTCAGTTCCCTCTTGGAAGCGCGTTACCTCCTCCCAGGAGGAGAGTGAGAGTGATGCCCACAGTGCCCATCAGCAGTGGCTCGGGGTCACCTCCTGGTGATGCGGCAGAGCCTGCGCAGGAGAACTGTCCTTCCGTGTCCATGTGGTGTCGTGCAGAGCTGGCCGGAGGGGAGGCGGGCCTGACTCGAGTGTGGTGTAGACAGTGGTAAGCAAGAACGGGAGGTTGAAGGCTCCACCGTCTTCCTGCGCCTGGAACACATACTTCCTGAAAATAGCTCGGTAGTTGAGGTGAGGACGGCTGTGTCCTGCCCCTGCCAATGTGCAGGGCGCCTGGGGACGTGGGACGGTGGGGGCAGCCTCTGTCTCCTCCTTGGTCTTCGTGTGCACCAGTGCTCCCAGCCAGTGCCTTGGACGCGCCGGGCGCTGGGGGTGAGGCGGGGGAGGCCCGGCCCCTGGTGTTGAGGGGCGGGTAGTTGAGTGGTGCCCACCGTTCGGCCAACCTGATCCCTGCTCAGTGGGCGTTTATATTGCCATTCACTCCAGGCAGCCCCCGCGTGAGCAGTGTGGCCGCACGGTGGAGGTGGACAGGGGAGTCGTGGCCAGGGTGAGGGTGGGTGCCTCTAGACCTGCCGCTCTGAGTTCCCTGCGTGCGGACGGTGCAGACCCCGAGGGCGGCTCTGGTGTTATAGGAGCATCCGCTGGCCTTTTTCTTTAGCCCAGCGTTAGAGAAACCTGGCTGGGAACTAGCGTACGCTGGTTACCCAGCTAGTAAGTTACTTTGGTAATTTCTTAATAGGAAGTAATTTTAAATTTACAGAAAATTTGCAGCAAAGATACAGGGTATTCCTGCTTAGCCTTCACCCAGAGTCCCGGGTGTTATCATTCCCTACGTTGATGATGTTATTGTTTTCTGAACCACGTGAAAGGAGTTGAAAGGCGAGATGGCCCTTTGCTCCTTGGGTGCGTCGGCCGGTGTGGAAGGGCTGACATACCGTATCATGCCCTGCCTGGTCAGGGGGAGACACGGGCATGCTCATGTTTATAGAGCCGGGAAACCGGGGGGATCGCCCCAGGGTGGGAGACGGGTTCTGCTAGAGGAGGCTGGCGGGGGCTTGTTTGCTGCATCACGAATAAATAGTTGATGCCAGTAAAGTAAGATGGGCTCACGGGTGTCCTTGTGATGGAAGCCTAGTAGCACTTTGTGTGCAACAAACTACTTTGCTTTTTGTTTTGTTTCGTTTTTTGTATTTTGTTGGTTTTTTTTTTTTTAGTTTTGTGCAAATGATTTTTTTAATTAATATTTTTCTTCTCGTGTGGTTTACATCGATTGATTATAATCTGTATAAACATAGACAAAAAAATATGTCTTCACCAACTTACTAAACTCAGATATTGATGAAGGGTCGTCTCCTGCCTATATCAGCCAAACCTGGCAGTGCTTAGCTGTTGCCCAGCAAGGACAAGCACGCGGAGAAGGCTGGGAAAGTCAGCGGTATGATGTGGCTGCTGGCAGTGCCAGAGGGACTGCTGATGCCCAGGTGCTGGGATCATGCCGCCCTGGCCTGTGCTGGTCCTCTCGAGTAACTTAGGTCTGGACCCTGCAGTTGAAAATGCATCACTTGTCTAGAGGGGCAATGGGAAGAGAGAGGTGTCCTGAAACAGTATCCTATATGGAGAATGAAAGGAAGTAGGAAAAGAGAAGATCTAGTGGGTCCAGAGTAACCCCAGAAGCACTGGAGGGCTTTGGTGTGCACGGGGCGCCCTTACTCTGTGAGCCCCGGAGGGCAGGGCTGGGGCTGCTGGGTGGACGGTGCAGGCAGACACAGTTTTGCTCCCTGTAAGATCCTGTCTTAGCAGGTAGAGTGATTGGAATCAGAGTGGCCTCTCCCTGGGGACAAGGAATTTCCTGCCACTGGACGACAGCAGGCTGAGCCGGCTGTGACTTGACAGTGCCAGCCCCCCTCTCCTCACCTCCCCATGTGACAGGGCCGGCATGGTCATCTGATGTCTGCGGGGAGTAGGAGTTGGCACTTGCCCCGTGTGTGGGGGGACGCCGAGGGAGGGGGCCCAGCACTGGAGTGGTCGGTACTGAACTGGTTTAATTAAGGCTTACTGCCCGATATGTGTTATGACTCTGGGCATGTGACTGGGCTTGATTTTAGTAGTTGGAGGAGCACTCTTCAACTATGATGGGTTTGTAGAAAGGGGCTAACACGTATCTTCAACATCAAATTGAAAGCCCTACGGTTGTGCGTCTGTTCACATGCATGGACACGTTATGTGTGTGTGTTACGTAAATGGAACCGTACAGACACGTAGGATTATCTCTGGGAAGGGAATGGAATTGCTAGAGCGGGTGGTACTGAAGGGGAACTTAATTATTTTATTTTAATTACTTTATCATTGTCTGTGTTTTAAAGTAAAAACAAAACAAAACAGGCAAACCAACTTTTCAGGTTAGAACAGTGGTACTCAGCCATCAGGGCTTGGATCCCCCGGAGCGCTTGTGACTCTCTGGCTCAGTTGGTCTGGGGTGGAGCCTGGGAATCTGCATCTCTGACAAGCTCCCAGGCGCTGCTGCTGACCGGGGCCACACTCGCAGAACGAGTGTTGTGGACAGTGAGGGGGGGGAGGGGTCTGCGTGACCGCACTTGCAGCCGCCGCCTGTAGGAGCATTAAAAACCAGAACCTTCTTCTCTCCCTACGACCCCATTCTCTTCCCAGGCATGGTTCTGCTGTCAGGGATGTGTGAGGTGCACACAACCTCCAGGCATTTCAGTCACGTCTGTGCCAATGTGTTTTCTTTTTAGCCAGGAAGACCAACAAACAGGTGTTTGTCAGCTATAACCTTCAAAACACAGACAGTAACTTCGCATTACTGGTAGAAAACAGGATCAAAGAAGAAATGGAGGCTTTTCCGGAAAAGTTCTAGCAGAGTGGCAGAAGTGAGGATTTGTAACTTATGTACAATGTACATTGAAATAAATGGATTGAATTTCACTGTTTGTCATTAGGTTAATGTGTTTACATTTTGTTTTCAAATCTTCATCTAACTTTCCTTCTTCCGCTCACCAGAGTGTGGGTCAAAAAGCTGCAATCAATCTGCCTGGGGAAGAAGAGCCAAATGGCAGGCAAGAGTGCGTGTGTGGCCACTCAGGAATAGGGAACAGGGGTTAAAATGGGATATTGTTGGGACTGCAGAGGGCTAACCTGATAATCTAGGAAAGAGGTACATTAGTCATGACCCTGCCGTGTACACTCCTCAATTAGAATTAAGGTAGTAAGTCTTTATAAAATACGTGTCAGGTTAGCTCCTTCCCGTCCCCTTCCAGGCAAGCCCTTCCCCGGCACGGCTGCTCACCGCAGTTCCTGCTGTGTTCTCCCTTGGACCGGCTCACTGGATTTCTGGACTTGGTGAATCTCTAACTCCCCTGGGCCCTGTTTCCTCACCTGTAAATTGGGAATAAGCTCTCCCTTGCTGGGTTATCGTTAGGACTAGATACATATGCATGCTTCGCATGATCGAGTAAGGGGCATGGCAATTCAGATGTCAGTTGTGCTTTTTATCTACTTCATTGTTATGGATCCAAATGCTTTAGCTCCTCCTGGCTCTTCTTGCTATCATTGTCCTTCTTTTCTCCAAAGTCCCAAGCACCTGCTTTGGTTACCTTTAATCCTTAGCCTTTTCCTGCCCGCCACATGTAGTGGATTCCAGTCTCGCTAGTTCCACATGCTACACATTTTCTTTCACACCCTTTTCCAAAAGCCAGTATGTCATGGGCTAGTGGCTCCTAACTCTGGCTTCACATTCGAATCCCTGGGGGTGGCCTTCACAGATTGCCTGTGCCTGGCCCTTCCCCAGAGACTCAGAGGGCCTGGGGCCCAGGCTTTGGCAGATCTGAAAAGCTCCCCATGTGCTGCTCAGTACAGGCGAGGTTGAGGACCACTGGCAAAGAACTTCCTAATCTTCAAGGTCCATCTGGACCCCTTTTGTTGCTGGAGGCGGATTGTTTAGGGCCCTGTAATGGGGTCCATGCAGTGGCAAAAGTCTCGTATTGAGCCCGTGGTTAGGCAGCCAGGGGTGGTTACACTCTGGCCAAGACATAAAGGCACTTGAGAGGAGCAGGTCTGGGGTTCCAGAAGCTTGCCTCCTTTGCAGATTTCCTGTGCTAACCTCCGAGGCCGCGGCCACCACAATTGTAGCTTGGAAGCACAGTGGGCACCTCTCTAAGAAGAGTAAGTAACACACAATCAGGGCTATGGAGAGAAGAGTTTGGTATAAATACTTTATTAAAGAAATAGTGTTTTCTTGTTAAAAAATACTACATTAAAGAAGAGAGTTTTGGGTTATCAGAACTTCCTCTCAGAATCACAGTGTAAGAGAGTCCTTTCTTGACCTCTCTAGGAACCGTCAGGCCATGGGTTAGCAGGACGTCAATACACACGAGAAAAGAACTCTTCAGTTTGCTGATGGCCCCTGCTTCTCAGGTGGTCTGAGAACATCACCAAGGGAACAGTTTGCGTGCAATCCGATCTCTGCCTCTACTTGCCTTTAAGACCGGGACCCTGCAAGCGAGGTGAGAGGCCACCTGCTGTCCCCTCAGGGTGAGAGCCAAGACTCGGTTTACAGAGGCGCTAAAGTAGGGACAGTGAGAGCTGCATAAACAGGTAGAGTTTTTATTACTTGTAGTCAATGGTCATGAAATGCCCTTCATTGGATACCATCAGATGAGGTAGGGAAGACATTCCAGTGGAAATTTGTTAATGGGGCAACATTTTTTATTTCTGTACATTTACATACAAATTTTCCCCAAAGGTACAACAGATGTGACATCATGCAGACGTTTAGCTTTGAACGACAGTTCAGAACTCGATTTAGGCTTGTGCTATGAATGAGCACCTCCAGAGTAATCCCGGTCGACATGTACAGTAACACGGTTCTTACATAGAAACCTCAAATATGTGGGGGTTGCAGAAAGGACAGAGGGAGGGAAGTATTCCCCACTAGACATAACACACTGTACTGCTTTTCCAAAACACACAATACATTAAAGTGAGGTGTTCTTTAAAAGAGTTGAAGTGTGGGCTCCCCCAGCACATGTGTGTGCCCGCGGGCCCCCAGGGGCGGGCGATGCGATGGTCACATGGGTCACTTAATGGCACTTCAGTCATTTCTTGTTTGGCTCTAGGAAGTGGTAATGTTTGAGTGCAATTACTTCCTTTATGAGGTTTAGTTTTGCTCTCTTTCTGTTGTGTGGCCAAACCAACCTACCAGCCCCCTTCCCCTGGTTGCAAGGGATTCTACTCTTTTAGAAGACAAAGCATTTAAAACTGTTTCCTATTTGTCTGGGGCGCTACCGTTTAGGGGATGTGGTGTTACTGTTGACTTCTGGAGAAGAACAAAATGAAGAAATATCCAGCCCTGTCTCAGGTGTTCACATTTGTGCATAACTTTCATTGGAAGGGGATCACAGCTCCCTGATAGGCTAGCAGGATGCAGGAGTGGGTGGCGGAGGAAGCTGGAGCTGGGGATGTCTCCCCCGGCAGCAGGGGGTGGGGTGGAGGCGGTGGGGAAGGCAGACTTGAAGTAGCAGGTGCCTGAGAAGTGTTCCCTCACTAAGCACGGAGGCAGCAGGACCGAGGAGTCCACGCACCGCTGACCCCGTGCCAGGGGGGCCCACAGCCCCCTCCCGCGCAGACGGCCCCTCTTGCCTTGCTCGCACGGTACGGGATGTCCACGAGCTCAGCCCGCACGGAAGCTTTCCTGCTTCGTCCTCATCTCATAAAGGCGTTCCTTAAGAGCTTCGGGTGTCCCGAAGCCCAACCAGCAAGAGAGCAGCTCAGCCTAACCCCGCGGCTGCCGCCAGAGAAGAGCTGTGGGACCTCTTTGCCGGGACATCACGGATTGTTGGCGAGTCAGCCATGTTCACATCTGCTAGACTTTGGTCCCCATAGCCAGCTTCTCTTCTAGTCCAGATCACTGAAGTGACAGTGCTGACTGCTGTCTCCACTGGACTGGTCTTCACAGTTGTCCCGTCACATGGAGATCAGAGACTGAGGAACAGGACCTTGTCCGTGCCATGCCTCGCCTCTGCCCTCCTGGCTAGAGATTAGCGGTGGCTCGCGCCGGCTTCAGGACGGTTCTCACAGAAGCTCCACGAAGGTCCATGCGGCCAGCGAGGGAAGGCGCCCAAGTCCTGGAAGACAGCAAGCGGGCCGTCCTGGCGCCGGGATGAGGGACGCAGACAGACACCCGGCCGGGTGCGGCCTCGGGGCCCTCGCCGGCTCCTTCCCAAGTGTCCCCCCCGCCCCCCCGGTGGCCCGGCCGCTGCGCAGGTCCTGTCCTGGGCTGACTGGGTCCTGCCGCCCGGGGGCTTTGTAGTAAGTACTCTAAAAAAGGCAAAGTTTGGCACGTGAAGGCTGCAGAGATGGAAAGAAAGATCTCAGATTGAGGGGAATGCAGACTAACATTGAAACGTGGAACAAAGTGACTTAAAAGCAATGAAGGGAGGTGTGGGTGAGCTGGGCTTGGAGCGGGTGGTGCTGGGGAGGGCCCGCCGGGCATCTTCCGTCCCAGGCATTGGTGAGGAGACGGTGCGGTTTACTCCCTGCGAGTTGGCTCACCTCACGGTGTTTGCAGCAAGCCAGCGGGCTCGTACTGGGGTCTGGCGGTTTTGGGGGAGGGTGGTGGGTGGACTGAGAACAGACCGGGTAGAAAGCTGGACGGGGATGAAAGGGAAGTTACGTCAACCTCTTTTCTGGCCCTTTTGAGTTCTAGCCGCTGTCCAATGGAAGTCCCCTAATTGCTTCACAGACTCGAGACCACAAGCTCCCTGGAAGAACACGGCTCACAGCAAAGACATGTGTCACAAAGTGCGGAGGTGGACAATTCTAGAAAGAAACCAGGCTGTCCAAAAAACCGGGTGCCTGTGTTGCTACAAGACAGCGCCTGCCTGCGCCGACGAAGCTTGTTTGTTCGTGGCCCCCTGGGTGGCCTTGCGGAGGCCCTCCAAGTGACGCGCCCCTCAGACAGGCGCAGGAAGCCCGACCTGGAAAGGCAGGAGGAAGCCTTCACTGTCGGGGACGCAGTGAGGAGCACGATGAAAACCCTTGGCTATCGGGGGCGGGGTGGGCGTTGAACTTTGGTGAGTTATTGCTTTCTCTCAACTGGTCTTGATGCTTGAAGAGGCCGGAGGTCAGGTGGACTCAGCTGTGAGAGTCCCACTCCTCGCCCTGAGCCCCGCTCTGTGCTGACAGAAGCGACAGGAAGCAGGAAGCAGGCCAAGGCAGGGCTGTGTGGGGGAGTGGCTCCCACAGGCTTTGCAGCGTCTCAGCATGAAGTCGGTGAGAGCTGACAGTCATCCAGGCTGGTGATTTCTATGCGGCGTGTGCTCGAGATGTGGGTGACGGGCCACGTCCGGGAGAGCACCCCTCGCTCCTGTGGGTTTGCCTCAGTGGTCTGCGTCAGTTAGTGTCCTATTGGTTTTCAGTTCAGAAAGTAGCCTCATGTTCAGGCTGTGCTGGCGAGGAAGCCAAGTGTGACAGAGGGGACTTTCCTGCTGGAGCTAAACCCGGGAAGGAGTATTACTGACGTTACCGTGCCTCACCTCTCCACACCCTTGCTCGTCATGAGCTCGGCCAGGCGAACCAATGTCGGCAGACCGTGGCCTTAGTACCACCCGTTACTTAGGATTTCTGGTGAAATGTGTACACTTTGCCCCAAGGAGCTTCCAGCATCAAGTACAAAAGGATGATCTCGAAGGAAAGACTAAGCTGGTTTTAATGATATTTGGGAGCTGCTTTCCCCCAACGCATGGAACAGAAGCTCTTACCTCACAAACACACACACACACAAAAACCCTTTAGAAACCATACACAGACTCTCTAGCAAAAACCTAATCGTTTACATTTCACTCTGTCTACAATGCGGTCATGGAGACACTCCACGACAGGTCAGTCTGTCCGCACACAGGCAGGCGGCCTTGGGGGGCGCGGGCCCAGAGGGAGGGACCCCTGGCTCCGGTGCGGGGTGCTGGATGAGGGTGGTGTGTGACCTCCAGGGCCGCTGCGCTGGCTACTTACGGCGTCCTCCTCGGCAACCGTGTCCCTCTTCCGAAGGAGGTGGTTCTGTTTCGAGATCAGTTAGAGGAAAGGGAATAAAGTGCTTCTCGTAAAAATGACCAAAATAAATACAAACATTTCATGGCAGAAAAGAAAGTCTGAAGGGTTATTTTCAAAGAGTTTGCTTCCTCACACACACGATCCTTAGAGTTTTGGAAAGACAGAATTTCCCCACACCAGTTAACAGTCTTGCGATCCGTGGCATCAGCAGCAGAATTGGGTTTTCCTGCCCCTCCCCCCCCCAGCCACGTGTTCGGTCCCTGGTCTGTAAACCTGTGCCCAAACAGCCCCCAAGCCCCTGGAGCCCCCAGTGCCCCCTTCAGGGAAGGCCGTGCCCAGAGCTACATGGACTTCATGCCATTGGCTGTGGCGTTCTCGGGCAGCCCGTCCCCTGCGGTGGCCGCGTCGTGGAGGCCGGAGTAGTCCTTGAGCTCGGCGTTGGTGAGCAGGAGGGGCTGCTCCCCCTTCTTATGCGGCAGGAGCGGCTGCCGAGTATAGTGCTCCCCGTTAGAGATGTTCTCGGGCAGGTTCTGGTTCCTGCTCTCAGGCAGCAGGAGAATGCAGATGATGCAGATGAGCGTGCAGCAGGCAAAAATGATGTGGTGCAGGAAGTAGCCTTTCTGGTTGTGCAGATCGATGATGGGCGCTGTCAGCATGCCGAAGCCCGCGCTAGCCAGCACCAGCCCCAGCCCGCCGCACCTGCGGGAGAGCACGAGCACACATGGTTAACGTCCACGGTCAGAGCCCGCTGCGGAGGGGCACGGCGCCGCCCAGAGTGGGGACACACGGGAGCAGGATCACGGGGCCAACCAGGGCCTGGCTTGGGCAGGGGGCCACCAGCCCAGTGCATCCCGCCTGTTGGATATCCCAGACCACCTTCGCCTTGGCTATCTTTGTACCACCTCTAATTAATATTTTCTCTTGCCAGCTCAGAATTTTTTACTTTATTTTGAAAGGCAATGTTATAATACTACTGTAAATGGAAAAGCACTCGCCATAATAATGTGCAACGCCAAAGTATTATTAAATTATGCTACTTCCCAAGGTTTGCTCTTCATTTAGAAAGAGGTCAGTGGGCGGGCGGGAGGTGAATTAACAGGGGTTAAAGAGGATATGACAGACAAACCAGCACTCACAGAGAGTTTCTCCAGCCAGAACTAGAGAGACTGGAAGATACTTTAAAAGACAGTAATTTTTCTCACTGTGAGTTCTTATTTATTGTTGTGTCCCATCTATTTCCTAAAATCAATCTGCACACCACCAGTGGGAGCGGTCCCGCCTCTGCGAGGTGCTGTGCCAGAAGCCACGTGCTGTCTGAGAGAAAGTCACAGAGCACTGAGCTCAGAAAGTACTAAATGTGAGCCTAGAGGATGTGCCACTTATCTCCACTCCTCTGCCATTTGGGGGAACCTGCCAAAGTTCCAAAGAGATTAGTAGATAGGCAACATTTAAAAAAATCCATCATGGCTCGAACATCTGTCCTTGGACATGAAAGCATATTTGGCGGGGAGAAGGGGTCATGTGGCCTCTGAGGAAGCAGTGCAGTGCTGGGCTGCAGTAAAGGGGACCATGCTGTTCACGTGACCTCCTGTCCCACTGTGTCATGCAACGCACAGGCCAGGGAGGGCTGGTTGGTGTCTGCTCTGGAGCCACAGTGGAGGAGCAGTCTGGTCACAGTCTGGTCTCAAGGAAGGGGGAGTAGAGTTGTCTGCTTCGCATCAGAGTGTGGATCCAGACCAGTGGGCAGAGGGTATGGGGATGTGGATCTCAGCTGGTTTTCATTGGAGTTGCTGAAGAGCTATGCATCACCCTTTAGTGAAGTGACCTTAGTTCTCGGATGCACGTAGGCAGAAGGCTCCTGCAGCAGGCTCTCGAGGAGCCTCTGGTTCTCTTGGTTGGCACTATAGGTGGCTCTAACTCATCAAACGACTGACCTACGAGGGCACGAGACGCAAGGTCAACGTACAAAAGTCAACTGTGTGGCTACACGCTAGCAACAAAGAAGCTGAAAATGAAATTAAGAAAATTCTATTTGTAGTAACATCAAAAGAACAAAATGCTTAGAAATAAAAAAAAAGTGCAAGACTTGGGGGGCACCTGGGTGGCTCAGTCGGCTAAGTGTCTGACTCTTGATTTTGGCTCAGGTCGTGATCTCAGGGTCGTGGGATCGAGCCCCGCATCGGGCTCCCTGCTCCGCGGGGAGTCTGCCTCTCCCTCTGCTGCTCCCCCTGCTTGTGCTCTGTCTCTCTCTCTAATAAAAAAATAAAATCTTAAAAAAAAAACCAAAACAAAGGCAGAGAGTGACAAGTGTTTGTGAGGCTGCGCAGAGAACGGGACCTGCAACTTCTGCCGCTGGGAAGGAAAAGTGGGGCAACAGCCGTGGAAATCCTATCAGTTTCTGAAACAGTTAAATGTAAACTTTTATGTGACCCAGCAACTCCATTCTCATGAGACACAGGAAACCTATACCCCACAAAAACTAGAAGCGAATGTTCGCTGCAGCATTATTCAAAACAGCCAAAAATCAGAAAGAATCCCGACGTCCATCACCTGGTGATGGATAAACAAACCGTGGCACATCCGTTACAACGGAACAGTACTCCACAGTAAGGAGTTCCGTGCTGACACCTGCCATAGCGAGGACGAATTTCAAAAATATTATACTAAGTGACTGTAGACTCCATTTATATGAAATTTTGAAAAAACGGCGGGGGGCGGAGCAGAGACAAGCAGATTAGTGATTATCTGGGGCTTTGAGTGGGGACAGGGACGGACTGCAAAGGGCCAGCAGGGAACTTTCTGAGGTGACGGAAATGTTCGACATCTCGATTTATGGGGATGATTTCACTAAAGATCATTGAATTGTGTATTTAAAATGGATGCATTATATGTATGTAAATTACACCGCAGGAAAGCTTTAAAAGACAAAACCAAACCCAAAACTGTTCCAGCTGTGGGAACTGGGGCCTCCTGCTAACACAAACCCCAAAGCTTCAAGTGTGAGTGGCCAGCCAGGCCTCCCCTCTGTCCCCCCTGCTGCTCAGGCTGGGGCGGGGGGTCCCGCTCTGCTTTGCCCACCGTGTGGCTCGGCAGCGGGTTCCCTCTCCCTGGCGCCTTCCCAGGGCCTTGCTGTCAACAGTGAACCGAGAGTCCCTGCTGTCTACAGTAGGCCCTCTGGCTGGCCAGTCCTGGGTCCACATGAGTGACAGGAACGAGGGGGACTCGGCATCTTGGGGCCCCCCAGGTCAACAGCTGTCCCTAAGGGCCACCGTAAAGGGGACATATCAGAGTTTGGTGGTCAAGACAGGGAGGAGCATTCTCAAAGAATGGAACAGAAAAATGACAATCGTGTGTGCGTGGGTGAGACAATGGGGGGGGTCTCTCTTCCTCATTTGTCACATTTCATAACAACAACAAAAGACACGGCTCTCTTCCCTTCTCTCAGCCCCAAATGAGAAAAGGCCTTGTATCTCTGCACATGGGAGGGGGCTCCTCACACCCCTTGTGCTGGGTGGGGAGGCGTGGGGCCCACTGTCCTCTGGACAAAGCCAGAGCCCGGGAGCGGCCAGACTCCTCCCTGTCCCAGCCTTCTCTGCCAACCCGGGACCAAGCCCCATGGCTTCCAGTTTGGGCCCGTCTGGGTCACACTCCCCTAACCAGCCCGTCTTGGGTCCTCCCACTCCCTGGGGCTCTTTCCTCACCGCTGACAAAGTGACTCTTCTAGAATGTGGAGTGGCTCATGCCACTCCCTTTCTCAGAGTCGGCCGAGGGCTCCCTCCTGCCTCTGGCCGTGCCTTGGCCCCACACCTGCCTGACCTGCAGCCCTGGTGCCCAAGCTCCCTGGCTCTCTCCCTCACTCCCTCTGTGAGGAGGCCCTGGCCACTCTGCTCAGCTCAGCTCTGCCAGGTCTCTGGCGGCAGCGGTCTCCCGCTGCTGAGGAGGCTCTTCGAGGCCGTCCCCAGGCCTGGCCCGGAGCCTCATGGAGGTCAAGGGTGGTGGCGGCGGCCGCCCGGCCCAGCAAGCCCACACCACAGGCCAGGCCCGAGCGGATTGCTAAAATGGCCCTGATGATTCCCACCTCCACGCATTCATACCCTTGTATCTTGAGTGTGAGCTGGACTTAGTAATTCACTTTTCACCAACAAAATATGGCAAAGGTAAGGAAATGTCCCTTCCGTGATTAGGTTACGAAAGACTGACTTCTGGCAGATTCTCGTGCTGGCTTTGATGAAGCAAGCTGTGATGCTGTCATATTCCAGGTGGCAGGGAACTGAGGCTCTCGGTCCAACAGCTAGTGAGGAACTGAATCCTGCTGTTCTGGTCCGAATGTCTGTCCCCCAACCCACCCCAATTCATACGCTGAGCTCCTAATCCCCACTGTGATGGTGTTGGCAGGTGGGGCCTTGGGGAGGTGATTAGGTCTCATGAATGAGATTACCGCCCTTAGAAAACACACCCCAGAGAGCTCCCCCACCCCTCCACCACGGGGAGACATGTAATCCCAAAGGGATAGCGGGAAGATGGCCATTGATGAACCAGGAAGCAGACTAACCAAACACCAAATCTGTGGACACCTTGATCTTGGACTTGCAGCCTCCAGAAATAAATTACTGTTGTTTATAAGCCACCCAGTCTGTGGTATTCTGTTTTAGCAGCACGAACACACGAAGACCAATTACTGAATGAGCTTGAAGACCGATCCTACCCTGGTTGATTACCACCCGTGGGAGATGGTGCAGCAGAGGGCCCAGCTAGGCTTTGCCAACTCCTGCCCACAGAAACTGTGAGACAACAAGCCTGTGTTGTTTTAAGCCACTGTTTTGGGATAATTTGTTACACAGCAGTAGATAACTAGTACACTCAGCGAGTGATGGAATTTCCTAGCCTTAGCTATGGAAGAAAAGACAGCCACCTCTCACCCAGGCTGTGATGTGTCACTAGTCTTATGTGTTAGAAAGACTTTCGCCAAGGGAGAGACATTAGTCCTGCTAACAAAGCCACACCATCGTGCTACTGGGCCATCAAGGGGACACAAGTAAGGAATAGCAATATTTTGGGGAGCATCCCCCAGACACCAGCCCCCTTCCCAGTCAGATGGTCCCAGACCACCTTTTGAAGACACCTCTGCACCCTTTTGTTGGTATTTCTTCATATGCCTACCATCCTTATTTAGTCTATGAGCTTGTCAAGGGCAAGGATTATTTTCTAGAATATCAACCGGCACGTATTTTTTATGCTTAATAAATACTGGATGCTTATGGATTACGGTGGCTTCCTAGGTAAGAAGGTCAGCTCACCCAAATGAATGGGGCAGGTTAAAAATAGATGACCATCAGGAAGAGCGATGTGATGGGAACCAAGAATACAAACACCTAAAATAGCCGCTTCGTCTTTTCGGTCATTCTGGCCGCTCTGGAAGCCACAGGATGTTGCAAGGGACAGATGGATGCCAGGGATAATGGATGTGTTTCCTTGCGGCCTTTAATGCCGGTAAGACATCCTTTTCTCTAAGACCTTCTGGATTTCCGTGGGACCTCCCCGTCACTACGTGTGGACGGCACTGACAAGCAGGGAGGGAGACTGACCTTGCTCAGTGCATGTAAAGTCCACACGTGAGTTAACCTACAGGGAGGGAGGGTACACAGACCCACGGGGAAGGAGGTAGAGGTCAGCATGGGAATGAAGTCTCGCTTCATAACGCCAAAATAATACATTCATAAATCATGTCAAATATATTTATGGTAGGATTAGACAGCTCACGTAAGTATCTACGTGTGTGTGTGTGTGTGTGTGTAAAATGCAGTCTACGTACGTGTGCATATAAAATATGCAATATATCTTGATATATTTTTTCCACGAAAGCAATTTTCTGTTTGGTTTTCTATCAAGGATACCTTGACATTATTCAGTAAGGTTAGGAACACCTTTGAAAGAATTCAGTATACCATTCTTGGCTTTGTGTTGTCTTTGAACTCTCCGTTTAGAGAATGGGGTCATTATTACATGCTTGGCTTTCAGGTGTTTACCTTCCTTTTCCTCCCCTAAAATGCCAACTGCATTTTCTGCTTTTCTTCAGATTGTCACTAGAGGGCAGCATATGTCCGTGTGTAAATATCAGAGCAGGCGGGCACCTCAATTTACAGATGAAAGAATTAGGGGGCAAATTTTGCCTCCCTGGGCTTTAGGAGCACACAGAAAATTTAAATATCCACTGGATATCTTTATTTCACTAGTAATAATATCTAAATTAAGGATCTAAAGACCGATACACAGGCAGACTTACTATTAGAAGTAGTAAGCTTAAATTAAGAATTCTAGAATCTTCAAATCATCCTTTTAAACATGTGAATACCAAGCATCTTGCGTTTAAACAGAACCAACCAACCTCCCATTTCTCACTTCCTCTCCTGTCTTACTTATTTTGTCTTGACTACATTTCTGTAAAGTCAAGGATAAACAAATATTTGTGCCAGTTTTGCAGAAATAAATAGAACTGCCAAAAATATTCAGGTAGGAATAATTAACAATATCTGTTGTCATCTACTGAGGCTGGACCCTCTCTATATACTCTTTCTCCCCTCAGCATCACTACCCTGTAACAGGGCCATCATAACTCAGCTCATTTTAGGGCAAAGAGATGAAGTCTGGCTAAAGGACTTGCCTAAGGCCACGCGGAGGAAAGTGGCCTCTGGGATCAGACACAGCACCATCTGCCCTCATGCCGAAGGTCCGAATCGGAGGCTCGAGGCCACATCCTCTACGCTTCGCTTGTTCTTCATCCTGCCGCTGAACTCCTAGCCTGCAATGCCTTGGCTCCTTGACCTTAGCATTCGTTACATATATATGTGTGTGCGAGTTTGTATTATATATGTAAATATATCATATATATATATTGAAGACACAAATCTTTAAAGAAGTTAGACTCCCAGATGTCACATGACACAGACCGTCTTTGTCCCTGGTGCCTGTTCTTGGGGCAGAGGACATCAGGGCCCAGGGTCTTAGTCCCGAGGTGGGAGGAGGGAGGAGTTACTCAGAAGGAATTCTCAGAGAAGGCAAGTTCCAAGAAAGAAGTTTCTAGAGAGAGGAGGGGGACAGCCCGAAGGGGAGGAAAGCGGAAGATACCAGGAAGGAGAGCAGCTGAGCTCAGACTGACCACAGCAGTAACAGCCAAGGCCCAGGGGCTCGGAGGGAGCCGGTGTGGAGCTGCTGGACAATGAAATGGGCTTGTTAGCACTGGCGCCGGCCTCCTCTCGGAACGAACCCCTTTGGGGAGGGGTGAGGAGGACGGTGAAGGCCTCAGGGGCTCCCACCTGCAGCTTCCAGATGGACACTGCATAGAAGAGATGGTCCTGCCCAAACAAGCCACCACCCGCTTCTAGATCGACCAGGCCCTGGGGGAGAGGGTGCTGCACAGGGTCCTCCCCATCTGCCTGCAGAGACACCCAGCTCCTGAAGCCTCAGGAGGAGAACTGGGGAAGAGCTTGTTGCCAACGAACAGCACCCAGACCAGGCCTGGGTGGGAGGGAAGCCCTTCTCTGCAATATAAAGTCTGGAAGCGATCTCACGACACAACAGCAGTTAGTCCGTTCATTAGACTCTAGTGAGTCTGTCATTCCTGGACAACGGATTTCCACAAGCCTCTGTGCAAAACAGTTCTTATCCTCTTATTTGCTTCTCATTAGTGAATCCTGGAATCTTCCCCTGGGCTACTGTTCTGGTTCAGAAGGGATGTTTTTAATAAGAGCCTTGTAGAAAAAGGTTCGTTTGGTATTAAGAGAAATGAAGCGCATGTAACCATTGTATGTTAATCATACTTCAGTGAGGAAAAGAAAAAGCTCACAGACCCCAAGCCGCTCAGCCTCGTTTATCTGGGATTTAGCTGTGCGAAGTCGGGGGAGGGGAGGAGGGTCAATTTCTGTCCCTGGGACTCTGCGGGAACTGTCCCTGGGTGTGTCTGCAAGAAAGAGCTAGGCCGCTGAAGGGGAGGGGTGTGGGAGTGACACCAGGACCCCTTCCCTCCCGGCCAGAGACCCCCTTTGGACTCGATTTCCTTTCATCCCTCCGTGAGTACAAAAACAGCACCAAAGGTCAAATATTTTTTCTAGTGTGTCATCGTGGCAAGCTGAATCGAAGAACGTATTTGTTGAATTTCTATCCCCAAATCATCTTGGCAGGTCTGCATCAAAGAGGTGGAGGAGAGGGTATTTCCTTCCATTTAGCTTGTTAAGCAAAATCTAACAATGACTAATGAGGTCCACCAACCAGCAGAGTTAAGGGGTGGCCGCCCCCAGAGAAAGGTCCACAATCACACGAATCTGCGGGGAGACTAGCTGGAAAGCCAGACGTCCAACCTTGACTTCTGCTCTAATGAAAGAACCCTCTTTGCTGGATTCTTTGGTCAAGGAAGGCAATTTTAACTAGGTAAAGAAAAGACACAGAGGGAGATGCTATCTGCTTGAGGCATTTTGCAACCTCGAGCATGGAGGAAGCTTCAGGCTGTTCTCTTCGCTTCAGCTTAGGAGAGGGTCGGCGCAGGATGAATTACGTGGCATTTAATTGCTTTTTTTTCTTACATACACAATTCCTTGGCATTTTATTCCACGGGCAAGAAGTAGCCTTCAGACTTGGCGTGCACTGTAAAAATCTGGGAGAATGAAGCAAAATGAGGTCATGTGAAATTTCTCTTGTCAGCATGACTCCTGGAAATGTGGGAAGAAAGTCCATGAACCTACCTGCCTTCGCCCAGAGTCCTTCACAGCACCCGAGGGGCTAAAATAATGAGTCTGCACGAGTCCCACCTTGACCTGTACTGGGCTGTCTTGTTTGCCCGCGTGGGAAATCAGGGTGCATGGGTGTCATCATGCTGACTTCTGGGTTTTCTTTCACAACTGAATAATTGCCTAATTTATTCACAATTTATATTTTCAAAAAATATGTGTGTTAGCAATGCTAATGATCTTCCCATGCCAAGTTCGGTATGATGTCAATCACGATGAGCCCTTCTGTAAGTCACAAACAGTAATTACTGGGAAAATGACATGAGTCCGTAGTTAAGTGATGCCCTTTTAAATGAAGGCAAACCCTTTTATTACGCTGTAATCTTAATAACATCAAAGGGTGGGTAGCATCCAGGTACCACTATCTGGGACCAGCACCAAGAAAGGATCAGACCTTACTCCGTGAACTAAGACAAAAGTAGTTAAGCCCAAGCTAACGGCCCCTTTCAGGTGGAACCGTGCAGTGCTTCCTGCACCCCAAAAAGTTCCCTGCTCCCTGCTCCTCTGGCTTCTTGCCTGGACGGAGCCCAGGGTCACGTTCTCAGCTGACTCCCAGTTGCCTCAGAGTCAGGGCAAAGCTCCCCAGCTGAAGGCCTGACGTGCCCGACGCGCAAGCTGCGCCCTGGTCTGGAGGCCAGGGCGGGACACAGCTGATGCTGGTTCCTCCCACAGGAGCCTGGCTCCACAGCCAGGCCTCTCCTGAGTCCTAGGGAGAAGGCGTGGTGTGGGGCCCCTGCCGCGACCTACCTGATTACCGTGGGGGTGATCTCTGCACAGAAGAACACACTGAGGCTTCCCACCGCGTGGGAGGCAAACATGCCCACGATGGAAAATGTGATGGAGAATTTGTCCTTGACACTATCACTCATACCTGAAGGAGAATCAGGGGGAGACAGTGAGGGGGGCGGGCAGAAGGGGAGGGAAAAGGAGGCTGGCGAGGCGGGTGGGGGGGTGCAGAGACAGCAGCAGGACAAGGGACAGGGGAGGGTCCAGGACCACACAAAGGGCCTTCCCCCTTTCCCTTTCCCCAGTTCGGGGTGCAGCCTGGGGCACTCAGTTCCCTCTGGAGACCGAGGAGCACCTCTAGGTGTAACAGGTCAGACCCTCTTGGCAGAAGGCTTTGCTGGGGTTCCCGTGATTGCCTGCAGGCCTGGAATGCTGGGGCTCACATGCACTCAGCCGGGATTCAGGAGGCCACAAGTCGTGCCTGGCAGGAGGGGAGGCTGGTGGCCTCCCCGGGGCTGTAGCAACGTCCCTCCTATCCCAGCCTTCGGAGGAACAAGGCCTCCGCCTCCAGAGAGCCCCGGCTATTCTGGCCTTGGGTTTGACCCGTCCAATACCCAGGACAGGCTACGCTAGGTTGGACTGAAGGGAACAAAAACTCCAGTAACCCAAACAGAAGAATTTATGGCCTGGGGGGACAGTGCTCAACCCACCCGGGCACCTTGCAAACGGCGCCAGGGTCTGACCACACACCCGGGCAGCGTCTAGCACAGAGCAGTGGCATGCGGCTGGGGTCACACATCTGGGGCACAGCCCAGTTCCCGGCAAGGCCATATCCTGAACGCAGGGGGTCTCACAGCTGGCAGTCTCGGCAGCACGGGCGTGGGGCAGGCCAGGCACGTGCGACCAGCAGCTCCGCCGTCCCCGCGGCCGAGGGCAGCGAGCGGCCGTGACGGACAAAGGGGGACAGCAGCTTCCCCTGGCGGCACAGTCAGCCGGGCGTCCGGCGCCCCCTGGGGCTTTCTCATGTCACCCAGGGGCCGTCCGTGAGACCAGCCGCAGCAGGGCCCCGGGCTGGCTGCCGAGGCCGCGGGGACAGGCGAGGCCATGGGTGCGAGCCGGGCACAGACGGGGAAACGAGGGGCTCTTTCTAGAGGCGGGAGGGAGTAGAGAATACAAATGTATGCTCATAGTGTCCAACCTACGGCCAACTTCAGCTGCAACTCTTGAAGGGTAAGGCGAGAGCGGGAGAGAGACAGGGAGGGGAAACCACAGGTCTGTGAGTCTTGATGAAAAGGCCCTTTCGGGTGCAATAAAAAGTGGTCAAGCACACCGCACGGACATTAGGGCTCACCTGAGTCTGGATGCTGGCTGTATTTCCCAATCACTGCGCCCCCAGGAATGACGGCCCCACGCGGACGGGGAGGAAGACAGTGGGTCAAGGGGAGGAGAGAGAGAAAGCCCGTTAGGTAGGAAGCCACTACTGTGCTTTTCCACGTGACTGGCTTCTCAGTGAGCTCCCTTCCAGCCCAGGTTGGCCCCACTGCACCCCCCACCCCCGCCAGGCCCCCTGGGGAGCAGGGCCAACACCTGCAGGGAGCCAAGTGCTAGAAGGATGCAGAGACCTGTGGGTGAGAGAGTCCCCGGACACGGGATTAGCGCCCGACTGAACAAAGCTCCTTTTGTTTGGAGGGGAGGGCGAAAACCCCTCCGGCCTCCAAATGTGGGGGAAAATGGAACTCTTCAGAACAGAGACGCCAGCAGTTCTTCTAGACCTCAAGCCGAAGGGTCAATTTCATGGTGAGCCGCTGCTGGTCCGTGTTCCAGGGAGCAGAAGGACCGCGGGGCAGACCCGCCGGGCGGCAATTCCGGCGGCTCTGGGCCTGATGCTCACGGCTTCTCGTGTGCATCTAGGTCCCGGGCCTTTCCTGCTCAGGGACAAAGAGGACACCCGTGACACTCCCAGGGCTGCCCCTCCCTGCACCCAAAGCTCAGGAGCTTGCACAGGGCTCCCGGGCAGGGTAGCGTGGGCGGCCCCCACCAGGGGGACAGACACCACTTCTCCGTTTTCCTTATTTGTCACAGCTGAAAATAAGACCCGTCTCCCAGCAAGAGGCAGAATGCACGGGAACGTGACCAGATTAGGAAAATGGCTCCCGAGTTTGAAAGGAGCTGTTCTTTAATCCAGTTTGCACGACGAGGTTGAGAAAGTTTTGAGGTTTCTCCTTTTTCTTCTGTTCTGGACATTGACCCTCACACCTTGGAGGACGAGAAGGCCTTCTGTTTTCTCAGCAGCTCTGATCTGTGCTGCACCTGGACAGTCCTAGAGTCGAATCCCCAGCCCTCAGGTGGGCTCTCCTTGCGCAGGAGGGGAGCGGTCCGCGGCATCTGTTTCCCGCCGGGTCCGAGCCTGCCCTGGGAGCACAGTGCCTGGTGAGAGAAGGCTCAGCTGCCCGGCTCTGGCGTGTCTCGTTCCGGGCGGGTCAGAGGGATGCCCGGTGCTATTTCCCTGCACGAGGAGCTGTGTCAAGCATGCGGCGTACAGCTGCGGGAGCTGCAAGGATTCCCTAGTTTTTCTGTGGATTATTTTTAACATTCACTGAGGCATTCTTTGGCCCGACGACAAGCTGATAAACTTGGGAACAGTTGCTGAAAAGCAGTGTCCCTACACAAGGGTGTCAAAATGTCCCCCTGATTTCCCATGAAAGAGCGCTTTGTTCTTCTCGTCATGTGACGTATGACACACAGTCTGGCCCTCCGTGAAGTCATGCCCACCAGGGCTCGGCGGGCCTCACGTGCTGGGGATGATGGTGTAGCCAGGAAGGCTCCCAGTTACAGCCCCAGGGCCGGGGTGGTGGTGGGGGGGTCGCACAGTGCACTCCGTCAATGGCAGTCACCATGGACATTCCAGTTCAAACCGGTCCCTCCCAAGGCACTTTCCTCAAGCTGCTGATTTTGGAATAATAGCTCAGGTCACAGAAAACTTTCCTCAAGTCTCACCCAGCTCTGTCCAATACCCTTTGGTCATAGGCCAGCTCCCCCGCCCCAGGCTCTGCCCCCCCCCCCCCCCCCCCCCCCCCCCCCCGGCCCCAGGCCCATCCCCGCCCCCAACCCCACTCACAGTTGAGGAGCCCGAGCTGTAGGAGCGAGGCCAGGGCCGTGAGGATCATGAAGAGTAGCAGCCCGCCCCTGCGCCCCAGGAACCTGACCACCACGCACATAGCCAGGCAGGATGCCAGGGCAATGCTGGCCACAGTGTAATAGTCGGCATAGAAGTTCTCCAGCAGTGGCACCTTCACCTCGTGGCCCATCATGCTCCGTGCAAAGCAGTGGTGGATCCCGTAGCCCGTCAGCCTGTGGGGAGACACATAGCCGAGGGGGACAGTGGGCAGGCGGACAAAGGCAGGAGGGATCATGACCAGGAAACAGAGAGGCAGCTCAGCATGTCACAGAAAACATGCTGTCACCACGAGCGAGTGTATGACCGGGTGCAAGGCAAAGGGACTTCAGAGACGTGACAGGAGCGTGCCCCTCATGGCGGGGGGGTTGCGGTTCGCTCTCCTCCGCCATCCCTTTAGCAGAAGAGTGGGGGTGTAAAAGCAGTGAGACCCTCGGTTCGAACACCATCCAACAAATCCATCATACAGGACAAAGCACTCCCCACGCATCAGCTCACTTCGTCCCATGTCGGCCCCCCCCAGGAGCTCCTGTCAGACCCATTTCACAGAAGGGCAAAAAGGCCCAAGGAGGTTAAGCAGCTTGCACCAGTCTACCGAGCTGACAAGTAACAACTTCAAAGACTTCCTGCCTATCTGGGCCTCTGCCTCTTCCTGCCGCATTCAGGGTTCTGGAAACTTGGGGATCCATCCAGAGAACTACCTACTTAACCCATTCCTGCTGCTATTGACAAGACATGCCCGGGAAAGCCGTAGGAAGTCAGGCCAAATGAAGACATCTGGTCTTGGAGACTGTTTCCATTCTTTTTTTTTTTTTTTTAAAGATTTTATTTATTTATTTGAGAGAGAGAATGAGATAGAGAGAGCATGAGAGGAGGAAGGGTCAGAGGGAGAAGCAGACTCCCTGCTGAGCAGAGAGCCCGATGTGGGACTCGATCCCGGGACTCCAGGATCATGACCTGAGCCGAAGGCAGTCGCTTAACCAACTGAGCCACCCAGGCGTCCCAAGACTGTTTCCATTCTTAATTTATCACTGTTTCCTTCCCTCTGCCCTGGGTCAAGCCTCTTTCCCGCCCCCAGAGGATCGTATAAACCTGCTGGGAAACGTGTGTCCGGGCCGCTGGAGGCAGATGTCCAGTCTGGGAAGCGGGAATCCGAATGCACCCGGGCCCCCGACCCCCACTCCCCGGGAGGCTGCAGGTGCACGCACACCACGTGGGCAGCGCCCTGAATGCTCATTCGTGACGTCAGCGCTCGGCAGCCGGCCCGGAGCTAAAAAACCTCCTTCTCTCCCAACCCCTCTTCCGTGCTTTGGGGAAATCGAAGTGCTTTTACCACACCATGAGGATGCATCAAGGTCAACTGCAACAGACCCCTGCCCCCGCAGGAGGAAGCTGCTGTTTGCCAAATGAGCTCATTTCCACTTGGGAAATCCTCCGCAGAGGGCCTGCCCGTGCTGTCCTTTTATCATCGAGCAACTGGTGGAGACTGGGTTCACCTCTGCGGATCCCAGATGACCTTCTCTGCTTCTCAGCCTACTGAGGTCTCCGGGAAATCTACCTTTTTGTTCTGGGAGGAAGGCAGTCTTCTGACCACAACAGGTAACAAGGTCAGAAGCATTAAACAAGCAGCCTTAAAATGGAAACTTGGCATCTCCTCTATGTCACAATTTGTGTTTTTTTCCCCGAAATAAAAGTTGGAGAAGTCTTTCCATTTTTAATGGTCCCGTTAGCCTAGCTAGCCAGCGTCTGAGACTGGACAACAGCACGGTGGCCGTGTCCGGAGCCGGCTCTGGGCCGGGAGGCTGAGGCCTCAGGGCTCCGGCCCTGACCTATCGTGTGCCTAGGGCCTCCGTCTCCCTGAGTGTAGGACAGGGTGTGAGCAGGAACCCCAATATCGAGAACTAATTAAGTAGAGCTGCTTCAATAGAAACAGCTGCTTCAATAGAAACAGCCCGAATGCACCCAGGAACCCCAATATCGTGGGGAACAGTAGGACCAGAGCCCTGACCCTGGGCCTCGCTCTTTCCAGGACAGCAGTCCTGAGGCCATTCACAGATGAGTGTAAAACTACCCCCACCCCACAGCCTCTAACATCAAATAAGGGTTAACAACCCCCCCACCTTAGATGACCTCTGACCCTGAGTGAAGGCCACCTCGTGTGGTCAGGGAAGGGCAGGGTTATTGAGCTGTGAGTCAAGACGAGAAAGACCTTCTCGGTAACATTGATGCCGGGGCTTAGCCCAGGGCCTCTCGGCAAAGAGCAAAGCCCTGGGCTTGCGGTGGGAGGAGGAGGGCCCCACTGTCCTCTCCTCTAGCCCCTCTCCTTCCCAGCCTCTCCCTGACCTCTACCCTCTCCGTGTCCCTCTCGCGACTCACGAGTTCACACACAGGACCACGATGTTTTTCCACAGGTTCCGGGTTCCCACCACTTTCACGATGCAGACCTTCTTGGGCCTCCGGGAAAGCTCCTTCTCCAGCTCTGCAGGGAAAGAGAGCCTGTGACCTCTCGGCAAGACCCCAGACAGGCAGCCTCACATATGTTCCTGACTTTGGGCATCATGACGAGGGGAAACATTTTTTTTTTTTTTTTCCCCGTTAAGCTAGGGGATAGGGTCTGGCTCTGAGGTTAGAAAAGGCGTCCACAGAGACACCAGCTTTGCAGTTCAAATTTCCCTGTGGGGCCTGAAGGGAGCCACGGCACCCCGTCAGAGTCCCCTGCCGCTGCAAAGCCTTTCTTGCCAGAGAGACAGGACCCGCACAAATAAGCCATCAGGGTAGACGCGCCCCGTTTTGCCCGAGCACAAAACTAAACGATATTCTAGGTCACAGAGGCACTGATCAGGTTCAGGCCATATCAAAACAAGTGGTTCCTGTCCGTCTAGAGTCTGACCCGTCTGCCTCGCCACGCTCCTGTGCTCCTTAGCTGCGTGGGCAGCCTCTCCAAGTCCGGCCTGCACACGTGAGTGCACACATGTGCACAGAAGGGCAGACCCAAGCGTATGCACGCGCGCGTGTGTGTACGTCTTCGCCAACAGTCAGAGGTCTTTGCGACTCGAGCAAGACAAGGCAGTGTTTTGCTCAGTGATGTGACCACCCCCCAGGGCATGAGACGGAGTTTCTGGGCGCTCGGACCAGCTCTGAAAGCCGTTCTGAACAGACTCCGACAGGCAACTCCAACGCCCCACTCACAAAGTGGAGCAGTTTGCCGAAGGCCGGGTACCGACCCGGCAGCCTCACAAGAAAGCTCAACACAAGGAAATGCCCCAGCCTCCTGGAGCTCCCTGAGCGCCTGGGAGCGGGAATGTCCCACATTCAGCCTCCGAGGCCCCTCCCCGCTCTCCCAGCCAAGCGGGTCCTCAGGGCTCATTCTCTACTAGGGAGCTTGAAAGGCAAAGGGAGACCTAACCCGTTGCTGGGTGGCTGGTGCTCCTCAGGACCGTCAGTCAAGGCCACGAGAAATAAGGCAGAGGCCGGAGGAGGCTGGGGAGGGGTGACCGCTAAGTGCGATCCTGGATGGGACCCTGGGACAGGAAGTCATCAACGGAGAGACTGGTGACAGCCAGGGGAAGGCTGGGGTCGGTTAGGCATAACGTACCAGCGGCAGCTTCTCGACTGAGACAAGGGTCCTGTGGTAATATGTTAACAGTGGGGGAGATGGACGGAGTGCAGAGTATTCAGAAATTCTGTACTAGTTTTGCAACTTTTCTGTAAACCTGGAAGTATTCCAAAGTAAGTTTACTAAAAAACCCAAACCAAACAAACAAAAACAAGCAGTATGGGTGGGAAGGCTTCTGAGCTTGGAAGAAAGAGAAGTACCTCAGGAGAGACCCCAGAGCAGCGTCTGCAGAGGGGACCGAGCTACGGAAGTGCTCTCTGGTATCTCTTAGGGCCATTCCTACCCCTGGATGTTCCCAGTTCGACTCTCCTCTTCTACCTCCTTCCTGCCAGCCCATGGCAGAAGGGCCACAAACCTTACTAGTTACACTTTGGAGGAAAATATGTTGCTTAACCAGGAGGGTTTTTTTGGATCAGTGTCACCAGCTGGGGCAAGAAGGGAGAAGGAAAAGTCTTTCGGTGTCTGAGGGATGCCATGCCACCTGAGTTTTCAGAACTTTCTTCCTTCCCCTATTTAGGTGCAAAACTGAGGTCTATGCACAAACCAGAACAGCTAGCACTTCAGCTTTCTATCCATGGATCCCCCCAACTCCCTACATCTTCTGAACCTTTATTTTCCCCTCTGCAAACATAGGCTAATTTAATTTACAAACATCCTTTCCCCTTGGTTAAAACACTAAAAAACTTTTAAAGATCATGGAAATAGTATGGTTAACAGATAATGTTGGATCCAATGGTCTGAGTATCTTCACTGTTACAAAACTCACCAGGGGGCACCTGGGTGGCTCAGTTGGTTGAGCGACTGCCTTCAGCTTGGGTCGTGATCCCGGGGCGCTGGGATCGAGCCCTGCGTCAGGCTCCCTGCTCAGTGGGGAGTCTGCTTCTCCCTCTGCCTCTGCAAACTGCACCTCCCCCCCGCCCCCGGCTCATGCTCTCTCTGGCTCTGTCTCTCAAATAAATAAATAAAATTAAAAAAAAAAATCAACCTCATCAGGAATCAACTATAGTAGCCACACTTGCTCATCATGGAAATTGTCCAAGAAGAAAACGGCTGTTAGAATGTTTATATAAATTAAATTTTTTTTTTCTGTAATGTGGCCCAAACCTAACAGCTAATACATGAAACATGTTTAAAGAAGCTGCAGCAACTGCAATTATGACCTGAGTGGTGGTGTTTTTTTTTTTTTTTATGACAATAAACTGTAGAGCCCGAGGTCTACAGAACTGACTGTTATCTACAGTAGTAACTTCATTATTCTAAACAGAATTAAATTAACCTGTCCGGGGCTATTGATATGTTGTCTCAGTTACACACATCACCAGCCTATTAACAACAACGTCAAACTGCCTCAGCACAAAGCCTGTGTCTCTGGGACAAAAAGCCCCAGCTCTGAGCTGGAAGGACCAGCAGATGACTTGCCGTCTCTCTAGGCATCAGACGGAAAGCTGGGACGGGCTCGGGTCCTTGCGCGCGCCTGCACAGGAGTACAAGGGGAGTGCCAGTCGAGCAGACCCTGAGCACCAAGGAAGTGACTGTTAAAAGCATTTCCTCTCCCTGTCCCTCCTCCCAAGCTCTCTGACCCTCTGGATTCACAGATTAAATTATATTCAGAGGATTAGAAAAATGTCAAAACAAAACCAAGCGGGGCTGACAGAGTTTTGACCAGCCGGCTGCCCCTACTCCGTCTTGCAGCCCCCGGTCCCCTCTCCTCCGCGTTTCCACGGATCCCCGTCAGGTCACAGCCTCACCCGTGATGCAGCAAGGGGTCTGACAGACCGGGCAGATTCCCGGTCTTCTTTCTTTTTGTTGGGCTTCCTCTGTGCCTCAGTTTCTCAGCTGGTAAGTGGGACAATGCCCCTCTCTTGGAGCACTGTTACAAGGACCAAAGGGAGCAGATGAAGCCCCGCATGGCCCTGGAGTCATACAGACCCTCTGGTCTCTGTTCCTGCTGAGGGGTTGTGCTGGGGCCCAGGTGGAGGGAGGGGACTTGGGGGTTCAGGCTGTGGGGAAGCCAGGGTCCCCTATCCCAACCCCCTCTTCCCACTCAACCCACCCACCCCCCACTGGGATATTCTCAAGCTTTTCACACCGAAAAGGAAAAAAAAAATGTTATTTTTAGATACATTTTATGAATAACTTTTGTTATGAATATGGCTGGTAACCACTGTGTATGTTATTAAAGATACAAAATGTTGGGGGGGAAAAAAAAAGGCGCCCCTCCTGGCCAGTGCTCTGGCTGACCAAGACGGTCCCGGCCTCCCCGCCCCCAGCTGCAGAAGGGACGGGTGTCCTTGCAGACACCCAGGAGTCATGACCTCTACATACTGAGCGATCCAGGTGAGAGGCCAAACCCTGCTTCTCCAGGACAGCACAGAGCAAGGAGCAAACAGCGCTAGATCAGTCAAGGCTCAGAGATGCAGGGCAAACACAGGGACGGTAATTTGCATTTGTTTGGATGGTGGGGTGAGATTAACTGGCTTCACTTTTATACTTGTGTACACTGCTAACGCGTTCCTGGTGAACCTGGGAAACATCAGTTATAGCAATGGGAAAGAAGACAGAAGTGGGGGAGAGAAGAAGGGAGGAGGAGCAGGAGGAGCAAGAGGAGGAGGAGGAGGGGGAGGAGGAGGAGGAGGAAGAGGAGCAGGAGGAGGAGGAGCAGGAGGAGTGGGGGAAGAGCAGGAGGAGGAAGAGGAAGAGGAGGAGCCTCAGCGGCCCCGGAGCCATTATCGAAAGCGCACACTAAGAGCTCCGGGCCGTGGCCAGGAGGCCTGGAGGCCCAGAGGCCAGGCTCAGAAATGGAGAAAGCACCTGCTGTCTCCTCCACAGAGCCCCTCCCCCGTCAGGTAGGGATTTGGACGAGATGGCGCTCTGCCATTAGAACAAGTGCTTCAGGTGCAAGCAGATGAGACCGCCTAGAGGGATCTTATCATAGTCAGCTCAGATAGCTCACTCTTTGAAATCTGCCCCAAATTTCGGCAAGTGACCCGGCAGTGCTGACCTCGGTAACTGCCTCTCCAGGCACGTGGCCGCAGCTGGCCCGGAGCCCGGAGGAGGGGGAGTCGGCTGCCAGCGGCGTTAGCAGCCGGGTGCCTGGCCTCCGAGTCACCACTTGCTAGTGCTGGGACTCTGGGCAAGTGACCTAACCCTGGGGACACGGAGGTGGCCGGATACACTGACCTGCTCCTCACCTGGTTCTGACCAGGCTGACAAGACGGAGCGGCGGGAGAAGGCAGAATGCAGGCTGGATTGCTGAGAAGGGCCAGGCGAAGCCCCTGCTGGGCCTGATGGGGGGACTCACCCTCCCTTCCCGGCAACGCGGGGCCAGGCGGGCTTCTCCGGGGGCGCTGCCCATACAGGGCCTGATGCATGAGGACAGAGGACGGCCACTCCCTGCATGCGCCTTGTTCCTTCCACCGGGAGGGACATTGGCAGTGGGCGGCAGTGCTCCCCAACACTCAGCCTGTCTGGGCCCCGCTTCCCCATACGTCAAACAGGGATGATGTGATGATTGACCTCATTAAGGCTCTGGCGAGAAGCAAATGCGGGGTGTTACCCAGGAAGACCTGGGGTGGAGACAGCCCTGCGGAGGGGCAGGCTGCAGAGTCTTCGAGGGGCAGGTAGAGGTGAGACAGGGTCTCAGAGCACCTTCACCTCAGAAGGTCTGGGGGATCTAGCTAGAAGGCCCGGGAGGCTGCTGAGGGATTTCTGAGCAGGTGGTGTGTGTGTGGGGGGGGGCAGCGAGATGGAGACAAGGCAGGTAGACAAGCTAAGGGACAGGGATTGGTAGGTGGGCGAGGTGAGGTGATGGGAAGAAGATCCCAAGCAGAAAAAAGCAGCCTCCGAAAGTTGGAAGTGGCCAATTCCGAAGACCTGCCTTCCCCCAGCACTGGCATCGACGTGTTTGACAGCGGGGAGTGAGCAGAGGTCCAAGGCAGATGTGAACCGTGTGTCCCCAGCAGCGAGTGCTGTGACAACCCTCCCGAGTGGGGCTGAGGTCACATATGTCAGCCACCTCCCCCCGCAGCCTCCCGCGGGGACAGCAGCAAAACTCATAAGCAAAGAAAGGAAAAAAAAGATTTAATACCACTTCCCAAAAATAGGAGAAAAATGAATCAGTATAATTAGGATTGAGAAAACAAGCTTTTCCAGACAATATTTTAACCGGAAAGAAATGGAATGTGGTGATTTCATTAGGGAAATGCCAGAAACAGATTATCCTGTAGGACTGAAGAGCATTAAGCTGCTAATGAATGGGGCCTGGAGAAGTTTGGGAAGATGGCCTGGACATCGCGAAATGAGCAAACATGGCCCCCAAAGGGGAAAAGAATTCAATACTCATTCTTCTCTACAGTGACACTGGTGTCTCTGTGAGCTCCCCCTACGCCCTTCTGCTTCTGCTGGACTTCCTGGGTTCAGGTCCCGGCTCAACTACTTACTAGCTGTGTGATCTTCGGCAAGACACCTCCCCTCTCTGTGACTCAGCTTCCTCATCTGCAATTCAGGATAATTATGGTACCTCTCCCATAGGACTGTTGTGAAAAAGTTGATGTACGTAAAGCACTTAGTATTAAATATTAAGTTAGTATTTGCAAATCATTTGGAAAAGTGACTGACATCTAAGCACCATGTGAATGTCATCCTATTCTCATGGTCACTGGTGTAGGAACCACAGGTGCCCCTTTGCAAAGCATCAGCACTCGGTACTCGTTGTGTAAAGCAGACCTGGCTCATGGCCTTTTTTCCAGTAAAGCTGGGCTCCAGGCTTCCCGAGCCCGTCTCCCTGTGTGGGAGGGCCAGGCAGAGCAAGCCAGCCCCACAGGTGGAGGCAGCCGAGCCTTGCTGTCCCCATCTCCCAGGTCATGGGTCCAGGCCATGCTGGTCAAGCAGTAGCATCTGGGGAACGTCTATGGACTGTGAACCCTAGATCTGAAGCAGGAGTCTAATGAAAAGCCTGTGAACCCTAGATCTGAAGCAGGAGTCTAATGAAAAGCCTGTCTAGGAACCATGGAATAGACGATTCCAGGAGCCCTTCCTGGCCAGTGTGATTCAGATTTCCCGCATGTTCCTTCCCCGTTGTGAATGGAGACGTGACGCGTACATTCTCGTACCTCGCTTAGGTCTCTGCTCACCTGTGACCTTGGAGCCAGGCTCCCCCCAAGCGTCTGACTGGGATCCTTCACCCCCCCATCTCTCCACTCTGTGAATTTTTCTGACAGCATGCCTCCCTCCTGATGGATTGTACATTTCATTGTTCACTGTATGCCTTCCCTTGCTTGCCTGTAAGCTGCACGAAAAAGGCAAGGCTTTGCCTGCTTCCTTCTCTGTTCTAGAACAGTGCCCGGTACACTGCGGGCGTTTAGTAAATATCTGTTGGACAGAATTTCAGATCGTGGTGGGGGCTGGGGGGTGTACATATTCTCTCTTGGGCGGGGCCCGAAGAGTATTTTCCTGGGAAATTTATAACAACAGTATCATCGGGTTGTTGCCGTGGGTCAGAGCCCGGGGTTGGTTTTATTGGGACTTTCAAAGGGTCTGTGCACCATGTACATCAGAATCTCTGCTACTGCTTATTAACAATGCAATTTCTCAGAACTTATTCCAAATCTACTGGATCAGAATTTCTGCGTACAAGGGAGGGAACCGGGAATGTGGATTTTAACAACTTCCTGGTGATACCGACGGATCCCCAGCCTGAAAGGCCTGATCTAGCTTGTGGCGATGCTCCTGATACACACACATTCTATGGATCCGACCCCCGAAATGAGTAATACACTATCTGTTAACTAACATGAATGTAAATAAAACTCTAAAAAAAAAATTAAACGGCTCTGAACTACTCTACAAAAAGACTTCACTTTCCTATTTCTTCAGATGCCCAACAGATAGGTCATGACAGAGACAGACAGTGGCATCTCTGAAGTTCATACGTGGGAAGAGAGAGGCAGTGAGGACCAGTGCCACCCCAAGCCAGGGCTCTGCGGGTGTATAAACCAGGCTGGTAGGCACGGCTGTGTACCAGACTCGGGCTGGACCCCTCCCAAACATTCCCAGATGACTGGGTGCATATTAGGCTCATGCCTCACTTCTGGGTCTGGACAGGACAGCGTGTTAGACTTGGCCAGGAAAGAATCCAACACCTGGAAGGTGGAGAGAATTTCAATTCCCGTACATTCCTGGTCCAGCTGCAGACCAACCATTATGGAAACTTAAACCAGGAAGGCAGCTGCTTGGTAAGACCGTGGTGACTTCGTCCCGGGCACGTGGTGCCTCTCCCGATCGGGGTGGGGCTGCGGGGCTGAAGTGAGCACTACTCACCAGGCATCACACCTTTGATGTCACTCTCGGGGTTCATGCAGTTCTTCTGCGTGAAGTGCAGGATCAGCTTCTTTGCAGCCTCAAACTGTTGGGTAGCCATCAGCCACCGCAGGGACTCGGGGAATATCCTTCAAAGACACAAAGGGAATGGGTGAATGTCTTCGGTTCTGCAGGGCATCAAGAAACACAGCCCTGGGACGCCTGGGTGGCTCAGTCGGGTAAGCATCTGCCTTCGGCTCAGGTCATGATCCCAGGGTCCTGGGATTGAGCCCTGCATTGGGCTCCCTGCTCAGCGGAAGCCTGCTTCTCCCTCTGCCTGACGCTCCCCCAGCTTGTGCTCTCTGACAAATAAATAAATAAAATCATTAAAAAAACCCACAAAAACAAACAAAAAAACCCACAGCCTCTGTCCTGGGCCTGCAAGCTTCACAGGTGGGTGGCATTCACTTCCCACCCATGTGAAGTAATGGCCAGTGAATGCTCAGGATGCTCATTAGCCGAACCAGAGAAGCTAAACTGAGGGCTGGGGAAGGGGTCTAAATTTTTTTTGAGAAAGTATAAAAATGATGACTTTCAAAACGCGGCATATAGGAACAACAATCCTATCATTTGTGTCAAGAAATCAGTGTAAACTTTTCACTAACTACGGATTTCTACAGCAGGTTTAAGCAGTCTGTTGAAGGGCTGCTTTTGTTATATTTTGTCAGAAAAAACAAATAGTAGTAGAATGATTTTAAGTTTAAAAAAAAAATGCCCGATGTGAGCAACCAGCCAGTTATCTTCAGTTTTCGAACATGCGAAGGCTTTCACAGGACTTACCTATAGAATTACTTTCATCTTGCTGCTAACTGCATGCCACCTCCCTCTGAAGTGACACCACATAACACAGCAGGTTTCAAGTTTTATTAGCCAACAGATTCCTTGATTGTGTTTAGGATGAGCCCTTGTAAGAAGTCCCAATTAAAAAAAAAAACACTAGTGTTTTACCATCAGTGCATTTGGTAAGTTTACTTTTATGACAGTACTTAACAAGTCAGTCAAAGAGAACAGGGTGCTTGCTTGGAGCAGGGGTTAGCTCACTTCTCCTGGACAACATCTGTAAATATTCTAGGTTTTGCGGACCTGCGAGGTCTCTGTGGTTAACTCCTCAACTCTGGCATGTGTCCGAACAGCCACGGACAACTCGTGCAAGAACAGGTGTGGTTGTGTTCCCTTCGAACTTTCCTATAGAAGAGGGGCCACCCCTAATAGGGAGGAAAGTAAAAGCTGGAAATCAGGCCACCGCCCGCCCCAGTCATCACCGCATTTTATTTTGGTTATATAGTATCAAGGAGTCATGACTGGTGTGGCTAAGAAGTTAGCATTGCAACTACCCCCCAGCAGCCCTGCAAGCTCTGGAGAGCCTCTAATTAAAGTAATCCAGAAGCTGGCTTGTAAATCTTCCATTTGTTCATGCAGGATCCCATACGCAACAATGAAATCAAGCTTATTTTCCGTGTCGTACTTTCTCTAAGCTGTCTGATGAAGTTACTGAGCACTGAGATGTGGGTTCAGCTGCTCCTCTGATTGTAGATTTTAGGTCCTGGTTTGGGTAGATAGAGCCCTGCAGGCTCGGGCCACTCTGAGCAGCTGGGGCCCCCGGTGGGTGACGGCAGGGGCCTTCTGTGTGGATCAGAGGCGCTTCTATAAACAATGCTGGGGAGGCTGGATAGAGGGCCTCAGGCCAGCCCAGAAGCATCCCCAATTTCCAGATGCCCCACAGGACAGTCCACACTGTGGCAGGCCACCTGCCATGGCCCTTGACTACTGGGCCCAGTGAGGCTCCGCATGGCTGTGGCCTGAATACCGGCCCCGGGATCCGCCTGGACTTTGGGGTGCCTCTCGGCAGGGGGCCCTATAGCCAACACCAGTTGCCGAGCTGCCGCCTTCTTCAGCCGAGCACGTTCACAGGTGGTCCAAATATGCTCAGCCACTTTGGGAGAATCTTTTTTAAAAGGCATCTCAGAAAACCAGCTCATATATTCCTCTGACAGCACAAGATGTTTTGCAGGTGGTCTCTGAAGTGTAAAATATGGTCTAGAACACGAGAAAGTTTGGGGTCCTTTTAACAAAGTAATTTAAAGTAATTTACATCAAATGTTTATGGAACAAACTCCACAGCAGGGAACAGAATTTGAAAATCAAGACCATAAAGGTGCTCGATACAGGAAGAGCAAGGCCCAGAGCCCAGGAGTCAGCGGGGGAGAGGGGGAGCTCAGTTCCCCCCCTCCACCCCTGGGGGGCCGGGATCCCCAGGCACCTGGGGCTACAGGCACAGAGCAAGTAAATAAGCAAGGAACGTCATCCACCACCAGAACAGGGGGTTTCATGTCCCCCAGCAAGCGGAGGTCCTCTTCCTCCATTTACCCTAAAGCTTTGCCGGCAGGGTGGGGCTAGGTGGGGAGAACCCTCATGAGATGCTCTGAACAGTTCTGATGCCTGAATGGGAGGCGAGTGACAGCTCCAGGAAACTACAAAGTGATGTCTAGTTGATGTCACTTTGTCTTCAAGGGAAAGCCCTGCACTATGCATAAAAAGCTAACGTTTTTGTTATTGAAATCCCATCAGTCTAGGCATTAAATCCCAGCAGGACCCACAGAGCCCTGGCCCTTCAGGAGAAGAGGCTCCTCTTCCCAGGTTTCAGAGCCACAGACGGAGACCAGGGTCCCATGGGGAAGGCGTCATGTGCGATCTGGTGGCCCATGGCTCTTGGGTCTCAGGGATGCTGCCCTACTCCTGACGGCCCTGTCACCCTCTATCACTCATTTTTCTCACCCCCAAATCATGCCTAAAGACAACAGACTTTGGATAACTAAAAATCGGTAAGAAAAAATAAATGCCCGAATGAGAAATGACAACGAGCAAGTTTCTTCCTAGAGAATCTTTGAGAATGGCAAAGCTTGTAAAAGAGGGCTCAAGGACAGCACCATTTGCAAAGGCATGCCATGATCTTAGGATTTAAGAAGTGGGTGTGGGTCTCTTTTGGAGCTCAAACATTCTGTCACCAAATTATTTTTTTCTAATATGTGTTGATGCATCCCACATGGATACATCCCTGACCTCAACCTAAGAGTCCTCCAATGTAGGAGGAGATCTCTATACATAAATAAGTAGATAGACAACTAAAGTAAGTAAACACACACACGATTTACCAGTGATTTGGATAGAAGTCTACACGGTATGGGACACAACTGGGGCCAAGAACTAGAGTGCGCAGTTGTAGGAAAGGGGCGCCAGGGAAGACTTTGGAGGGTGGTGGTATGCTTGGGCTTCTCGGGAGATGGGTAGGTGCAGCATGTGGTGGGGTGTGTGTGGAGACAGGACCCCAAGAAGAGGCGCAGGGCCATGAAACAGCATGTGTCTGGGGGGCTGCAAGCTGGTAAAACGGGATTGCTGGGTGTGAGCTGAGAAGAGATGAGGGGAGGCAGAGAGGCAGGGCCCAGGTAGTGGAGGCTCCTGAGCACCACGGAGTCTAATGAGTGGTAGCCATCCAACCAGAAGGAACTGCAATGAAGACAGTGCTCTCCCAGAAGATTTGGACATGAGAACAAGGGCCGACTCCCATTAGCCACCCAGCCCTGCTTCCAGTGGCCAAGAGCATCGCAAACTGCCTTCCCTAGGACTGGATTTACAACCACCAGGCACTCTTCCGCACGCTTCCCACGTACTGAATACTTTCAAGCTTGTGAGGGGGTAGTGATGTTACTCCCATTTCACAGATGAGAACACTCAGGCACAGAACATTCAAGTACATCGTGTAGATTCCAGAGCCGTTAAGTGGCAGGGCTTAACTGAACCCAGGCAGTCTGCCTCAGGAGCCGACATCCTTAACCTCGGTGGATGTGGCAAAGAAACCTCACACGCCCAGATGGCGCTCAGGTGACAGAAGCTCGGGACGTACTGTTCTAGTGATGCTTCCTCGGGTGTTCCAGAATGCCACAAGCCCAGAGGATGCTTGCACGGAATGATGAAGTTTTATGAGGCCCACCACACACTTAAAGTTTACTACAAAGCCATAAAGAACTCGCTGGACTATCGGCCTAGGAGAAAGCCCAGAGATGGCCTTCTAGTTTGGAAAATGGGCCGTGTGGCCATATTATGGGAGCTTAATGAAATCTCTTCTGACAAGTACATAATGTAATAACACCACGCAAATTAAAAAGCCAGCCAACAGCCCAGGACCTAGGAGGAATGTAGCAGAACCTTAGAGAAATCGATCATTTTCAACAAAAATAAAAGGGCACGGTGGGCAGCAGGAGGCTGCGTCTGCCTGGTGCACCCTCCCGTGCAGATGGTAAGAAAGTGCCCTTGAGGGTGACTTCTGCAACCACGCCAGGTACCTGGGCGTAAAAGCCACAGTGGCTTCTCTGGGAGGTAGTTCTGCAATGGCCTGCGCCTATGGCTCTGGGAAAAGGAAGCGTCCACGGGGCCAATGGCTTGCCTCAGCCCACAGGAGCTGAGCAAGACATTTCGAAAGCTGGAAGGATTTAATTCTTTCAAGCTCGCTATGTGGTAGTATTATTATTATCCCTCTTGCTCAGATGGGGAAACCGAGGCAAAGAAAGTACAAGTATCTGGCCCAGATGACACAGCTCTCAAGTGGCAGAGCCGGATGTGAACCCATGACTAGAGAGATGTTCAGGCTGGGATTGCTCCAAGTCAGGTGGTTCCATGAGCCCCAGGGCTTCTGCCAGAAGGATGTGGGCAAGCCCCACTCTAGCTGCTCTGGTCCTAAGCCCCACACAGCAAGCGAGTGTGGAGGAGTGAGGGCGGACGAGGGGCGGTGCCGGGCAGACGCCTCGTCTCTCCCCTGCTGAGGATCACAGGGCTGACGGGCCTCTCGGCCCGAGGCAGACGATAGATTGTTCTGAGGCCTTCTCCAAACTATGTTCGGGATGGTTAGAAGGTCCATGATCGGGCACCTGGGTGGCTCAGTCGGTTAAGCGACTGCCTTCGGCTCAGGTCATGATCCTGGAGTCCCGGGATCGAGTCCCACATGGGGCTCCCTGCTCAGCAGGGAGTCTGCTTCTCCCCCTGACCCTCCCCACCCTCATGCCCTCTCTTTCCCATTCTTTTTCTCAAAAAAAAAAAAAAAAAAAAAAAAAAAAAAAAGAAGGTCCATGATCCCATAGTCACAATTCCAGAATCCCAAAGATTCTGAAATCCAAAAACCTTGCTGCTTAACTCGCTTGGCAATGAGACGGGCGCTGGCCTGACCTCGCCGGAGGCAGAACCAGACCGAACGGATGCGAGCATTTTGAGTCTTCAGGCACTGCTCCTCCTGAGCGCACATACATTTCACTGCAGAAGCATCGAGTATCTGACGCTGAGTAGCTGAAGACGGGATGGGGCTCGGACACTTCAGAATCTGGGACGGGCAATGGTGGAGCTGCACGCGGACCATGCAGGTGGCGTCTGCTGAGCACCTGCCTGGAGTGGGCCGGGCGGGCGGCGCTCTGTCCGCTCAGCCAACGGCCTCGGTCAGAGGCGAGCCACCCTCCGCACTGCGCTACGGCTGGGGACGCTGGATCAAAGCCTTCGGCTACGGAATTAATTTTTCATTAAGCAAATCACAGATCAATCCATTCTCTACTTAAAAATGAAAATAGGGGCGCCTGGGTGGCTCAGCCTGTTAAGCGTCTGACTCTTGGTTTCGGCTCAGGTTGTGATCTCGCGGTCGTGGGATGGAGCCCCGCGTCAGGCTCTGTGCTCAGTGCAGAGTCTGCTTCAGATTCTTTCTCTCTCCCCCTCTGCCCCTCCTTGCTCTCTCTCAAATAAATAAAATCTTAAAAAATAATATAGTGCAGCCCTCCTGGACCCCTTGCCCCAATCCTGGTGCCCTATATGGCCCTCGTCCTCCCTGCTAGGGGCGAACACCTGCCTGGTGGGGGCGAATCCTTCCAATCACCCTCTGGGCACTTGTACGCTTACATATCTCGGTGCTTCTTCTGCTATATCACACCGCCCCCACTTTCAGTGAAAAATGCCAGTTTCACCCTCAAAATTTCCCTTCCTTCCAGACTGGCACATGTTTGCCCACAGGTGGCCCAAAGACCATCACCCACAAATGTGTGCACAGTGGTTTCTATCTTGAGGTCCTGGATCAAACCCACACTAACTTCCTACTTGTGACCTGGGCCCACCTGACACAAGGCCGACCCAACCTCAGAACAACGTGAGCAACAACATTTTCCAGCATGAACTTGGAACATCATAAAACCATCAACCTATCGGTCACTTACCCCGTGGCCTCAATTATTCTACAAAAAGCCAAGGACCAGCAATCACGTGAAAAGGGCCTCTGACTCAATCACATGGAGCTTTCGGAGGCCATCCCCGGAAGGCAGACTGAGGTTCCCACTCAGACATCCGTGCTCTAGGTTTGAAAGCCCCAGGGCAGACAGGAATGGGGAGAGGCCGTTCGGAGCCGAGGGGCACAATCTCGATCGGGTGGTACAGTTCACACACCACGAAGGCTCACACTACTGGAATGTGCCTGATGCCATATGCAAACCCTCTAAACACCCACCAAGAAAAGGCAAAGTTATAAAAATGAACTTCAGAGTCAGAGTGAGGTCTCTGACTCAACCCAGCCCCTCCAGGCAAAGTGCACGGACTGAGCCCCTACCATGCCTCCTGGGGTTGGGGGAGGGTACAGTGGCAGGTTCAGACCTGGACCTTGGTCTTTGGACCTCTAGACCAGTATTATTTTCTTCATGTCAGGCTATGTTTATAGCATTGCTTAAAAAGCAGGAAAGTCTATTTTAGAAAGATGCCCACCAAATAGCTACACTGAAGTGCTGACTCTTGACAAGTTATATGGAAAATTTATTTACATGGAATCGTTTTCCCAGTGGTATCACGTAAACGATGTTACTATGTCAAGCCTGATAAATTTTCCATGTTCTCCTAATTGCTACCACTAAATGGTTGTTCTTCAAATTGTGTGTCTGCGTGCCATTCAGACAAGGAGAACCCTATCTGCTTCTCCTCTCTCGCACCCCCTGGTTTGCCACATGCTTTTCAGACCCCAGTCCTCTAGATTTAATAGTAATGTGTTGTTTCTGATGCACTTGCCTGTCTTTGCCTTCATTTCTGCCTCTTCTGTTATTTGGCTAAGTCTTAAGCCCATCTGATTTCCATTCACGGATCTGTTTCACACCTAGCATCACTCGGTAGAATCAGTAATTAAAACTCAATACTGTGATCCTTTCCTAATACTGAAGTCACTATTTTTTCCTTGACATTTAAAGATAAAACCAAGCATTCCTTCTACCCAGTTGGAGAACCAGACACCGGCAAGTCTACTATCTAGGCTGCCTTCTTGCTAATTCATTTAGCACCTGCTCAGATAAGATACCAGCTTGGCAACTCTCTGCATTAAAAGCATATCTATACTCTTTAACTGTCCTAGGATATTTATTCATAAAGGAAAAACAGAAAGGAAGTTAAGATTAACAGCTTATGTTCTATTAATTTTATCCTCGAGTTGTTTGTTCTCCTGAAGTATTACATTTAGAGCGATACGTGTGTGGACAGGTACGCCTTCACACTGTCAATATCCATCGTTCATGGAATCAGTGTGTATGGGGCATGATCAACCTGCCAGCAGGAAAAACATGTCAATTAATAGCTGCCTTACAGGGTAAGATCTTCCCTCCAGCAGGTCATCCAGTGTAGAGGGAAGGACATAGATGGGGTTGGCGGAGTTGGGTCATGGAAGGCTTTGTAGAAGCAAAGTTTCCCTGAGTGTGTATGTAAAAAGCATCTCAGACTATACTAAGGGCACTTCTGATTTAAAGATGTGATTCCACCTGTTGATACTTGAAGGTATTACCAAGTATCACAGTGCTACGAAATTCTGAAAAGAGTCTCAAAATTTAAAAAATGAGAGCAAAGTCTAGAATTGAATGAAATACAAGTTGGGAGAATATCTTAAGTTTCTGGTCCAAAGCTCTTACAAAAATATAGGCTTGGTTCCCATAGCTAAGCTTTCACTTGGATTTTTTTTTTTTTTTTACACTTTAGTTTTGTCTGGTATACATATAAAAAAAGGTAAGTCGGTTCAATTCAGGGGATAGCAAGTGAATACGAATTAGCTCTTTTTAACAAAAATTCAAATTCATGATTTGAGTTAAACTTAGTAATTTAAATTAAATAAAATTAAATAAAAATTGGCTTTTAGGATGGTTAAACCCCAAAGCTTTCCTGAGGCAAATAACCCTTCTTGTAAATCTCTTTATAGAATATAAAATTCTTTCATAATTAAATGGCCATCCCACTTGTCACATAAACTCACAACTTTGTGTCTCTGATGTTTTCTAAAACGGTATACACCTAAATGATGTAATTCTTCCCTTATAGAAAAATTATAGAGGGAATACATCACGAGCCCCGGGATTATACATATTTTGTGACCTTGGGCAAATCACTTAACCCTCCAGACCTCAGTTTCCCCACATCTGTACAACAGGGTAGGGGGTGTGGAAGGACACCAAGGCCTTACCCCGGCACCAACATTCTCTGAGTAGATTTATTTCATGAGGCTAATGGCAACCATTGCCTTCTTCTGAAAGGTAAAAAAGATGCTGATCATAGCCATGCACTGTACAAATATTCTAATGCTGCCTTAATTTTTTGCCAGGCAGAATGAAGTCAGTACCGAAAATGTCTTTAGAGCTAGCCTTTTAAATAAGCAGTCCAGAATATCCTACAGTTGGGATAAATTTAAAATGTTCCTCAGTTCACATTCCAAACACGAAGGCTTAAAATTCACCTAAAAATGTTCTGGAAACTTGAATGTACCTGGGTTAATTTTCTCCACGTTCTCTCTCTTCATATCCTCTTTTCCCTGATCCTTTTACTAGTTTATCCATGTAAGCAATTATCAGGCTGCAGAAAGTATAAGGCACCCAGGGCATTAAAAAAATAATGCTGTAGGGGGAATTAATTTGGTAGGCATTTTTGCAACTGATAAAAAAAAATGTATCAGAGGGGGAGACGAACCATGAGAGACGATGGACTCTGAAAAACAAACTGAGGGTTCTAGAGGGGAGGGAGGTGCATGGATGGGTTAGCCCGGTGATGGGTATTAAGGAGGGCACGCATTGAATGGAGCACTGGGTGTTATACGCAAACAATGAATCACGGAACGCGGCATCAAAAACTAATGATGTAATGTATGGTGATTAACATAACATAATAATAAAAAAAAGTGATGTTGAGAAACAACTGGAGGAGAGAAGTGGGCAGAAGGAACACAGGCTCTACCCTGTTGCTGCTTCTAACTAGAATTTTATTGGCATCTCTGTACTAGTTCGTCCAGGGAGTCCGGTCAACCTTCTCCCGGGAGTCAGCTTCTCCTGATCTGCTGGCTCCCATCTTGATGATAAAGGAGCCCACGGAGGCCACAAATTCATTGACTTGTCATCGGGGCGGGGGGGCTGCTGGTTCTACCGGACCTCGGATCCAGCTCTGGAAAGCAGCTTCTTGCCATTAGCACACTCACCCCTCCCAACCTCAACAGAAACAGTCTCGATGGGGTGAGGTCAGCCTGATCTGTCTGGGACCCCCACTTCTTATAGCACCAGACATATGCTCTGCCAGAGCCCCCCGCTGACAGGGCTGGGCCCCTCGGCCTCACTCTGTTTCCATCTACGTGGACTTTTGCCAGTGAACAGTGGGGCAACCACTGAGCAGTTATCACTAGACACCAGTCTACCCGCTTTCTGTCCCCTCCACTTCCTCCAAACACACATGTGCACATCGGTCCCCTGCATTCTGCCTGGTTTCAAGACTCCATGATCCTCCAGCTCCCACAGGGTAGCGAGATGGAATGTCGGAGCACATCCTAGGTGTGCGGACAGTGAGGACCACGGAGCTGGTAACACTGGCTTCTAGAACAGAGGCTACATCCCCTGACAGAGGACGTGGTATTGAAGGGCCACATGTTCCCACGTTCACAGGTCTTTCTCCACTTGGACTTGGAAGCAGTTTTGTTGACCATAGGAGTTCCTGTTATTTTTTACATAATCTCTGCAGACTCAGAAGTTAAAAATGGGGCAGCCTCTTGCCTGAGGGCTCCCTAAAATTCCATGCCATTAGCAAATCCCCAAACAGCAAGTCAGAGAACATTTTGATCTCACTTTTAATTGCTCATTCAATTGTTATGATTGAAATGTGGGCTGCCATTTTTATTTATACATTTGCCTTGGTCAGGACTAACCAAATCTTCCGCCCACTTAGATAATTTGCTGACAAATAGGATTTGAGTAAATTTCTTTTTTGGCTTTAAAATTCCTAGAAGTCCCCCTAAATTAACTATCTGATAACCTGTAAAAATAATTATTGCAGATTTTCAAGCTCCCAGAGGCTATATGCTTTTTAGGATTCACCTCTTTCACTTTCCTTTGAGGAAAAGATTTTCTTGTGTGACTTTACTGTTGGTATAACTGAATTCAGTTTCCCTCCTGCTGTGCTGGGAGCCCTGCAGCCCTTCCTTTACCAGTAATAGAGTCTGCAGCCTGTGGTACTTTGACCGGCTTCTGAAATAAAACTGTTTTTGATAGAAGAAGGTACTATGTCCCTCAGGTGTGTGTGGGCAAGAAAAAAGACTGATAATCGCTGGAATGAACACACACACACACACACACACACACACAAAATTTTAAGGGGCCTTTTAAAATCATTTCAACAATGACAAGAAGCAAAATTAATTCACCCACTTAACACATTTTTATGGAGGCCCCATTAGGGAAGGTACTGATTGCCCAATGATTTTAAGAAATGTTTTTGTACATGTTAGGGAAATGCTAAATAACACGAGGAACTAGAAGAGAAGACCACCCCCCACCCCGGGTGAGAAGCCTGCTCTGTGCCCCACGCAGGGAGCTCTTGGTGGGCCAGGGCCCTCCCCATCCTCCCGGCATGCTGGGTCCCACCCCCAGGGCCCAGCAGCACCACGAGCATGATGACTGAGAGGCTACTGGTCCTCATTCTGGCTCTGGGTTTTGCCTTCTGGCTTTCACGCCTCGGCTCCAGGTACCAGTTCTAGGACGACAAAGCAAGCTGTTGAATAGCCCCGTGTCTCAGTTTCTCCATCTGTACTTCCTAGTACCTCCTTCAGAGGGTCACCAGGAGGATCCAAGGGGCCAAATTATTGAAAGTGCTTGGCGGTGCCTGGCTCGGAGCAAACCCTCCAGAAATGTTAAAAATGAGTATTATTCTGTCCAAAATATTTCTGATATTTGAAAAGAGCCAATGATATTTAGGATCATTTACATATTGGAACTGTGAGTACATTTTTATGCTGGATATTTATCTAACCCGAGGCCATTTAAATGTTTTACAATGGCTTTTTTCTTGAAATTTTTAAAAATTAAAATCCCCTTTAGCACATACCTTTTTCCTAAGAGTTTTAATTGTTTTACTCCTCTACTCTGTGAGTTCCTCATGACAGCGTGCTCTAATTTCCTCTGTTTCAAGGTTTATCTTTCATTTGGGGAATTGATACTATTACTTATTCTCAGTGTTCTGTAGTGCAGCTTGATCTTTCTCTAATTTCCTCATTATTTCCCATACGGTTTATTATTTCCTACTTACTGCCTTCCCAGATGCTTTTGATGATCACACTGATTGCCAACAGCACTTTTTCTCTCATTAGGATGAAACTCCAGCTGTACAAAGCACAGTTAATAATTCACCATCTTCACACATTTCCAGCATGTCTGTTCTTTCTCGAAGCAGCTCAGGCAAAAATACACGTTTGGCGAGTCCAAGATGAGAATCCTCCCTAACTAGGTACCCGTCTAACGGTCTTGGAGGAGAGTAAAAGAAAACTGTATCCAACGCTCTCCCGCGGGGGTGGAAGGTCGCACCGAAGGCAAAAACTCACAGAAGGATGCCCCCCACTGAACCTGCTCAGAGGACAGGACAGCGAGGGGGGAGAAACCTGTCCCTCCCATTACCCTTCAGCACAGGCTGTAACTTGAGACTCCAAAACACACATGCATCTAGGTTTAGGTTCTCACAGTGCGGATAAAATTGTTAGATCCAGGACCCAGATTTTTCGGCCTTCTTTCATCCGTTCCGGGAATATCTCTGACTTCTGCTGTCTGAGACGGTAAGACAAATTTGCTCTCCGCAGTGGAATTGGATCAGACAGCCAGGCCTTGCGTGACAGCTCACTGATCCTCAACAATGGCATCTGTCTCCTTTCCCTGCAGGACTGAGATACCTCTTCCTGCGAGAAGTGTGACTCCTCCACAGCTGACTCAGATCTTCTTTATGCTTTGACACCATCTTTATTTGGGGGGGGCGGCTACCGGGTCCCTCAGTCCATGAGCAAGACATCTGGCCTTTATTCTGTGATGTACCCACCCCATTTCTCGAACGCGAGCGCTCATCAGCATCCCCTGGAGGGCTTCTGAAGCCACAGACCTGCGCCCCGCTCCAGACATTCGGACCCAGGCAGTAGGCCTGGGGTGGAGCCTGAGAATTTGTGTTTCTAACACGTTCCCAGGTGCTGATGAGGCCGCTGGTCCAGGGACCACACAATGAGAAACACTGACGTTCGAAAACCAGCTTTTAGTAACTTTCTCACACTTTTGAGTATTTTGGTGAAGCTTTTTGATGCCCCGGTTTCCCCCAGCTAAAAACAGGAATAAACCCACCAACCTAATTCAAGGGTTAATGGTTACTATAGCGTCACACACAGAAGCTTGCAGCTGGTCTCGGGAAAAGCGTCCCTAAAATGTTAAGACATGTTCAAATCAGGGTACATCACGGGGCCTCTGCCACAGAGGGGGCCCGGCCTGTGAACCATGTGATGTTTCTCCTCCTGGCCGAGCTGTTCCACGGGGCAGGACGGTGTCCGCTGGGTTCACGATGACTCCGCCACACCTAGCCAATGCTGCTTGAAGAAGGGTGGGTGATCTCATTGGGGGCCTTCCTGAGTCGGCATCACAACGGCCCCCCAGCATGCGCGGGGCCAAAGCCGACGTGCACACGCTTGTTTTTATGAATAATCGCGAGGACTCGGCAGCATGAGTTTATATTTGAAGGTGTGGTGAGGTCACATACCAACATTTTGGAAGAGCGGCACGGACATCTTCATCTCTTGCAATTCCTACTTCACGTTGTGCCCTGCAAACACGTGAGGCAGATACCCCGTGGGCGCCTTCTCCACCGCCTCCTCACTCTGGGTCAGTCTCCCCTAGTCAGATCCCTCCAGAAAACCCGACGCCACCTGCTCTGTGTACCAGCTTCCTGACTGTCCACACCGCGGTTTTCTAAGACGGTCTCACTTAACGCAGACCTGCAGCCCCAAACGCACTGCCCCAGGCTGTGCCCTGCACGAGGACACTCTGTCCCTGAGCCGTGTGTCCCGGGGCAGGCTGCAGCCCACTGACAGGGACAGCTTTTATACACTTGGTGCAATTAGAAAGCGGCAGCCCTTGCAACCACCCCTTCTCTTCTTTTAAAAGATTTTATTTATTTATTTCACAGAGAGAGAGACAGCGAGAGAGGGAACACAAGCAGGGGGAGTGGGAGAGGGAGAAGCAGGCTTCCTGCCGAGCAGGGAGCCCGATGCGGGGCTCGATCCCAGGATGCTGGGATCATGACCTGAGCCGAAGGCAGACGCTTAACGACTGAGCCACCCAGACGCCCCGCAAGCACCCCTTCTTCCGTTCTGGGCTCACCTGCCACTTAGCAGCACATCTAAGCAGAGGTTCTCTTAGATTCTCCCTTCATCTGGTGTTTTGGATACTGAATCTGCACTCTCCCCCTCCCCCAACCCCATTTGTTTTCTGTGACCCCGGAAGAAGTCCACATTTATTCTGGAAAAAGGATAGGTCGATACGAGTTCCTTCTAGATGACCCCTGAGGCTCTGCTGCCCTTTCTTACTTTCTAAGCGAAATGACTGAGCAAGCGCTTCTATCAGGCTCTGGTGTCCTGAGGGACAAAGACCGTGGGGATCTGAGCCTCCGGCGCTGGCACTGTCCGTGGAGTCACCCACTACCTCTGCCAGGATTCTCATTCAGGTGAGAACTCTTCACAGTAGCCTCTCTTCTTCTGTTCTTGCTTCCTGACGAAGTGCCTAAATTTGACCCTGCGAAGCATCCAGCATCCCAGCGAGCATATCCTTTCATTGTCTCGGGCCACTGAGCTTCTGAAGCTCTTCCTCCACCTAAGCCCCGCGGGCCAGCAGCTGGTCCCGCCTGGACCCGGGGGTCAGCAGCATCCCCAGGCAGAGCATGCAAGGACGTTCATCTCCTCCGGAGGCCCACCCGTTGGGGCCCCAGTCACTCGTGCACCACGTCCTCCCCGGGGTCCACCTGTACTCACCACACCCCCTGTCCAACCCCGGCCGGCCCCTGGGCGCATCACACCTCGGCTGCTGCCACCTCCTCCTGACTGGCTCACTTCATTCCAGAACATTCTGTAACCCTGGAGCTGCTGTAAGGCTGCGGATTAATCATGCCTTTTTATTTCCTGCATTTTCTGAGGTTTCTGGGAGGGAAGACTGCCCCCCTCCCGGCCCCCCCCCGCCCCAGGTTAGCCAAGTCTTAGTGACAGCCAACAATTCAGTGTGAGCGCACCTTTCAAGGACAAACCAGCCGATCAGAGCCCACACCCCACCGCCTCCTCTGTGGGCTCTCACACTCTGGCCACTGTCCACCTGCTCTAGTCACCCCAGAGCCAGGTGCCAACCAGGGACAGGCCTGTGCCCCAGAGCCTGCAGAAATTACTCACATTAGCCAACCCGGGGCCTGCATAGCCCGCCTCACCCCTTTCTTCTGGCTGAAACAGTAGGGAAGGCTCCTGCCCCCCGTTCCCCTCCCTCCTTCTCCTTCCGCCTCCTGACCAGCTGGTGCTTCCCTGTGGGGCCCCCGGGACGCGGTGTGCCCCCATCTCTTGGGGACTGTCTTCTCTTCTTGGTGGCCGGCAATCTCCTGACCCGCCGGCCTCACCCCACCCGGGGAGTATGAAACCCATACTTCCAAACAGGCTGTGTTTCCCTCAGGGCTCCCAGCTCTCTGCAGGGCCTCCTCCACTGCCCTCAAGACTCAAGATCAGACCTTCCCTCTCGCCAGCTAGTCACCCCGGGTTTCTGTGACTCTTCGAGCTCTCCCCTCAGGACAGGATTGATGCTCCAGTCCCCGTGGGGCCTCCGTGCCACAGAGAGCCCTGTCCCCCCACCCCCAGGAAACATCCTGGGCCGTGGCTCTCCTGCCCTCGTGGGCCACAGCAGACCCGCCAGCACCTCTCACTGGGACTGCTCCCAAACGCACCTGGACTCAGGCTTCTCCAGGTGAGCACCCCGTCCACCGCGGGGGCGGACACCACACTGGCTCCCTCCGTCCCACTCTTGGCCACCCTTCCACCAGCCCCGGCGGCAGAGAGCGAGACCTTGCTGGAGCACCTGCCAGAGCACATTTCTCCCCTGTTTAAACCTCCATGTGTTTTCATGGCTTTTAGAACAAACCCATCAAGGGGCGCCTGGGTGGCTCAGTCAGTTAAGCGTCTGCCTTCGGCTCAGGTCCTGATCCCAGGGTCCTGGGATCGAGCCCCGCATCGGGCTCCCAGCTCGTGGGGAGCCTGCTTCTCCCTCTGCCTGCCACTCCCCCTGCTTGTGCTCTCTATGACAAATAAATAAAATCTTTAAAACCCCCCCAAAAACAACAAACCCATGGTGCTGAAGGCCACATGTGGTCTGACCCACCTGTGTGTCAGAGCTTGTCCTTTGCACCCAAGCTCCACTGGTCGTCTTCCTCTTCCGGAGAAGCCATGTGGAAGCCAGCTTTGGCCCTGCTCTTCTCATTTGCCTATTTTTCTGCCCAGAACTTTGTGTGACTTCCTCTGTTTGATCACGTATTTAGGTGTTAGCCCTAAAGTCACTCCCTGAGAAACGCTTTTCCTGACTGCCCTAACTTGCTCCTCTCTACCCCACTGATTTATTTCATGTCTTCAGAGTGGTGGTTATTTGAAGAATATTATTTGCTCGAGTATGGGTTTATGGTCTCTGGGCTCCCTCCCACCCCCATATACCCACTGTAATATAGATTTCAAATGATGAGAGATTTTCGCTCACATGTATGTGCAGTATCTAGAATACTTAGTAGCTAGGACAGCATTTGGCATGAGGTAGTGGTAACTACCTTAATAAATTATTTGAATCAACTTTGTTTTCAGATTGCTCTGTTTCCTAGAGTTCCTGAGAGGCAAATTTCTCAATTTATAGTTTCAGGCCCTCAGAATGGATTCCCATGGACTCTGAATTTTGGCTTTGAGTTCATCCTTGGTAAGCATTTTCTTCCATGTGAGTCTCCAGTGACTCTCTGTGGGAGGTTTCATTCTTGAGCCGGAGGGTCCAACGAGCTTCACAATTCCTCAGCCTTACAAAGTGGTTAGCATTTGGAACACATAGCCATGGGTGGTGCAGACATCCTGGCTCCATGTCTTAGAGGTGGATCATTTCTGCCCACAGTCCGAGGCATCAGCCAGCTTTGGAGCCGAGTCCCTGTGGCGGGCAAAGACTTTCGAATACTGTTATTAGAACAGGACAGTTTGGAGTCCTGGCTTCATTCAAGGAGCTCAGTTATAAGTGCATAAAGGGCCCGAGACCTTAGTTCCAGCCCTTGGGACAGGTATTAAGACTCCAGTTCCCTGGGTCTCCTTCTGGTCCAGTTGCCCTGCAGGCTGCCTCTGTGTCCACTCCAGATTGAATGTTCTCCTTGGCCTGGGCCCTGGGAGTTCCCCTTTCTGGCACTGGAGCTCAGTACTGTGGGCATATTTGGTTGATGTGATACCTTATCCAGCACTGGGTGTGTGTTTGGAGGGTCCGTGTCAGTGCAGCCCACCCTGTGGACCAGAGAGGACCCCTTCTGGTCAATCTCCCCGCTTTGTCTTACCGCTCTCACGCCAAGATCCTGTGTGACAGTGACTCTGTGTTGTGCAGTTTGGTTTGTGGTCCTTGCTTCCACGTCTGCTCTTGGAGGGACCCCAAAGTACCCCAAAGTACTGGGGAGTACTCTGCGGGGTCCCCTGGGCCCCCACCGTAAACACTTGCTCATGAAAGGAAAGCGAGAGAGTGTCAGGGCTTTGTCATCCACAGCTGGCCTCCTGACTGGTGCTGCAGCCGCCTCCCCACTACCCAGCGGCCCCCTTCATTCTGTCAAGCTACAGAGCCTCCGGGAGCGAGGGGCTTCCTGCCTCCCACAGCAAATGGCAGGAAGGGCGGCCGGCGAGAGAAAGCCAGTGATTCTTACGGAGCTTTCAAGGCTAGAGGCAAAGGTGGGATGCGTCTCTCACCACCGATTTCTTTGGCCTGACCCCCGTTACACCCTGGCTTCCATGCAGGCGAAGAGGTGATACGATTGTAGCCATAAAGCAGCTCAGATTTATGAGCACTTGGTGTAGGTCAGACATGTGCCAAGCACCTTAGAGAATAATATAAATACAAAATGATTATGATGCTGATCCCAGCAGTTACATATTTGGGTAGAGCTGGTCTCCCCCAGACTGCGGCGCCAGAGCTGTGACCACATGGCGTCAGTGACTTGGAACGTCCGTCCATCTGTGGGTCCGCGTACACGTTTTACTTACCAAAGCACCCTGGCTGCCTTTTTCACTAGAAGATTTTGTTTTTACATTTGTGACTTTCAAAGAATTTTTTTTCTTAGGTTTTATAGTATATTTAAAGAAATGAGTGTCTTACCTGCCATTAAACCCTGACATACTTTTTAAATTTAAATAAAAAATACAATATGGTCAACAGGAACCCAGTCCTTTACCATGTGGGTCAGTCCCCCAGACCTATTCCAAAGCCTTCCCTGCCGTTTCTCCCTGCCGGGTGTCCTCCTACCTGGGGCAGGTGGGACAGCACCTGGTGGAGACTTGAAGCCTAACTCTTACAGGAGTGTGAGCCTCCAGGAGGCTGTGCCCATCCCTCCCCAGGCCTCCAGCACCCCCAGGGGCCTTCAGACAGCTCCGGGGGCCCTTGGGCGCTCTGGTGAGAGGGGCGGTGGCTGGGAGGATGCCAGACCTCACGGAGGATCCTCTAGGGCAACAACGCTCTCTCCCAGGGCCAGAGGCTCTCTCCCAGGGGCTCCAGTGGTCCGAGACAAGAGACAGAAGCTCAGGGAAGGCAGGAGATGGCACCGCGTGTGGTAAGAGTGGCCTGGGGTTCAAGGGCCAGCTGGGTGACCTCAGTTTTGCCATCTGTACAGTGGGGTGATGAAATACGAAGACCGAATAACCTACTATTTGTACAGTGCTTGCAGTCTGTGTGTGACATGAACGTGGTATAAGCATTTGTTAAATAAATAAATGCCCCTGAATTCCAAAACAAGCAAGACCCCGCTCCAGATGCAGCAAGGGAAGGAACAGGAAGGAATGCCTAGAAGACAGAAGGAAGAACTGCCCATTCCATCCTGCTTTGGGCAACGATTTCATTCGTTGCCTCCTAAGCCCCTGTTAGAGGGAGCAGGAGGTCCTGAAGTATGCACGGCTCCCACTCCTGCGGGGCTGGGGGGGGGGTGTGCTGTCCAGCCCCAGCTGGCAGGCAAGGCTGCAGGAAGCGGGGGGGGGGGGGGGTGGGGGGGGGCACAGCTGGGGCAGTTGTCCCCGATGAGCAGCTCCCCAGCAGGTGGCCTCTCTTCATCCCTTACAGCTAACTCCCTGCTGCCCCCGGGGTTCTTCTGATACAGTAACCAAGAGCTGGGCTCTGGAGGAAAATGCACCTGTTCCCTCCCTCACTGCTGTTTCTCTGCAGGACGACCTCCTACCAGGGCGGGGCCGGGCCCTAGCATCATGAAGCTAAAAGGCAGGGGCTTTCTTCCCCTCCCTGGTACTTTAGGAAAGGAAGCCCAATTAAGGAGCCTTCTCTGCTCCAGTGAACACTTAAAGCTATGACACAAACTGACTTTTCACCAGAAGCTGGGTTTCCATTAGTGACCAAGTAAGAGCCACACAGCATAGTACGTATTCTCTACGGCACAGTGGCTCGTCCTCGCGTGTGGATGGAGTGTTGGCATGAAGAGGGCCGGGGAGGGGCAGGGAAAGAAAGACAGGAGTTATAAAAAAAAAAAAAGGCTGAACACTCATTTTTTTCCTAAACATCTCTCTATCCAAGAGCGGGGTTTTTCAATCTTGGCTAAACATCAATCCTCTGGGGAGTTTTTAAAAATCTAGCTGCCCAGGTCATACCCACCAGCCTAGTGTGTTCAGTTGTTTTCTCCCTACAGCCAGGCAGCCAAAAGCCAAAGTTATACATGGTTCTCAAAGGCCTAGTGGACTCGTCAGGAGCAGGGGTGGACAAAGTTCCTGTAAAGGGCCAGAGAGTAAATATTCGGCTTTGTAGGCCAATGAGACTGCTGTACCCTCCTCAGCTCCATCACTGTAGCATGAAAACAGCCCGAGCGGACACGTACGTAAACGTGCGGGCGTGACTGTGTTCCAATAAAACTCTATTTGCCAAAACAGGTGGCGACCAGATTTGGTCCACGACTGTAGTCTCTGCCCGTCCCTAATCTAGGGGAGATAAGGGGGCTTTCCTAAATGACCCCTTGAACGTCTCCGCAGTCCCCCCTCCCAACACAAGAATCCTCCCTTTGCAAATCTATTCATAAAAATCCTATCAAAATAACCCAGCAAGCAGGCGTCCGGCCAGACCGAGGGACGGCAGGTTCCCGGAGCTGGGTGAGGGGTGCTCAGGGACTCCCTCCACTCTCTTCCACCGATTTGTGTGTTTCAACATTTCCCAGGATACCAGGTTTAAGAGATGAAATTTTACAAAGGAGGAAAATGCCTTCACAAAAAAAGCACAAGCTGAAACCAGCCAGGAGCTGGGGGACGGCGGGCCCCCAGTGGTTTGCTTCACGTGTCTCCTCCCCTGGGGAAGGGGAGGGGTGCCCTTCAGAAAGCGTTTGCAGAAGCCGCAGGGGGTGAAGCCTGCGGGGAGGATACTCACGACCAATAGAGCAGCATGAGCAGGAAGGGGCAGATGATGAGGGCCTGCAGGACCTGCCAGTCTCGGCACAGGGAGGCCAGCCCGGGCATGAGGAACTGCCCCGCCATGGCCACGAAGCTCGCCACCATCGTGATCATGAACCGTTTTCCAGGGGGGCACAGCTCTATTCCTGGAACACAGAAGGGACAAGAGAGACATGAGTGCCCTGCCCCGTAGCCTGGAGGAGCCACGGGTGCACCGGGGTCAGGGAACCTTCTCAAACAACCGAGCACTGCAGAAATCGTATTTATCCGCTGGCTGCCATGAGAGCCCCACGTTGTACGTCAATGTTGAGATCCTTGTTTTTACAGCTGGATGAGCCGAGGCCTGAACTGGGAAGGAAGAGATCGTTGCTCAAGGTTACAGAGCGAGTCAGCGGCAAAAGAACCTTGTAATTCAGAATTGCTGAGCCCAGACACTAGGAGACGCTGCTTTGTATGGGGCTGTAGTGTTTGCACCGCACAATTCCGCTTCCTCTGCTCTGGGGATGCTACTGAGCTTGCTGGAGGGTAGGATCCCTCTCCTGCCCATCTGCTGCCGTGCCTTCCCTGGGCGACGCTGTATCAGGGGACCCCCTCCACCTGGAACGTCCGTCCGCTCACTCCCGCCACCTGCACCATCCCTCCTTCTGGTCCCGACTCCCGTGCTCCTTTGGAACTGTGAGTTCCAGGCCATCTATTTGCACTGTGAGACCAAGACAGACCAAGTTGCATCATGGTTAATCTATCTGAACAAGACAAAACAAAAACAAAAACAAAAACAAAACCCAAAAAACAATCAATAAAGCAGATTTGGACTAGGTAGTAAGACGAATGGGCACAGGTGGTAGCTTGCACTTAGTAGGCACAAGCGATAGATTTGCTATGGAAACCAGCAATCAGCATGAGCCAGGGTGAGTTCACTGCTCAGGGCTTGGCACAGGCTCGTCTCAGAAGAGACAATTTAGCACTTGGCCACCTGGGTAAGCTTTAAACAAAGTCAGAGAGATACTGTTCAAATAGCCGATGGCTTCATGTCAGCGGGCTGGCAGGTGCAGCGGGCATGGCACACAGCCTGTGGATTTGCTCTTCACTGCCTCTCTCTCTAATTCTGTGCCCCAGTAAGTATGAGACTATCCGAGACTCTGGTAGCTTTACTACAGACCTCCTTCGGGACGTCTCATCCCACACGCTAGTCTACACTCCGTGCTATCGCACAAAGGATCACAAGGCAACTTCCCAAACGAGGGTGTGGGTTTGTGGAGGCCAAAGGAAATTCGTCCCCTGATGGGCAAATGATTCCACAGTCTGACTTCTCAGCAACCCCCTCCCTTGCTGCAAATGACATGCTGTGACCAGGACATATGTCAGCGTTCCTGTCGACAAGACAGTGATTGTCATAGTTATTCTCCCGTAGGGTTCTCTCGTCCCTCTCCCATAGGTGGGTGGAGGGTTCCTCTAATTCCTCATGAGGTCCTGAAGAATCTGCGCCACCTGAGAGCTTGCTAGAGATGCAGAATCTCAGGGCCCACTCGGACCTCCAGAATCAGTTCCTGCATTTTAGCAAGATCCCCGGATGACTCCTTGCGAGGCATCGGCTCGTGATACTTCCCCCAAGTGGTTACCCTCACCCATAGCGCGAGAAATGTTTTTGCCTCCCAGACACAATATCTGAGAGCTGAATAAGTAACATCATTTTCCGACCGCTCCACTCCTGCTTTTGCAAGGAATCTTAGCAGAGATTTCACTTTATTTCGCCAGGTAGAAAAATGGACGAGCACTCTAGCTGATCCATGTATTTTAGCATTCCTGCCAGGGCAATGGAAAAACACAGTGCTTCGATGTAAGGACACAGGTATGACACTTGCATATAATGACCTTTCTGCCTTGACTCACCAGAAATCCTCTCCAAACTGCCCGAAATCCACTATCTTCTGAACGTGGCTATAAAGATGTTTAAAAAAAAAAAAAAGCAATTATCAAAGAACGGCAGGCACTTTAGGCTTGCCATTAATCACATGTTCCTTTTGGATGATGAGAAATCAGTTTTCCTGAAGTAGAAGAGAGGAAGAAATACATCACAGCATTAAAGCCTTGAGTCCTGGCATCCGGTAGCAGGGGATAGGGACAGCAGGTAGATGGCTTCCGCCCACAGGGGGCCTGCTCCCGGCTCTGCAAACAAGAGCATTTGGTGCAGGGGTTCACACACCTTGGAGATGCCTATAGCTATGAGGCCAGGGCCACTGGCCTTGGTCTTGAAAGGCAGGAGGGACATCCGGGTGTCTCAGTCAGCTAAGCGTCCTGCCTTCGGTTCAGGTCATGATCCCGGGGTCCTGGGATCGAGCCCCGCATCAGGCTCTCTGTTCAGCGGGAAGCCTGCTTCTCCCTCTCCCTCTGCTGCTCTCCCTGCTTGTGCTCTCTCTCTCTGACAAATGAATAAATAAAATCTTGAAAGGCAGGGAAAACTGCCGGCAGCAGGGAATGGTGTCCCCGTGGCACCACCCCCTCAGGACCTGGGGATCACGGAGAACAGGCCACCCACAGGCAGGCATCCACAGCTCTGCACCGCTAGCTGATCGGCAGCACCTGGGGTGGCCCGGGTGGCATGCCATGCACTTTTGTGGGAGGCCCGCCCTGAAGTCATCTTAGTAGGTTTTCACTTATGGGCAGCAACTACCCCCCTTCCTTATGTAAAACAACTAAGGGCCACACACACAAAAAATCATCTTAGGTGAGGCATCGTAGATTCAAATGTGAAAAGCCTGGATTCTGATGCCAGACAGCCTGCGCCTGAATCTGTCCCCAGCATCAAAGCTTGTGACCGGGGAGGGGGGAAAGATGGTGGAGGAGTAGGGGACCCTATTTCAACTGGTCCCCGGAATTGAGCTCAGACCACTCTGAGCACCCACGAAACCAGCCTGAGATGTAACAAGATCTGGATCTCTACAAGCAGAATATCGCAGGCGGTTGGTTTTGAGGTATGAAGCGGAGAGCCGTGATTCTGCGGGCAGGGCAGATATCGGAGGATAAACGGCGGCGGGAGGGTGCCTGGACGTGGGGATCCTACACCGCCGATGAGTGACAGCCTCGCGTGCTGCTGACGGGCACAGACTCGCAGACCGGTAGCGTCGGGAACGAACTTTAGGGCAGCCCCCCAGGTGGAGGACCAGACCGGCGGGGTCGCGCGCACGCGAACCGCAGCCCCGCCCTCGGACAGAAACCGGAGGGACGGTCGCGCACACGCGAACTGCAGCCTCCGAGACGGAAACCCGGTGTGCCGGGGTCCCGCCGGTGAACTGCAACCTCCCCACCCCGAGCGGTGGAGTTGTGCGCACGCGAACTGCAGTCCCCTGGACAGGACCCCAAGTGGCGGAGTCACGCGCATGAACTGGGAGCAGCTGGTGGTTTTAGAAGCACAAAGAGCAGAGACGTGCCCCGACCTGGAGGCAGGACTGGGAGCGCTGCGGAGGGGCGCACAACCCAGGACGCTGCAGTTTATAGCAGCACGGACAGAAACGGAGAAGGTGTGACCTGGAGAGCTCACTGAAGAACAGACTGCGATCTCTCTGCTCTGGACGGTTGGAAAAGGTCTCTTCTGCTCTGACTCGCGGAAGAGACGCGGAAAGCCACCAGGGAAAGGCGCCAGAGAACAAAAGCCCCCAAAACTGATTCCCACTGAGCCCATCCCCCGACACAGGGGGGCAGGGCAACTCTGACCAAACAGGGTTGCCTGAGTAACTGCGTGGCAGGCCCCTCCCCCAGAAGATAGGCTGGGAAAACAAGAGGCCAGCAACCCTAAGGTCCCAAGAAAACAGGTGCATCTTGCTTGGGTTCTGGTCAATAATTTGGACTCTATACGTTCCCTCAAACACCCATCAACAGAATGACTAGGAGGAGGAGCCCCCAAAACAGAAAAGACTCAGAGATTATGACTTACGCTGCAGAGTTACAAATGGATGCAGATATAACCAAGATGTCGGAGATGGAATTCAGGCTAGCAATTGTGAAGACAATGGCTAGAATGGAGAAATCAATTAATGGCAACATAGAGTCTCTAAGGGCAGAAATAAAAGGGGAATTGGCAGAACTTAAAAATGCTATCAATGAGATCCAATCCAATCTAGATAATCTAACAGCTAGGGTAACTGAGACAGAAGAGAGAATAAGCGATCTGGAAGACAGTATAATAGATAAAAAGGGAAAAGAGGAGGCCAGGGAAAAACAATTCAGATTCCATGAAAATAGAATCAGAGAAATAAGTGACACCATGAGGCGTTCCAATGTCAGAATCATTGGAATCCCGGAGGGAGTGGAGAGAGAGAGAG
>NC_058410.1:122529492-122656858 GCF_002201575.2 Neomonachus schauinslandi
ACTGAAAGTGAAGGGATGGAGATCCATCTTCCATGCCAGCGGACCTCAAAAGAAAGCTGGGGTAGCAATTCTTATATCAGACAAATTAGATTTTAAACTAAAGTCTGTAATAAGAGACACAGAAGGACACTATATCATTCTTAAAGGGTCTATCCAACAAGAAGATCTAGCAATTGTAAATATCTATGTCCCCAACATGGGAGCAGCCATCTACATAAGCCAACTGTTAACCAAAATAAAGAGTCATATTGATAACAATACGTTAATTGTAGGAGACCTCAATACTCCACTCTCAGCAATGGACAGATCGTCTAAGCAGAAAATCAACAAGGAAACAAGAGCTTTGAATGATACACTGGATCAGATGGACCTCATAGATATTTAGAGAACATTCCACCCTAAAACAACAGAATACTCATTCTTCTCGAGCGCACATGGAACTTTCTCCAGAATAGACCATATACTGGGTCACAAATCAGGTCTCAACTGATACCAAAAGATTGAGATTATTCCCTGCATATTCTCAGACCACAATGCTTTAAAACTGGAACTCAATCACAAGAAAAAATTTGGCAGAAATTCAAATACTTGGAAGCTACAGACCACTCTGCTCAAGAATGTTTGGGTCAACCAAGAAATCAAAGAAGAACTTAAACAATTCATGGAAATCAATGAGAACGAAAACACATCGGTCCAAAACCTATGGGATACTGCAAAGGCGGTCCTAAGGCGGAAATACATAGCCATCCAAGCCTCACTCAAAAAATAGAAAAATCCCGAATTCACCAACTAACTCTACACCTTAAAGAACTAGAGAAAAAGCAACAAACGATGCCTAAGCCATGCATTAGAAGAGAAATAATTAAAATTAGAGCAGAGATCAATGAATTAGAAACCAGAAACACAGTAGATCAGATCAACGAAACTGGAAGTTGGTTCTCTGAAAGAATTAATAAGATTGATAAACCACTGGCCAGACTTATCCAAAAGAAGAGAGAAAGGACTCAAATTAATAAAATTATGAATGAAAGGGGAGAGATCATGACCAACACCAAGGAAATAGAAACAATTATTAGAAATTAGTATCAACAACTATATGCCAATAAACTGAGCAATCTGGATGAAATGGAGGCCTTCCTGGAAACCTATAAGCTGCCAAGACTGAAAGAGGAAGAAATTGACAACCTGAATAGGCCAATAACCAGTAACGAGATTGAAGCAGTGATCAAAAACCTCCCAAAAAAAACAAGAGTCCAGGGCCGGATGGATTCCCTGGGGAATTCTACCAAACATTCAAAGAAGAAATAATACCTATTCTACTGAAGCTGTTTCAAAAAATAGAAACAGAAGGAAAACTTCCAGACTCATTCTATGAGGCCAGCATTACCTTAATCCCCCAACCAGGCAAAGACCCCATCAAAAAGGAGAATTTCAGACCGATATCCCTGATGAATATGGATTCCAAAATCCTCAACAAAATCCTAGCTAATAGGATCCAACAATACATTAAAAGGATCATCCACCACGACCAAGTGGGATTTATCCCCGGGATGCAAGGGTGGTTCAACATTCGCAAATCAATCAATGTGATAGAACACATTAATAAGAGGAGGGAGAAGAACCATATGGTCCTCTCAATTGATGCAGAAAAAGCATCTGACAAAATACAACATCCTTTCCTGATTAAAACTCTCCAAAGTATAGGGATAGAAGGAACATTCCTCAAGCTCATAAAATCCATCTATGAAAAACCCACAGCGAATATCATCCTCAATGGGGAAAAGCTGAGAGCCTTTCCCTTAAGATCAGAAACACGTCAAGGGTGCCCACTCTCACCACTGTTGTTCAACATAGTACTAGAAGTCCTAGCAACAGCAATCAGACAACAAAAAGAAATACAAGTATTCAAATTGGCAAAGAAGAAGTCAAACTCTCTCTCTTCATTGATGACATGATACTTTATGTGGAAAACCCAAAAGACTCCACCCCCAAATTACTAGAACTCATACAGCAATTCAGTAATGTGGCAGGATACAAATCAATGCACAGAAATCAGTTGCTTTCTTATACACTAACGACGCAACTGTAGAAAGAGAAATTAAAGAAACGATTCCATTTACAATAGCACCAAAAACCGTAAGATACCTCGGAATAAACCTAATCAAAGAGGTAAAGGATCTGTACTCTAGGAACTACAAAACACTCATGAAAGAAATTGAAGAAGACACAAAAAGATGGAAAAATATTCCATGCTCATGGATCGGAAGAATAAACATTGTTAAAATGTCTATGCTACCCAGAGCAATCTATACCTTCAATGCCATCCCGATCAACATTCCAATGACATTTTTCAAAGTGCTGGAACAAACAATCCTAAAATTTGTATGGAATCAGAAAAGACCCCGAATCGCCAAGGAGATGTTGAAAAAGAAAAACAAAGCTGGGGTCATCACGTTGCCCGATTTCAAACTATATTACAAAGCTGTGATCACCAAGACAGCATGGTACTGGCACAAAAACAGACATATAGACCAATGGAACAGAATAGAGAGCCCAGATATGGACCCTCAACTCTATGGTCAAATAATCTTTGACAAAGCAGAAAAAATATGCAATGGAAAAAAGACAGTCTCTTCAATAAATGGTGCTGGGAAAATTGGACAGCCACATGCAGAAGAATGAAACTCGATGATTCTCTAACACCATTCACAAAGATAAACTCAAAGTGGATGAAAGACCTCAATGTGAGACAGGAATCCATCCAAATCCTAGAGGAGAACATAGGCAGTAACCTCTTTGACATCGGCCACAGCAACTTCTTTCAAGATACATCTCCAAAAGCTAGTGAAACAAAAGCAAAAATGAACTTTTGGGACTTCATCAAGATAAAAAGCTCCTGCACAGCAAAGGAAACAGTCAACAAAACAAACAGGCAACCCACAGAACGGGAGAAGCTATTTGCAAATGACACTACAGATAAAGGGCTGGTATCCAAAATCTATAAAGAACTTCTCAAACTCAACACCCAAAAAACAAATAATCAAGTCAAAAAGTGGGCAGAAGAGATGAACAGACACTTCTCTGAAGAAGATATACAAATATCTAACAGACACATGAAAAAATGTTCATCATCATTAGCCATCAGGGAAATCCAAATCAAAACCACACTGAGATACCACCTTACACCAGTTAGAATGGCAAAAATGGACAGGGAAAGAAACAACAAATGTTGGGAGAGGCTGTGGAGAAAGGGGAACCCTCTGACACTGTTGGTGGGAATGCAAGTTGATACAGCCACTTTGGAAAACAATGTGGAGGTTCCTCAAAAATTTAAAAATAGAGCTACCCTATGACCCAGCAATTGCACTCCTGGGTATTTACCCCAAAGACACAGATGTAGTGAAAAGAAGGGCCATATGCACCCCAATGTTCATAGCAGCAATGTCCGCAATAGCCAAACTGTGGAAGGAGATGAGATGCCCTTCAACAGATGAATGGATAAAGAAGATGTGGTCCCTATATACACTGGAATATTACTCAGTCATCAGAAAAGATGAATACCCAACTTTTACATCAACATGGATGGGACTGGAGGAGATTATGCTAAGTGAAATAAGTCAAGCAGAGAAAGTCAATTATCATATGGTTTCACTTATTTGTGGAACATAAGGAATAACATGGAGGACATTAGAAGGAAGGGAAAAATGGGCAGGGGGAATTGGAGGGAGAGATGAACCACGAGAGACTATGGACCTGAGAAACAAACAGGGTTTTAGAGGGGAGGGGGGATGGGGGATTGGTTAGGCCGGTGATGGGTATTAAGGAGGGCACGTACTGCATGGAGCACTGGGTGTTATACGAAAAGAATGGATCGTGGATCACTACATCAAAAACTAATGATGTATCGTATGGTGACTAACATAACATAATAAAATTAAAAAAAAAAAAAGCTTGTGACCTTGGTTCGGTCATCTGTGAGTTCTGTGCCTCAGTTCTGTCATCTGTAAAATGGGCTATTGTGGGCATTAAATAAGCATAGAGTGGTTGCACATAGAAAATGTGATATGTTGGCTTTTCAAAGTAATAATATGGATTATTACCATATATAATAATATAATTATTGCCAAGTCACTCTTTGGTCTCATCTGACCTCTTTATTATTCACCTGATCTGGTGAATTTCAAGGTAGGATTGAAGGACTGACCTGGCTGGCTCAGTCCGTAGAGCATGGGACCCTTCATCTCAGGGTTGTGAGCTTGAGCTCCACATTGGGTATAGAGATTACTTAAAAAAAAAATAAATGAGTGAATGAATGAATGGATTCAGGGTAGGAATGGGTTTTGTTTGAAAAGACTGAACAAGAAAACCTACAATGACAGTCTACACTCTTTCTTCTCCATATATTTTATTTCACAGAGATTCTCTCAGGCCTAGCAATAATGCATCAACTAAAAAACAGAACCAAGTGAATCCAAGAAAACCACATCAGAAATCCCTAAGGTGTTAGGGGAAAAATGACTTTTCCCCTAACACCTTAATGGAGAAGGCTGAAAAGCTACACTTCCAAGCTTGATAGATGTTGATGGCAAGCAGAGGAATTGCAGAACGTTATGAGAGTCAAACAGCATGGAATTAGGCCTTGGCAGAGGCATCTGGCCTGCAGAATGGGGGGTCACAACCACAGCAGTCTGAGCACTCTGGGTACAGGGGCAGCCTGATGCTCATCTGTGACGTCTATTGGAAACGTGGTGTTGGGGCCGGAGATCTTTTCAGGGGATTTGCTTTTCAGAAGCTTTCGGATCCTTACAAATTTCCTGGAGGATAAGAAGCGTGCTGCCCAGATTAGTCATTCCAGGTGATGGAGGACAAAGACCCAAGGGAAATAGGTCATCAAAGCGTGAGGGTCATTAACGGGCTCACAGCCTCTCCTGAGAAGGAGGTTGGAAGGGTCACCGTGATGGATCAACGTGACTAGGCTAGGTTCTCAGGGATTCAATCAACAGTGATCTAGGTGTTGCTATCCAGGTATTCTGTAGATGTGATTAAAGTCCACAATCAGTGGACTTGAAGGAAGGGAGATTATCCTAGATAATCTTGGCAAGCCTGACTCAATCAGTAGCAAGGCCTTACAGAATAGAGCGGAGGCTTCCCCGAGGAAAAAGAGAACATCCTGCCTGTGGACAGCAGCTTCATCCTGCGCCTGAGTTCCAGCCTGTCTTTCTTGCCAGCCTGCCCTCTTTTCAGATTTCAGATCTGCATAACCTGCCCCCACAAGTGTGTAAGCCTATTCCCTGTGGAAAATCTCTTCCTGTATATCTCCTCCTGGTTCTGTTTCTCTGGGTGAGCCTTGATACAGAGGTCAGGCTTCTTACACTCACACGAGGTCACACAGGGTCCCCCATGAAGCCCTGTCTCAAAGCTGCTGGAACAGCCGGCCACCTGGCCTTCCTACAGTGCTCTCAGTATGGATCGACACCTCCTACCCTGCTTCCCTTCCAGGCCAGTCTGTACCTGGTTCCCCAGCCTCATCTAAGTCAAAGCCTATGAAGGTGGCGGCATCATTCTACTCTCCTGGTTAAGCACACAGATGGATGACAAAGTGGCACTGGGGACAGGCAAGGGCATGCAGCGTGGGCATCCTTCATCAGAGAGGAGCCAGGCAGAGGAAAGCTTTAGAGTTGGGGGTGGGGGTAAGGCATAAGAATTAAACGTCAGAGTTCAGGAAGGATTTCATCAATTCTGTACTAAGAAGAAAACACCATGATGGCTTTTATCTTTGTTTTGGGAGCAAGAGGTTAGGGAGAAGATGCTTTGTCCTGCTGACTACCTCCCTACCAGGGATTTGAGGGTCAATCTGCAAAGGGAATAAACATCGCTCCAAGGTCCCATCCAGCTTGGAAATTCCATGATCCCACAAGAGCCACTAAGAGGCTTTATATGCAGGTGGATCAAACTTTAAACACTCTCCCACTCGACACGATGGCATCAGAGCAAAAGTAGCTGCAATTAGTCATGTGGTCTGAATGGTTTTAAGGGTGCAGAGCCCCAGGGGTGGGTCCAGGGGGCTCCAACACTCGAACCCAGCTCCACTGTGACCTCTGAACCAGGAGCTCCCCAGTGTGGCCTCCACGAACTCCATGGGCTGATGCCAGGACACCTCTGGGGGCACCTGGCTGATTAGGAGGGGCTACAGGCAGACCCTAGAAGTCAGGTGACAGCTACAGAGCAAAGCTCTTCTAGGGAATGCCCCTGAACATCCACCAAGAACCTCAACATGCGGAATAGCCTCCTTGGGCTGCAACCAAAGGTTCTGCCTTCTCATTTATGCCTAAATGTGTCACAACGTTCAGCCTGATGGGTTTTAAAAGCCTACAGTTTAGCTGGTATTCAATGCCCAATAATCACTTTAGAAACTCCTTGCTGATACAGTTTAATTAGAAACAAAATGCCCTGATCAGATAGGGCAGAGTCTCCGTGGATATGCACGCTCAGCACCTGCAGATGCCCCTGACCTGCCGCTCAGGCCCCCTTAGGGGAGTGCGGCCCTGTTGGACCAGAGGCGCTCTGTGCGTTGAGAAGCTTCCAGGCAAGGAGCGCTAGGTGAGAGGCAAAGCTGTGCTGGCAGCAGACAAACTCATCCGCTGCGTCGGTGTCTAAGGGATTTGCCGGCAGGAAATAGTCTCTTCTCACCTTCCCAACCCCGGCCAGCACACTTACCTAACTGTTCACTGGGTTTCGGAATTATGATTGTTTGATTTAAGAAAAAAACAAACAAACCATTTTAGAACCAGGCTTAAAAAGACATGTCCCATCCTTCTATAATATGTAAGTGAATAAAACACAGCCCTATTCTTTCTTACAATATTTATCCCCAAAACTGAAGTCTATATTTTCTTGGGATTGCTAACTGCTCCTAGCTCTTCTAAAATGAGCCTATGGGATTTTTCTGGATCAGAGTTGGCCAGCAGTGAAGGAATATATGGAGTTGGCTGACCACATCTACACCAGAGAATGAGGAAAGTGCGCCCTGCATGGGGGAGCTCAGTTGAGGCCCAGGGATGGGGGAGAACGGGGTTAAATTCCTCCCCTGCCTCTTCCAGGCCAGGTGAAGTTACTCAACCTCCTTGTGCTCCTGTTCTGTCATCTATGAAGTAGATAATAACTGTACCCCCCGCTCATAGGCGCATATCTAGCTGCTTTGGAAGGCTTCCTACTCACTGTTGTCCTTCCGCACCTCAGGCCGCTTCCGTGAGGCTCTGGGTGGGCGTGTGGTGCCAACAGACTCACTCCAGTGAATTCAGTTCTTCCACAAGGGACCCAAACTATCCTGGGTTTTAGGAAAAACATGGTCAGAACCGACCCAAACCATGTGATATGATGTACAAGCCCCCTAGGATAGGATTCTTTTCTCTGGCTAGCAGAGAAAGCCAACAAGCCTACTTGGAAAGAATAGCCTCTTCTGGGCAGGGCCTTCACCCCAGCTGAGGCTGTGAGACGTGGCCGGGAGGGCGAGGCCCGAGCTGTCCCTCTCGTCCTGCCTCCCACTTCCCTCTTGTAGTGCTCCATGCCAACCAGGAAGCCCATGCCCAGGCCTGCCTCATCGTCCCTCACTAATTCATACAGGGGATTCCAAGGAAAGAAGCAGAGGGGCCTGCAGGGAGCAGAAATAGGCCTGGAAGTGTATAAAAGCACACACTCTGGGGCGCCTGCGTGGCTCCGTCGGTTAAGCGTCTGCCTTCGACTCAGGTCATGATCCCAGGGTCCTGGGCTCGAGCTCTGCACCGGGCTCCCTGCTCGGCGGGGAGTCTGCTTCTCTCTCTGCCTCTGCCCCCCCCCCCCCACTTGTGCTTCCCCCCCCCCTCAGGTAAATAAAATCTTCAAATTAAAATAAAAGCACACACTGCTCCTCACGGGTTCAGCACACTTTTATCGTACACCCTACTGCACGAGAACAGCCGGCCCTTGCATCTTCCCTGGCTGCACGGCCCCGGGCCACTCTGACGGGACCCAAGACACCTGTCCACATAGCATGAGCTGTCCCAAGGCTCGGGAGAGGGAGGCGAGACCCGCTCAGGAAAGGACAGCGTCTCCCCACACCGTATTTAAGCACCAAAATTAAACACGATTCCTGGAATGGAATGGGGAATGAGAGACCTACGGCAACACAGTGCTGACTGGCCGCCACACAAGGGGCAAGGCCACAGAAAGGCCAACGGGGCCCCTGCGACCACACTGCCCAGCCCCATGCAAGAGCGCACGCCATTCACCCAGGCCACTTGTCCAAACCCAGGGACCTTACAAAGGGCACCCACTCTCCCTCTCCTCTGCCATCAATCAACCAGCTCAGCAGCACACTGTGGCCGCCGGAGAAAAACTGCTCCTTGTTGCAACACCACCTGCCTCCCTGGGGCACGGACTTCCTCCAGCCCAGCTCGGCTCAGCCTCCCGGGTGCTGCTGCCCACCCGGGGGGCCACCGGAGGCCCCTCCCAGCAGCCCCTGGGGGCTCCCCCTCACTCCCTTCCCAGCGAGGAGGACTCCCTTCCAATCTCTCACTGGCCTCCTGCCTCCCCTCTCCCCTCCTCGCTGCACTCGCCTTCCTTCCGGCCACTCACCCAGCCGGGCCTGGAAGTGAAAGTGCCCCTCAGTAATTACGGCCCCGGCTAGGGACACGGGGCCCCCGGGATCCTGAAAAACAGACCTCTGGGCATGTGATTGTGGAATTCCTTATTATAGCAAGAGGGCCTGAAATTGCCAGTCATCTCGACTCAAATAGCATCCGAGGGCATGACTGTACAAGGTTGCTATTATCAGAACAGCTCCAAATCTTCCCTTCCCCATGGAAAACTCCCTTTTCCTCCTCACTTAGGACCTGCCGACATAAAGGAATGGTCGGAAGAGTCTGAAAGGCTGTTTCCTCTATTTAGAGAAAGAGAAAATAAAAACACAGAAATGGAGGTATTTCTTACAAATCACATTCCAGTGTCTGCCAGACATGTGGACATAGGCATTTAAAGCTCAAATGCAGAAGGATTGAACTGATGACCAGTTGAGTAACCTATCGTCATGCCTCCACTGCTCACTGTGGGCCACTTTGGTAGGCCATTTTTCACACATAAAACTCACTTCATCTGCACAGAGACTCTATGAGGTAAGGATTGTTTTTGATGCTCATTTTACACAAGAGGACCCTGAAGCTCAGAGTAATTAAGTGACTCATCCAAGATCACAGAGCTGAGGAAGGAACGAGGTAGGAGTTGAAGCCAGCCCCCCTCCCCCGTGCCTCCCCATCCCTCTGCTGAAGGCAGGGGCTGTTGTCAAACAGAGCCCCTGGTGGGTATGGCCTCTGTGCTGTGTTCCTGCGAGTCTAAGCTCCACAGAGGCCAAGGCTGCTTCGCCTTTGCTCATCATCCTTCCTCAGAGCCTAGGACAGTGCCTGGCCCCCAGCAGGGGCTCAGCTGTCTGTCAGATGAAAAGCTGCATCATGGGTTCTTCCTGTCCAGATTAGTCACTTCACCTATATTCCTCCTTTCTTAGATTTCTACAGTGGAATCAATTAAGAGTTATGGTGGCTGGGATCAGTTGGTAAATCCGCAGAAACTAGTCTTACATGTGAGCCCATCACGGTCCACAAAATCACAGGCTGATCAAAATTTGGGGACATGTCAACCATAAAACCCAGCTACCCAATATGAGCCATAAAGTTCAGTTTCCTTTCCAAATAATAAATGATTTCTACTACTTTACATTTGTTTTTTTAAAAAATAACATTATAATTCCTCAAAATGAGGAATGGAGATTTAAATGTTCACTAATATTTCTGCTCAGAAACACTGTTTAAACACCAGCGACTGATGTTCAGCAGGACATGCGTAAGAATTTAAATTAATACCGCTTTTTTTTGTCTCCTGGTATTTAGTAAGAGAAGAAAAATCCAAGGAGAGAAATGACTTCAAACACCAGAACAGCCTCCAGTCCACTGAAATCCTTTGCAGTTCAGATCTGCAGCTCCCTTTCAAGCTCAGTGAATGTGCAGACACAGAGAGTGTGTGGTTTTAGGGTCAAGAACGCACTTTAGAAATTACTGTCCAGGTTTTCCAGCTGCCAGTTCCAAAGTAACAATCCTCAAACTTCATTTTCTCTGGTTCTGCCCACGCTATGGATGGAGATCACACTTACTGATTGGTCCTGTTTGCATAATTAGATTATACACAGGAGCCAAAGGAAGCCTCCCAGGCCTTGGGATTTGAAACAGCAGGTGTAGCCAAAGAGAATAGTCCTAAATTAGTTCCAGCTCTGACTTCCAGGGGCACGCACTTAGCTCCCCAAATGTCAGAGGGCAGAAATTACCCAATTTTTATTTCTCATCATCAACATTGCCGATACTGTCGTTATTTTATGAGACTGGCAAGGAATCAAGAACTTGGGGGCTGGGTTTATGGTAAATAGAATATAGCGCACTGTGAGTTCATAGTATCATTACTTGTAACATGTAGCAATAGTAAATGCATTTCACTCTTTGGAATAATTTTCCTAATTAGGGAAGAATTATTAGTAACTTAGTCTTTCTAAACAAGGCCTTCCTTTTTTCCTTACTTTCTCACCTTCCCATCTTCTACTGTATCTGTACTTTAAAAAAAAAACTTTTGAAAGTTTGCACAGTCGCGGAGAAGAGAGAAGAGCAGATGGACCCCTAGACCATCTGCTAGTGTCAACAATGATCAATGTTTTGCTTCTCTTGGTTCTTCTGCTTCTTTTCTCTCTTTCCTGTAATATTTTAAATCAAATGCTTGAAATCAGGTCATTTTACTTTGAAACACTAACGTATGGATGGCTCTTTATTCAAAAGGACATTTTCTTACAAGAAGACAATACCATCATCACATCTAACAATCAATAATAATTCTTTAATATTACTTCATATCCAGTCTGTGTTCAAATTATTCAGTTACCTCAAAAAAGTCTCCATCTGGTTGTACTTTTAAAAATCCGGTCTGTATGTTGCACATCCCTTAGGTTTCTTTCAAGCTAGAGAAGGCCCTCCCCATCTCCTTCTCCCCCATGACACTGTGCTGGTGAAGAAACCAGAGGGGTACTCGTTTTATGTGATTACTTTCCCATGGTTCCTTCATAACCTAAACTGGAAACTAGACCTAAAGATCTGGTTGGACTCAAGTTCAACGTTTTAGGTAAGAAGGGTTCATGGGTGGGTCTGCACTTCCTGTCAGAGCACCCACGAAGCACCTGCTTCCAATGATGTGAAGATCAATCAACCATTCCAGTGGGGGCATCTCAGCCTCCCGTCCCGGAATCATCCACTAACATTCTTGCTCCTGGTTTTGGCATCCTCTGATGATCAATGCCTGTATCAATTATTTCATTAGGGGGTACAAAATGGTGATTTGGTTTTCTAATTCCATCATTCATTTTTTCACCTTGAATTATTTGGTAAAGGACTTTGTTAATTCGGAAGAGGCAGCAGTTCATGATCGCTCTGGGTGATGGATAATTTCACACGTCATGTCACCCTCCCACTGCACTCAGAGCAAAACAAAGCCTTTCATAATTACTCAAGACCTCATGTGATCGCCACCCCACCCGCACCCCTAAGACCTCATCATCTGCCACTCTCCCCCTCCTCCACATCACTCCGGCTACCCTGGCCTCCTTGCTGCACTTACTGGCTGTCCCCTGTGCCTGGAACACCCTCCCCGGAGTCACATGGCTCTCTCCTCCCTCCCTTCGGGTCTCTGCCCAAGTGTCACTCCATCAGGGAAGCTCAGCCTGTGCTGAATAGTAACCCTTACCCCTCGTCATGCCCCAAGTTCTCCCTGATGACTTCTCCCATGGCTCTTCTTAGAACCCTGGCTCTCAAGTGCAGACCCAGACCAGAGGCATAAGCATCACCTGGGACCATGATGGAAGCACAGATTTTAGGGCCCTTCTCCAGACCAAAATCAAATTAGAATTTGAGGTTGAGTCCAGCAAGCTGTGTTAACCAACCCCAGTGATTCTGATGATTCTCAACTTTAAGAACCCCTGCAGTGGACTTCATAAATATTAGATCATTTCATCCTCCTATCACCCTCTGAGGTAGCTACTATTTTATCATTCCATTTTCAAGGTGGCAAAACACAGCCTTCTGGGCCCCATGCCTGGGGATTCGGATTCAGGGGGTCTGGGGGCAGGTCCCAGAACCTGTGTAACAGGTTCGCACATGATGCAGATGCTGTGGGTTCAGGGACCACACTTTGAAAATCATTGCTCTGAACACTGTAGGCAGAGTTTTAGACACCTTAAGCCTGAGATCCCACGATCTACTCTCCCTTTGCAGCATTAGCATATTAACAATAACACAAAACAAAGCTACATTACAGCTTATAATACCTGTTAGCCTACTGGCCTTGGAGTGACTGGAAGCTTGCTTTTTTTTCCCTCTCATCAGACATATGATTTTTTTTTTTCCCCACTGAAAAAAACAGTTCCTCCAAGGCCCAAACGGCAAGGCAGGCAGGGGCATGAAAGACCTGGGGTTGCAAAGAAATTCAACTCTCAGCCTATTTCAGATGAAAGGAAACTCAGAGAACACCCACCAGTGCCGGTGGGGTCAAATGCCAGGCAGATAAGAAACGTGTGAAACTGACCTGGCATGAGGGGTGGGGCCTTCGGCAAACCAGCAGGTGCTTGCCTAGTTTAAAGGCCTTTAAGTTCAATTAGAAAATACAACACTGTCGGGGTCACACAAAACATGCCTAGGGTCAGGGTCTGGCCACACGCTTGCCTGCCTGCAGCCACTGAACCTCGCCCAACCTGCTCATTTTATTCAAGGGGAAAGTAAGGTCGGAGTGAGTTGGTAGTAGCCGAAGCAAGCATGAATTCCAAGCCTGGGGCTCTCTGGGCTTTACGACATGGCCTCTGGAGCATACAAGTCACTTGGACTGCTCCTGGTTTATTTTTAAATGGAGATTACAATAAAAACAAAAATCAAACTTGATGTGACATATGTCAGTTAAAATTAGCTCTCTCCTCCTCCACCAAACCGGAAAACCCCTTTGTGCCATATTCAACCTAACAGCATCTCCCAGCGAAATACAGGGTCAGATCAGGCCAACAACTGGGAAGGGATTTTCAAGAAACAGATCTTTGGTGAGGGGACATGCTGGCCAGAAGGAGCCATAAGTGGTTCTCTTCCCACCCCAAGTGAAGTGGAGTTTCCTCAGCACAAGCGAGACGTTCTAAGATCCAGCGCCATCTTGCCCCAGGGCCATCTTGTTTCTGACAGAGTTTGTTCTACGTGGTGTTGGATTTCCTGTACATGGGGTGAGGGTGGGGAGATGAGGAATTTGACAGTACAGAACACTAGTTCTCAGCCAAGTCCTGCCCTGGAAATTGGGAGACAATGCCCCCTCTGTGGCAAAGCCTCTCGTCCCAAGTGGGAACAAAGCCTCAGAGGGCGCAGCTCTGAAGTCCCATCTAGGGAACGCCAAAGGTCACACTTGTGTTCATCACACCCATGCCCTGCGGCATGCACAGTGTGGGCTCAGTAAATAGACGCTGAGTAACACATTTATAAGCGTTCAAGTAACAAAACACTCCTCAGCTTAAGTCCCCCACGTGTTTGCCAAACTCCTCCACAGCGGGACTCGAGTTTACTCCTCTGGGCAAAGCCCTACTGTGACCCCACGGACAGCAGTGTGGCCTTGGGGCAGCCATCCAGCCTCTTCCACCTGAGCCAGGGGCTTCGCCTATACAATGAGGAGTGCGTCCTTCTTCTCTCCTGGAAGTCAGGTGCTTGTCTCTCCTGGGGGGCTCCATCCGTCTGTCCTTCCAGCTCCAGAATGTACAGTTTATAATGCAGCAGGCTGCAATCTGGCCCCTGGGGGAGCACTACGTTCAAGTATTGCCCTGCTGAATCCTAGAGGTGGCTGTTGGAAACCATGGAAAGTGCACGTACTGAGATGTGCATGTCACCCAACCTGGCAGTTAGCAAATGTTTCCAGAATGTCCTCCTGATCATCCACTCCGGGCGGCTGGAGGCAGAAGACAGAGTCTCCACGGCATGTCTCCTCATCCACCCATGACATTTCTCACCCAGACTGCTGCCATAGCTTCTCCAGAAGGTTTTCCCCTTCATTCGCCTGACACTGCTGACAGATTACTGACCCTAAAACAGAGCTCTGTTGTATTTCAGTATTGCTAAAAATGCCAAGTCCTGTCCAAATTCTGAGCGTGCTATTGACGGTTCGCTCTGATTTCACCTGCCTGGCCCATTTCCCTCTCACTGTTGGCTCTCCTCACATAACTCCACATGCAGTGCGCGTTAGACCATTCCAAGCCTTACATGGTGCCTCCCCTGCTCGCCACTCCCAGCCCCCCTGCCTCTGTCTACTCAAATCCCTTCCCATCCATTAAAGCCCAGCTGTCCCTGCACCTTCCTTTGTCAGCGCCTGGACCGCCACGCCAAATGTAACCTCTTCCTTCTGGATCCCAGAGCACTCTGCAAGTGCATTCCAGAACCTCTTACTCCGCCTTCCCCTGGTGCAACCGCGAGCTCCTTGAGAATGAAAACCATGCTTGTTCCTCTCTGCGTCCTTCTTAATGTCTAGCACTGTATTCAGCACCTACCAGATGCTCCATGAATGTCTGCTGACTTCAAACAAAAATGAGAGAGGCACAATTCTCCACGGGAGCCAGAGAATCCGGTTAATGAAGAAAGGATGGCAGGTTTATTAAGCACGCTGACGTGAGGGAATGAGGATCTGTCATGAATGGAGCCTCTGAGGGCTCTCTGCACCAAACACAATGAGCAAGAGCTCCTCCAAGCCACTCTACAACACAAAAGCTTGCAGGCCTATTTGTTAGAGAGTATCTCCATGCCCCACACTCCCACTATGGCTCCCAGTGGGTATTTACTGCCTAAGGTAGAGCATTTACTGAGCCGCTCTGGTGGCGCTGGGGGGACGGTATTTACCATTTACAGAGGACTTGTATGTGCCTGTCATTGTGCGTGGCACCTCTTCTTTCTCTCTCTTTTAAGATTTTATTTATTCAACAGAGAGAGACACAGCGATAGAGGGAACACAAGCAGGGGCAGAGGGAGAGGGAGAAGCAGGCTTCCCGCTGAGTAAGGAGCCCAATGTGGGGCTCGATCCCAGGACCCTGGGACCACGACCTGAGCCGAAGGCAGATGCTTAACGACTGAGCCACCCAGGCGCCCTTCTTATTCTTTTTAAAGATTTTATTTATTTTACTTGAGAGAGAGAGAGAGAGGGAGAGCATGAGCAAGGGGGGAGGGGCAGAGGGAGAGGGAGAAGCAGGATCCCTGCTGGGCAGGGAGCCCGATGTGTGGCTTGATCCCAGGACCCTGGGACCATGACATGAGCCCAAGGCAGCTGCTTAACCGACTGAGCCACCCAGGTGCCCTCTTCCTTTCCTTTTATTCTTGCAGGGAAACTATTCAGTCTGTTTTGCATAGATGGATGAACAGGCTTGGACAGGCTCAGTAACGCAGCCAGGTTCACACACAGCAGGGCGGGGTCCTTCACACACATCTTGTTTACACTGTAAATGCACGATCCCCTCTTGGGTAGGTGTTAACATCTTAGGTGAGGCTCAGTAAAGTTACCGGATTGGCTCACACACCCACGGCTGGTAAAGGGAAGAGGCAGATTCGAAGCCCAGGTCTCTATGGAGCCCGGCTGGGGAGGTAACAGGAGGGTCCGTACTCCCTGCGTGCTGGTGTGCACGGGGTCTACAAAGGGTGTAGACAAGCCAGAGTGGGAGAAAGGCCCAGTGAGGCCCCCAGTCGGCACTGCCTCGGGGACCCGCGAGTACTCCCCTGGGGACTAAGTTTTCTCATCTGTAAAAGGAAGGCTGGAGGTGTGAGTCTGCCACTCCAGGACGTGCCACTTCAGTAGAAGGACTGTTTGGAGCTGAAGGCAGCTGAGGAACAGCAGATACAGGAAAAGTCTCTCTGCCTTCTTCCTTTCGGCCTAAAGGCAAGGCAATACATTTTCCTTTGTGAAGGGTCCCCTTTCCCTCCTTGTCCCAGGAAGAGGAAACGAGATGATTCTTGTCACTGGAGATGTCACCAGCTTGAGTCCTCATAACACAGCTCTCCGAAAGAGCCTTATCTTCCATTACTTCCCCCATAGATTGACGTCTCCACAATGTACCAACCCTAGAAGTCTGACCCCTTTGCCTTTTGCAGGCAACCTCTCCATATATTATCACTCTTTGTTATAATTATATATAAGCTCTCAGGGCTAACGGAGAAGGCTAACCCCTTCTTTGGGTTTTTGCTTTCTTTTCTGTGAGACCTTGTGTACACATGAAAATTAAAATATTAACATCAAATAAAATTTGCATGCCTTTTGTCAATTTACATGGCCCCAGAGACTGAACCTAAGAGGGTAGAGGAAAAAGATCTTTCTTCCCTTACAGTTGCATTCCTAAAGTTGTAACATTTTATAACTGTGTGATAATTTTTGGTAATTATTATGAAAAAGAACAATGCTGTTCGAGAAAGAAAAGTCTGTGCAAAATTAAAAGTGCTCAATTATACAAGAAGATGTAGATTTTTGGATTTTTTCCTTTTGTCTGAGAACGTTGGCTCTTCCCAGCACAGAGTGCTATTCCATCAAGAATGCTGAGATGGAGAAGAAGAGGCAAGAGAGATACCAAGGAAGGGGCTTCGGGAGGAGGGTTGGGGGCTCCAGGGTTGGGAGGGCTTAATAGAGAACATGAATCCCTAAGCTGAAATCTAAGAGATGTGGTGGTGATGCCAGATGGTGGGCTGTAGAGAGAGCACAGAGAGAATGGTAGGGTCGAAGGAGAGGGCAGCCAGTCATCCTTAGCGGACATGACGGCTTTGTGGTTGTTACTCCCACCACAACTAAAACCCATGCCAGCTTCCTGCTGGCCAATCAGGGTTTCACATCCCTTAAAAATCTCCACCGTGATTAAAAATAAAACCAGTATGTTTCCCCCACCCTCCCCAGCATACGCCCAATCCAGTAACCTGGCATCATGCTCATAGGCCTTTGATGGAGACAGATGATGATCTGTCTTCAAAGACTGTGTCAAGCTTCACTATAAAGCTGTTTCCTGCCCATTTCCCAGGTGCAGCACAGTTCCCAGCCTTGGCCCCATCCCTCCTGGGGTGAGAGCCTCAGCTTTCCAACTCATAATGCCTCGGAGTATCTGCCCAAAGGCCAGGATCCTGATGCAGACGTATGGGATTAAAAATGGCTGTATCAACGAGAATCCACCTTCTTTCTCTTGCTTTCCCACAGGCTCCTACAAAAACACCTTTATCCAAGAGAGACAGGCTGGGGAAGGCAGTGGGGAGAACAGAAGCTTTGAAGGTGTTGGACTTTCCATCTTCCGAGGACCAGGTATAGGCACTAAGCAGGGTACTTAACATACAAGTGTCCCTCTTAGGAAAGGATCATAGGAACCATCTGCCGGAACTGGAGCAAGAATGAAAGAAATTGACGATATAAGGTAGCATGCCTGGGATATTTGCTCCTTCAAACAGCGCATCAGGATAATTCAGGGACACAGCCCAACTGTGGGCTGGCCAGGGGGCCCGTTCACCACCGTAACAGAGGCTGTGACCATAATGCCCCTTTAGTTCCAGGTAACCATGATATAAAAGAACTTTTGTAGAAGTTTCTAACTCTTGCAAAACTTGGTGGCTTTTTGCATAAGAATGGCAACTTCCAAAATGACGGGATTTCTAACCACAGTATAAAGACCTTGCTGAATGATCTACTATTGTAAAAGGGGAAAGAAGAAAAAGATTTCCAAGGTCCCTTGTGAAAAAGGATGAGATAATGGCCATAGCAAGTTTATAGAGCAACAGAGTGCAGTTCTTATGGAAAACAGATGGGGTTGATGGGCAAAGAACAGCCCCACAACGTGCCAAAGATGGCAGAGCAGAGAAATCTTCCCAAGGTATCTGTGGATTTTGATGGAGAGCCATTTGGAATGGACACTTTTAGCATTTGGAGAATGGAAGTAATGTAGGTCTAGAGTATTTACGTCTAAAAGAGTAGTGTTTTCACACTGCATTCCTTCTTCAGGAAGAAAGCTGAGTGGTCAGGAGCCCCATCATTTACGTTCCGTGTGCCCATGCTCATTAACATCACATTTTGCACGCAATGATGCCTTCTGATCATTTTATACTATTAAAAATGGCCTGCTGTGAAGTCAGGGATTATATGTCTCCTTTGAGTTCTTGGTTCTGAGGGGAAAATGTTCAAAACACACAGTACTTTGTAAAGAGAAATACTCCCCACATCAAGGTCGTGGCCAGGCTGACCCGGTTCACAGATGCCCTTACGAGGGCAAGAGAAAGCATTCCCTCGAATCAAATGGAGAGGAAAATATTAAATACGAAGGATTTAAAGTTTAGAAAAGTTATGCCACAGCAATGTGTTGTTTTTTTGTTGTTCCAAAGATTTTATTCCAAAAGCCTACCTTTTAGAGGGTGCAAGGGGCTGTTGCAAGGCGAGGTCTTGAGGGCACGTGAAGCTCAGGTTTAGCGAGACAACCGTCAGACCTCACTGGAAAATTTCTAAGTGGATTTGTTTTGTTCTCTCTCCCCCTCTCTCTTTGGTCCAGAACATAAAAACACAGAAAAAGCCATTCCATTCCTGCACTTTGGATGGGATGCCGCAGTCACTGGTTAATCATTTCTGTGGTCTCAGGCGACATTCAAATGTAAATCCTGGCACACAAAACAATCCCAGACGTCTGGGGGGTCAGTGTGCAGCCAGCCCTTCTGATTCACGCTGGGCTGCCTTTGACAACGTTGACAGAAGAGAAGGAGGCAGAAGAGCAGAACCCCAAATGGAGAATTCATTTATCATCTATGTGTGTGATCAGAGCTTTCCTGCCAGCACTGGGGGTGGGGCAGAGGGCGAGAAGCACAAATGGGGGGAGAATCCTTCCCGCCCCGGTCTTACCTTCCCCACCCGAGGTTTGGGAAAAAACCACATAAAATCAGAGTGACGCGCTTCATGCAAAATAAATAATTGGAGTAAAGTCTTTAAAAAGAGAAGTTAAAAGGTTTTGTTTTGTTTTTAAAGCCATATAACCAATCTTCATGCACATCTGTCATTTCAGAAACAACTCCTAGAGCCCAAGTGATTAAACGGATTTGGATTCATGGAGAGAGGAAGCAATTTGCCTACTAGAGTTAGGAAGATAATCTAAATTCAGTAACTTCCTACGCTAGCATTTTGTTCCTCTAGGTAAATAGTACTGGTTTACATTCCAGGTGTGCCCGAGTGAAAACTTATTTTTAGTCACTGTTTTAACCTGGATTTTGACCTCAGTCCGTGCTTTCTAATTGATTAAGTTCTTCTTTCCAGCTTCTCTCTGATCTCAGGCGGAAGACACTGTGGGCAGAGTGACCCTGTGGGATCCGAAACCCCCTCCAGCAACAAGGACTGTCCTGAGCCAGCGAGACCCCCAGGAGTGACCACAAGACAACAATGACCTGACCTTCACTGCCCACAGGCACATACCCACCGACCTCTGTCCTGCATTCTCCTTATGTAAACCTGGAAGGGGGTGCCTGGGTGGCTCAGCCGGTTAAGCATCTTGCCTTCGGCTCAGGTCATGATCCCAGGGTCCTGGGATCGAGTCCTGCATCGGGCTCCCTGTTCAGCGGGGAGTCTGCTTCTTCCTCTGCTTTGCGTGCACGCTCTCTCTCTCTCTCTCTCTCATAAATAAATAAATAAATAAAATCTTTTCTTTTTTAAAAAAAGAAGTTACACATACAACTGCCATAGGATATAACCATTCTACTCCTAGGTGTTTATGTACTAGAGATGAAAGCACTTCGGAGACAGTGTTTGAGATAGTCGGTGTTGGCCTCATGGAACTAAATTCCTTTCTTGCTTCACCACCGCTCGTCTCTCTGCCTGTGGATTTTGTCAGCGGCGAGTGGCCAAACCTGGTCTGTTTGGGACCCCAGAGCCGGGTCCTCCTGCACCCTCGCGCCCTGGCTACAGTGGAACTCTGAATTGCAACTCCAACCCGTTAGGCCTGATAATTTAAGGATATATGCCTCCTTAACATAATTCAACCCTTTCAAAAAGTCTTTGTGTAGTGTTAAAAAGAAAACCACAGGCCCAAAATGGAGTCACTTTTGCCAGGCCAAGTCACCAAACTGGGGCTTAATACCTAACGTGATTGCAGTTTCAACCTCCCCCATGGAATGTAGTTCTTCACCAGTCAGTGAGGAATTTTCTGGTCAACATCAATCAGGTCATCTGTTACAAGGGCCCTCTCCATCCCCCAAAGGAAGATGAAGTAATCTTCTAATAAGACCCCCTGCTCTTCCCCCTGAAGGAAGGTGACCTTGCCTGAAACAATCCTTTGTTTGTTCTGCTAATTACTTCCCTGTCCTGCCTTAATTCCTATAAAACCTTCCATTTTGTACAACTCCTAGGAGCTCCCCCTACTTGCTACATGGGATGCTGCCTCCATCACGAATCAATTAATAAGGCCAGTTAGATCTTTAAAGTTTACACAGTTGAATTTTTGTGATTTAACAGCAGCTAGCAAATTGAGATAAAGCAAAACTAAAATGAACATCTCATTTCCTTTAGGCAACCAAATACTAAACTTAAAACTGAAATTCAGAATGAAGTACAGCCCAGACACCATGCAAATGAGGCCACCCTGGGTCATCCCCTATGCTTTCTGATCTTATATGCAGAGGTCCCTGAAAGCAGTGTTTCTCAAAGTGTGGCTCCCTTAACCCTCTGATCAGACTTCCCTGGGGCCCTATGCCCAGACCTACAGAACCAAGACACTTTCAGGGTGAAGCCCCAGCAGCCGGAGTTGAACAGGGGGTCCAAGAGATTCTGAGGCACATTAAAGCTTGAGAATGTTTGTCATCAAGTGTCAGCAGAATTGCCGGGATTTTCTATCCACCTCAAACCACCACTGTACAAGTAACACTGTCCGTCACCTGTGAGTGTTGGGGAGAAAAAACTTTTCTATATCCTCTTAGATTCAGTCAGGGGGTCTGCCAATTAAACTGACAATAGGCACATTAGCAAGAGAAAAGACAAAGTTTATTGGAGAAGGTGTGTATGCAAAGTCTTATAAAGGTGACTCAAAGAAGTGGTTAGAATTTAGGGATTATATACCATCCTAACATGGGGAGGGAGTTAGGATTTCAAGGAATGATAAATGGTGGGAAATGACTGCAAAATAAATGAATGAAAGTATTGGAAGGTAAGGTTTGTTTTAATAAAGTCTGTTTGAGCAATTTCTCATCTCAGGTAACAGGAGTCACTCTTTCCCTCTGGTATGGGAAGCTTCTCTTAAAGGAGGATTTGTGATTTTAGGCTGTCAGGGGAATGCAGAGAAGGCCTCTTCCTGCATCTGTCAATTCTCAAATGCCTTCATCACAAAATAATCCTTATGCCACAGTGGTATATTCTGGGCTCTCCATTAGCAAACACAGTCACCCGCATCACTGCATTTATTCCTAACTACATTCTTGTCACGTAAACAAGAGTCATTCCCATTTCACAGGGTGTCCACAAGAGGCTGGTTATCAAATAGGCTTCAGTCATATGGTTTATAATATCCAGGACCTGAATTCAGACCTCTCGATTTTAAACACCATATTTATCCTTTAAGAACAAAGCAAACAACCCCACCCTCCAAACACAGTAGCTTCCTTTTAGTCATCTCTTTTCAGTAAGACTAGCGCAATTTATCACCATGACTGTTAACGAGGCCAGCCCTTAATAAACTACGCTTATCAATGAGGGCTCTATCCAGTGTTTGCTGAGACATAATTACACCCTCAGCAACCAGCCAAATGTCTAAGGACCATAGGTTGCTCTTGAATTGTCCATCTGCTTCCAAACCTAATGACACTGATTGATGACCTCAGGGACTAGGATGTAGTTAAACCTAGTGAAGAGCTAATCATTGTCAAACACTAGTACCTGCTAGCAAGCAGCTCTTACACAGGAAGGGAGAAAGAGGTTTCATTTGAAAAAGGATATGTAGAAGTACGAGAGGGCACGGGAAGGAACTTACATTCTATAAATATTTAGGATATTATTTCCTTCAGTAAATTTTAGACTTGGTTCATTAATTCCTACAATATTTTAAGAGGATTTTTTTTTTTTTTTTTTTGCTGAAGAATGATACACAAATTAGAATATATAGCCCAGTGTCTGACAGCATTGAAGGACTCTCCTGGTTTCTGCAGTTTTTTCTTCCAGAATTGTACCCGTCCAATATAGCGACCACATACGGCTATTTAAATTTAAACTTAAATTAATTAAAATTAAATAATGTGCACTAGTCACATTCCAAATATTCTACTGGAAAGCACTGAGCTAAATAAACTCTCATGTTAAAGTGTCGAAATAAAGACACTTTGCAAAATTCTCAAGAAAATGTAAACACAAAGGAGGTCAAAATTGAACTCAAAATTTTTTTTTTTTAAATCATGAAATATTTCAAGTACAGTTGATCCTTGAACAATGAGGGGTTTAGGGGCACTGACACTCCCATGCAGTTGAAAATCCACATATAACTTCTGACTCCCACTCCAAACTTAACTACCAACAGCTTACTTACTGTTGGCTGGTAACATAACACATTTTGTATGTTATATGCTTTATATACTGGTTTCTTTTTTTTTTTTTTTAAAGATTTTACTTATTTATTTGAGAGAGAGAGACTGAGAGAGAGAGAGCATGAGAGGGGGGAGGGTCGGGAGGGTCAGAGGGAGAAGCAGACTCCCTGCCAAGCAGGGAGCCCGATGCGGGACTCGATCCCAGGACTCCAGGATCATGACCCGAGCCAAAGGCAGTCACTTAACCGACTGAGCCACCCTGGCGCCCAATGAAACTTTATTTATTTATTATTTTTTTATAAAGATTTTATTTATTTATTTGAGAGAGAGAGAATGAGAGAGAACACATGAGAGGGGGGAGGGGCAGAGGGCAAAGCAGACTCCCCGCCGAGCAGGGAGCCCGATGCGGGACTCGATCCAGGGACTCCAGGATCATGACCCGAGCCGAAGGCAGTCGCTTAACCAACTGAGCCACCCAGGTGCCCTATATACTGGTTTCTTACAATAAAGTAAGCTAGAGAAAAAATGTTATTAAAGAAACCATAAGGGGGCGCCTGGGTGGCTCAGTTGGTTGGGCGACTGCCTTCGGCTCGGGTCATGATCCCGGAGTCCTGGGATCGAGTCCCACATCGGGCTCCCTGTTCTGCGGGAAGCCTGCTTCTCCCTCTCCTACTCCCCCTGCTTGTGTTCCCTCTCTCGCTGTGTCTCTCTCTGTCAAATAAATAAATAAAATCTTTAAAAAAAAAAAAAAAAAAAAAAAAAAAAAAAGAAACCATAAGGAAGAGAAAATACATTTATAGTAGTGCACTGTATTTATTGAAAAAAAAAAAAAACCCCACATATAAGTGGATTGATACAGTTCAAACCTGTGTTGTTCAAGGATCAACTGTATAGTGAAAAGGTGTAAGAAATAATAGAAAACACGCTTGGTCAAATCTTTCCATTTTCCACCTTTCCTCTCCCCCTCTGCTTTCAGTGAAGATAAGAAATAAAATACAACAGATATAGAAGCCCCCTTTGGACCCCTTTAATGAATCCAATAAATGCCCTACTGAAAAGTTCAAAGCATATAAGCAGTGGTGCTCAACACAACCGTGTATTAAGATCCTGGGCTGTGGAGCCAGACAGCATGGGTTCTGAGTTTCCCGGACAACTAAGAACAATTCTAGAATATTTGAAGTTTCGTTGAAGGTTAAAGCAAAACTAAATTGAATGCAGAGAATGATTCATAAAGATCCTTTTTCTAGAGGTAGAAATGGACAGCACATCTTAGAAGAACCAATTTCAAACTTGAAGCATATTAAAGTAAGTAATCGGTAAGCAATCACACACTCCTTCAGTATCATAACCTTTGGTCTCTGTAACTTCAGGAACAAGCTTCTTGCAAGCAATCTGCCTGCTGCCTCCTTAAAACAGAATAAAAGCACGTGGGTAGCTAGAAGCAAATGCACAGGAAACCCTGTTTTTTTTGGCCGCTCTGGGAACCTGGGCTGAGGCAACCATCTCTCTACTCTTGGTAAATCATTCCATAAATTTTCAGTGTCAGGAAACAAGGGGACCCCTCACAATGCAGGCTTCCATTATACAAAGGAAATGGCTATTTATCGTCCAATACCTGACAAAAGATCCATCGCTAGGTCTGTAATAAATATGACCCCATGTCCAAATGTGAAGAACGTACGGCTTTGTCCGAATTCTTTATACTCGTCCATGTTAATGTCACTTCTATTATGCTCTCAAATCCAGGAGAGTCCAGGCATCAGCATTTGGGGAATGAGCGCAGAGAGGTTTCAATGGCCACAGAGTTGCCAATGTTTGAGAAACAAAAGCGAAGACACGTGTTTAAGTTTTGTGCAATCCATCTTCACTCATCCGAAGAAAATTGTCTCTTAGCAGGAAGCCACTGACTTTTAAATTATAAAGAAAGTACACGCATATGCTGTCTTTCCCAGGACAAGAAATAGGGCTCGTATTTGTGCAGACCCGAGGTGGCACAGTCCACACGCTCAGAGTCGCCGACTACAGTCATGCGCTTCCATGGTTTAGAAAGTTCTGCCCCAGATGCTCATTGTAATAGAAGCGGCCTACCTGATGCCGAACACATTCCAGTTTTGTTTCTATTTTATATTTATAACCTGCTGTACATGGAGCTGAGCCTTCCCCTTATTTGGGGGGTCTCGGATTCTCTACAGCATGCAGTCTGCTGTAGGCTGCTTTGATTTTGGAGAATACACCACGGGACCCTGAGGTGACATGGAACCTATGCTTGCTACCAGCTGTCCTGTTCTACCAAGGAGCTTCCGTTCCAGCATTTAAAATGTCCCAGGGGTGCCTGGCTGGCTCAGGCAGTGGAGAATGTGACTCTTGATCTCGGGTTTGTAAGTTCAAGCCCCATGCTGGGCGTAGCTTAAAAATAAAATCCTTAAATAAAAAAATATAAAATGTTCTACTTACGGGCGCCTGGGTGGCTCAGTTGGTTGAGCGACTGCCTTCGGCTCGGGTCATGATCCTGGAGTCCCAGGATCGAGTCCCGCATCGGGCTCCCTGCTCAGTGGGGAGTCTGCTTCTCCCTCTGGCCCTCCCCCCTCTCATGTGCTCTCTCTCTCTCTCTCTCTCATTCTCTCTCAAATAAATAAATAAAATCTTTTAAAAAAAAAAGGTTCTATTTACAACCTGCGAGCAGTTCACCCTGGCACCACTGAACCTCTTCCCCATTCCACCTGAGACTGGGCTGCTCTGTCTTAGAGATGCCCAGACTCCCCTCTGGTATGTGAACGACACCACCTTGGCCTGTCAGCACCGTCTTCCCTCTAGGTTCTAGCTCTGCTTTTCTGCTTCTCTGCTTGCAAGTTGCTGCCCCGTTGAAAACCCAACACTGAACATATGAAACTAGATTTGCCATTGCCCACCCCCCCGCCCCACCGAATTCAATCCTTCCACTGACCTCTTCCGTTTGTTAAAGGCATATGCACCCCTTAATCACCACAGGTGAGAGCTGGGGGCCTCTTCCTCCCGCTACCTGGACTGTCTTTGGATCCCACAAGCTTTCTCCCTACAGATCCTCTTAGATCTGACTGTCCTCCTCATTTCTATCATACTGCTCCAGCTCAGCAGGGGGATCCCCTCCTTCACCCCCTCCAAATCTTCCGCCACACAGCTTACAAGATCATTCCTCAACAGTCAAGTTGCTATTCAGACCCCTCTGCTGGCCCCCCACTCCTACGGTCACTAGAATTCTAGCGCCTCCAGTGACTTTTCTGTACCTTCCCACCATCACCCAGGCCGTGCACCTGAGCTGCACTCATTCCTTGCTGTCCATCCGGCAGACTGCCTTCCGGTCTGTTTCTGTGGTGAAGAAACATCCTCCTCTTAGAAATATTCCACCCTCACTGACCCCCAGGACAAATGCTACCCACCTTTCCAGATCCAGCTTAGAGTCCTAGGACCTGGTAAAACCGTTTGGGGTCAGGACACACAGTTGACATACAACATATACCCCCTTGTAGCATTTAAAGAGCAACGTGCCCATGTTAACTTGAAACATAAAGGCACATCATACTGTAGGAGATTTTGAAAATACAGGTAAGTCGACATTAAGTGAATCATCAATAATGCAAATGCCCAGTGTTCATATTCCTGAGTCTTTCCTCTCATTCTGTTAAAGAGTTATTTAAAAAACAAAATTGGTTATCGGCTTACTTTCCTTATTTAGCATGACATTGTAAACATTTCCTCAAGCATTAAATATTCCCCTAAAATGTGATGTTTCGGGGTGCCCGGGTGGCTTAGTCGGTTGAGCAATCGACTCTTGATTTTGGCTAAGGATCATGAGATCGAGCCCCATGTCAGAGCCTGCTTGAGATTCTTTCTCTCCCTCTGTCCTTCCCCCCACTCACTCTCTCTCTCTCTCAAATAAATAAATAAATAAAATCTTCAAAATGTGATGTTTTGTGAGTGCATGAAGTGTGACTGATGGCTACACCATGAATTACCTTCCCCATTTCTTCACCGCTGGACATCTAGCTTCTTCCCATTTTGTACACTTTATCTTATATGTGTATGTATTTCTCTCCCCAGATGGACCCTAACTTGCTTCAGGGTCAGGTCCTCCTCTCATACTTCCTGGTGGTTCCCCAAGATCTAGTAAAAACTGACCCAGAATGGGCCCCGGGTACGTGTAGGTTGGCCGATGAACTTGAGCACTGTACCTGCTAATGTGTGAGCTGCCCCAGAGCTCACTTCTAAAAGCAGAACTGTACGCAGAGTATGGAATTCAACTGCAACAGAAACACCTGGTCATCTCCCTGGGGAACAGGAACCAGGACCCAGCCATGGCATGACTGTCCCAGCGGCTTGGATCTCTGTTTGGGTCTCGTGGATCTCTCACATTGTTTCTCTTCCAGCTTCCCCTCCTTAGTAAGAAGCACCTGCTCCCACTCACAGCTCATGCTGGAGACCTGGCGATTCTGTTTGACACCGTCCTCATCCTCTCAAGCCATCCCCGGTCCATGTCCTCGCCTTCTCTGCCTGTCCCCATGCGGAGCTGGTCTGCTCTCCCAGCCTTAGGACGTTTGGGGCTGAAACCTCTGCCCAGATGCTCTTCTCCTGTCCTTCCCCTTGCTAAGCCTCCAGGTCCCTGTAGCCTTTTTCTCTCTGTCCCATCGTCTAAATCAGGTCTTCCCATGTTCCTTCACACCCCCCTAGATTCCTCCTTCATAGCACTTGTCCAGCTGGGGGTATACATGTATCTGATTATCTGTATAATCAGATATAGATCTCCTGCCCTAGACCTACGTGCATACCATATCTTCAATGCCGTATCTCTAATCCTCAGTGCCCGTACGTTATACGTGTTCTGTGCTTGGGGAAGGGAGACAGGGAGTTGCTTTGTGACCATGGCCTGGTTCAACTACTCCAACTTATGGGGTCCAAACTTTAAACCAAAGCCCAGCTACCATCTTCCCTGGAAAAGGGGCTATATTTTCCACGAGCTTCTGGTTTACCCTCTTACATCTGCAAGGGCGCGCTCTGGCTGATTTGTGGCCATTGGCTTAGAATGACAACAGCAGTCTGTGTGTTTTATTCATTTTCCTCTCACGATTCTGTATTTAGCCAGGCCACTGCCTGGTGACTGGCTCCCATCTGCGCATCTGAGTGCGTACACACATAGGACCCTGGCCCTGTTGACCGAACGATGCATGCCGCTATTCTGCATTTACTAATTCAGCAATTCCTTGAGTGTCCAGCATGTTTCAGATAGTGAGCTGGGTATGGTGCTTTTTGCTACTCCCAGGACCCACCTGCAAACACCTCACTAGAGCCAATGTCCCCTTACTCCAAAGCCAACTGAGAAACTGCCCCGGGGGAAATGGGGTGCAAATCTTCCATCTGCATAAAGAGCCACTGAACCTCGCAGCAAGGGTCCTTGACCATGAGGAGACAACTAACCAACCTACAGGTCAGAACCAACCTACATGTCAAGGCCAGGGCAAAGGAGAAGACGTCTAGTGTCACTTGGATTCTTTGTTCTGGAGGGGAAGCCACGGATACTCTCTTCTCTTCCACCCTTTACTTCACCCTCCATCACCACCCTGGAAACAGAAGCTCATCTTTCATTAGCCCTTCCGAAGAGTAAACATTTCTCCCTCTGGGTAAACAAGGAAGCCACGAAGCATCATCTGAGCCAGAGAACACGGAAGCATGACGCTCCATCTGGAGCACCCCCTTTCTCCCAACAGTTCCTCGATGGAACATTTCCCACTCCCCAGTCAGAGGCCTCCAGCTGGCCTCAGGGCTACTCCCTCTGCTCCTTTATTCCTCTCGGTAGAGGCCTTCAGAGCCGAGAAGCCCAGAGCCCTCTAGGGAGGCTGCCCTCGAGCACCACGAGGCACAGGGCTTAGCTGGGACTACACACTGTTCAGTGGGAACCTCCAAACATGTTTTTATCTCTCACCTTTCTTTCTTCCTCCCCACTCCCATTTTCTAGAACTGGCCCAAGGCAGGAAACTAAGGGTCAGTTCCCCTGCCCTCCCTCCCTATCTTACCTACTGGCACACTTTTCAGCCCCACTGACTCTGACCACCAGAATGCAAAGCCATAGCCCCAGAAGAGCCCTGGGGCCTGGAGTTTCTGGAACCCGCTCTAGGATGTGGATGGCCCTGAATGAGTAGAGTGCCCAAATATTCCTTCCTCCCTCCTCCTCCACCTCCTCACAGCCTGGCTTGCAGTTAGGCTAACAGTTATGGTTGGCATAAGGTGTTTTTATAAGATTAAAATGCATCATCCCTCTTCCCACACACAATTGTGTTTCTGTTTGGTGAAGAATACTGAATACTCAACCAAGTGCTTTAAATATCACTGAGTCTGGGAAGGCAGAAGAGTAAAGGAATGAAGATGGATTCTTAGAACTACTTAGAAATAAACAAGAAAACATGAAAGTAGGAAATTCGTGTTCAGTGGGCAGTGCCCCAAACAACTTAGTGTCATAAGGAGAGCTATTTGATTGTTGCTCCTGTCTTTCTCCAGCTATAGACCCGGGAGAGACAGCCCAGTTGTCTGAGTCTTGACTTCTCTGATACCTGCTGGAAGATGACCACGCTCACCTCTGTCCCCTTCTCGTTGGCTAACAACATTAGCACTCTGTTGATTGTGAGTCTCTGTGCTCCTTGGGGTGCACAAAAGTCTGGGGACGGGGAGGGCCATGGCTGACCTAACATTTTTTCCCAGTAGTAGTCCGCACAATGACCCAGTACACACTTACCAGCCACAAAAGTTTCATGATGCAACACCAGACTCTTACTATGTGTGCTCTACTAAATTCTATTCTTTTTCTTTTAAGATGCTAAGAAGGATTCCCCCAGATGGACCTCATAACCGATTAATGTGCTGGGAGCCGCAATTTTAAAATGCTGCTTTACGATCGGGTTGGGAATCATTTCTCAGCCTTTTGGCTGAGACCAGGTGTAACACAGAGCTCAGAAAACTATGACCCGTGGGCCAAATCCCGCCCAAGGCCCATTTTGCACCTCCTGCTGCCTATTTTTATTTGGCGTGTGAGCTAAGAATGGTTTTCTACATTTTTAAAGGGTTCAAAACAACCAAAAGAAGAATAATATTTCTTGTGTGAAATTTATGTGAAATTCACATTTTAACGTCTGCCAACAAGGCTCGGTTGGAACACAGCCACGCTCACTCACTCCCAGATTGTCTGGGGCTGCTTTCGCACCAGAATGTCGGTGCTGAATGACTGTGGCACAGCCTGGAAGGCCCACGTGGCCTGGAATGCTGAGCTTCTGACCCTTTACAGAACAAGCGTGCTGGTCTAAGGCTAGGATAGGTATAGACGGGATTGTCTGATTAATTTGTCAAACTGGTCGGCAGAGCTAGGATGTTATAGTTTTACTTCAGTTTGCAACAGAAAAATCAGTCATATCACTTAAAGAAAGCAAATCATGATTTTTATTATGAGAACAGAGCCCTCGAGGAGGCTGAGCTACCTACGTATGGGAGAGAGAACGCAAATGGAATTTCTCCGGGCGTGGAGGAAACGGCCCATCCCACTCCTGTGCTCCGACCGAGGGCGACGAGCTGGCTTCGTCAAAGGCCATTTTAATTTTTAATGCTCCTCTCTTATGGAGGCATTTAATTTGTGGTGGAAGAGAAAGGTTTTTAAAAAGCTATCCCTTTTGCATTTAGTAACTTACATTCCTGAGCCTGCATTTCCTCCACAAGAAGTAACACCGGGCGGATCAGAACAAATTTCACTTAAAATTCAAGAAACCAGTGTCAGCTGAAAAGCACCCTCAGAGTGGCTGCAAACAAAGGCCTCGTAAAAGGCTAATGCCATGTGTATAGAATTACAGGAAAGAAAGTGAGAGCTGGGGAGGCCCCGCAGCTACAGCCCGGGCTTTTGTGAGGCTCCCACCGCCGAGAAAAGAAATTTCCCTGTTAGCCTCACAGCCCAGCGTTCTTTGTCCAGTGTAATCAGAGTACGGTGGAAAGTGCCAGGGATTTAGCCTCTTGGGGCAGAAAAAGGAGGGGAGAAGGAAAAGGTAAGGGGAAAAGTAATCTGATGTTATCACACATGCTGACAGGAAGATGAATGTCAAGATTTTATGGGGGTGGGATGACTGAGGTGGGCAATGGGCTACCCATCCCGGGGTTGTGTCTGAGGATGCTGGGCCGGTGCGGAGCATTCACCGACTGTGTACTAATGAGCAGTGACCGCGGCTGAATAAATGGCCCTTTCTTCCCCCACCTCCATTCCCACCCAACCCCAGCAGCGCTAGAAACCTCTCCTGTTTGCCTGTTCCAGCTTCATTCAGCCCAGGAATGTGCCATTGGCCACTCTGAAGACTCACCGCATCTCCCCCAGCATCCCTCTCCCCCCACCTCCCCGACCCCGAGGCAGCCCTAGTTCCCTTGCGGCCACGGCAAACCGGAGAGCAGGAAGGAATGTTCAGGGTTGATGATCGCCCAAGGCCCAACTGGCAGGGCTGCTCCTTCCAGGACATGTGAGATGAGATCTGAGACCTGAGCTTTCCCCAGCCCCCCTCTGCGGGAAGGTGGGTGACAAAGAGAGCAAACCTGGGTCTATGGGACCCCAGAGAAGAGTAGCTTATGAAAGGAAAAGTGCAAGTGCCTCTTGTCCTTCTCCTCCGACGGGACACACACACACACAGGCAGTGAGAGAGTGAGCACGCCAAGCTTCCACTCCAACAATGGTTTATAACAAAGGACAAAGAAAGCCCATCGCAAGGATCTCACTTCTACAGGCCCAGCTCTTTGTCTCTACCTCGGTCTCGTTCTCCCATCTGTAAATCAGAAGCCTCTACCGGGACTCGCTTCAATCATGGAAAATGGAATCACTTGGGTCCAGAAATCATATTCTCACATCATGTGAAAATCGACAACTGTCTCAGCAGCAAGTTTCTTTGAGTTCTAAGAACCATGAGCGCTGCTTACCAGTATTTTTTTTTAAAGATTATAATTCTGTCATTAATCTGAGGGAGGGACTTTTGCTGAGAAGGGCAAGCATAGAGCAAAACCTGAGGCTTGCACAAGAGTCTGGAAACACACCTGGATCTGCCGTGCTCACAAGTCGAGAGGCCTGCAAACATCTGGGAGAAGGTTAGGTAGCCCACCTGACTTTCCTGCTGCTGACAGAACCAACCCCCGAGGACTGGCTTTGTTTCAACAGAACGTTGGTGCTGAGGAACAGGGCAAAAAGTCTTACTTAAAAGTGAAGGCGGTAAGTAAATATAATTACTGTACAAATATTGACTGCCCCACTACACATCAGGTGAAGCTGAGACTTGCCAACACCCTGCTTAATCTAAAATTACATATAAGAATTGCTAGTGTCCAAAAAAAATAACCCGTATCTTTTGGAAGAAGAGATGGCCAAGGGCTGCAAAACACAGATGCTTGGGGGCTTTACCTAGCTGCCCAAACTGAAACCTGGTTCTCTCAATAAATGGACAAAAAAGGAGAAGCTCTGTCTGTTAGATTTCCCACACCACAGCCAGAACTCCAATTAAGAAGTGCCTCTGTCCCCCAACTCTCCCAGTTGCCAAATTCACCCTTCTCTGTGGTTGTTTTAGTTTATTTATTTATTTTTTGGTTGTTTTAGTTTAAACAACTGCCCACGTCCCCCAAATCTCTGTGGCCGAGTGGCCTGGATCATACCCAACCAAGAACACGGAGACCCTGGGCTTTGAAACATCCCACTGCTCTGATTCAGGTGTCTGTTACCCTTTAAAAAAATCACAGATATAGCCATCAGGAAAAAAGTTCAACTGAAAACAGACTAGACCTACTGGGATTTTGGGGGGGGGAGGGGCAGAGGGAGAAGGAGAAAGAAAATCTTAAGCAAGGCTCCATGCCCCCTGTGGAGCCCAACGCCTGGCTTGATCTCATCATGACCCTGAGATCATGACCTGAGCTGAAGTCAAGAGTCGGATGCTTAACTGACTGAGCCACCCAGGTGCCCCTAGAACTACTGGGATTTTGGTCCTCAAATCAGCAAATGGGTCAAGTGTTACTATCCCAGGTGGGGGTAGGGAGGTTGGGGGGTGGCTTCCTCTTCTTCTTATGGAAGCTCTGACAAGTTCTTTCTGTTCCTCCCGCTACCACCCCAACATGCTCATGTGAGTCCTGCTTCCAGGACTGCTGTCCCGAATGGCCCCGACTCAGGGAGCCCCTGCAGCCCCTTTCTTAGCTGGGGAGGACCTCTCTCCTCAACTGGTGAACATTTCCCAGGACCCCAGCTCTGGCCCTGAACCTAAGAGCACTGAAGAAGCCACATGCAGAGGCTCCTTCCAAATCCTAGCCAGTGATTTTTCCAGATCTCCTGTGGGTGGGCTGCTTTGCTTTTTCTAGGAAGACAATGGGGAAAAAAAACCCACCATTCCTTGGGCAGGTTGACTGAATTCTTGAATGCGTTCCCTGGAGTGACAAGGAGTAAAACCATCTTCCCGATCAGGTAAAGCTCCTTGGCAGACTTGAATGGCTTGTGGGAATTTCAATGACAATCATACTTATTTATTCCTTAGAGCTGGCAAGTCCAAGACAAGAGCCCCATGAAAGGATCAGGGAAACTTCCAAACCAGAAACACAAGGCTGCTTAGCGTGACAGAATGAAACTGATCTTCCCCCCCCCCCAAGGCAAAATACTCCTTTCAAGAGGACTCAGTGGTGAATTCAATAAGAAACGTGTATTTGCCAAGAAGCTAGGAAATAAGGGCACTCAGACACCCTCCCTTCTCCTGCCTTTGGTTCCACAGCACCTTTACCTAAAGGCGAATTAGGTGAAGGAAAGAAAATCTCAAAGTTTGAGATTCTCCTTCTCCCACGTCTCCACGGCATTCAGTATGTGCCTCCATCATAGTGAATACCGTACGGTGGTCAGATGATGCCACAGTCACAGTAGAGACTCTGTGCCTCCATGGCAGGACAATGTCTTTTCATCTTTAGAGCCCCAGCATCCAGCAAGCACTCAATAAATGGTGGATGCACCATTTGTTAGTGGATGAACTACATGCACAAACTGAAACACGGTCTCTGTGTTTTAGTAGATGCCCATTCAGAGTCTTAGGGGGAAGACAAGGAGTTGGAGGGGTTGTTCAGATTTCAATTATTCACACCACCTCTAATTTCCTACTAATCAATCAAATAATTAGTGAATGTCTACAGTGGGGAAGGTACTATGCTGAGCCAAGTTACCATGTAATTGGTTGCTACATCTCATAATTCAATGTCATCCTCTTCAATTAATACTTGTCAATTAAGATGGTAGCTTTGTCAGTTCGTGGGGAGGCAAGATGGTGCAATTGAAAAAGTAATGATCTGAGGGTCAGAGCGGTTACAGCATTGATTCTGTCCCTAAAAGCATGAAGCATTTGCATGCCTTTGTGCTGCACATTTTTCTTTAAATAGAAAACAGGAAAAATACTGGGGCTTCTATTATTGAGCTCACAAAATGAAAAACAAACAAACAAACAAAAGAGTGTCTCTCTGTCTATACAACATATTAGTATTTAAATCCTTATCTTCGGGTTCTTGTCCTCCAGCAGCTTGGAAATGGTCTCCTTCCTTTGTGGTTACTGCCCTCGCCAATCAAAAAAATAATCTCACTCCCTGATACTGACTAGAATCTTACATTGTGAGAGAAGATGAACAGGGAGGCCCTAACACCATCAATTCCCTTATCTCCAAACTCAAAATCTTAAGTGAGGGTATCAGAGGAAAGAGACGAACTTACTATGTATGTTAGAAGCCTCTGAACCTAGAATAAAAAATAGGAGAAAGACAAATTTCCAAGCTTTCATTTTAACCCAGACGAAACGGAACCACATTATTTCCTGGCTCACCCACTTCGCTCCTTTGCTATTTCTCAAGGCAAGGCCTAAGGCCTTGTTCAATCCTGAGTAAACCCTAACTATCAAAACTGACATCACTCCAGTTCATTCCTTCTATCCCTGTCAACATGTAAGAGCCTCCCAAACATGAAGCTGAGTTTTAAGAAAAAAAAAAAAAAAAGGAAGTTCAGAAGAACAAAGATAGTACGATACCACTTATTCTGAGCTTTTTAAAAGGACAAAACAGTACCATACAGCATTCTAGATGCTGCTGAGGGATGAGTAGAGACGTAGTAAAACCAAAGAAAATTCACAGGGATGATAAGCAGCAATGGAAAACTTCTGGAACAGTGGTGAGGAAGAAGTTGTTGGGCAAGAGGGTCAGACTGTACTAATAACGCTGTTTCTGGGCCTGGGTAGCGGGTCTGTAGATCTCTGATGTCTGCATTGGTTCATAGTTAATCATAATAAAAGAAATTAAAGCACATGTGCTTCTTGTGACTGCCTTCCCGAAGCCTGCCAGCCCTTGGGATGTGGGCTGCTGGCTACAGGGACTGTTCAAAAGGAGATGTGAGCAACGAAACAGCTGATGGAACTGGCTCATGAAATAGCATATTAAACCCAACCTAACGGCCGGCAAGCTTAAGGGGCCGTACGCCCCATCCTGGGGGCGGCAGCAACCTTCTCGGGTAGGGGAAGCCTCAGGGGGGTGATCCTGGCGGCCCCCCCACTTCCTCGTCTACTTCTGAAAATACAGCGGACCTTACATGTACCAGGCCACGCTACCCTCCCACGGGCTTCTCCCATTTCTCTGGGCCAACCTTCAGCTTGAGACACAGGTGTGTTTATTTTAGAACAGAGCCTGCAGGCCAGGCCCACGTGCGCGTGCAACCTCTCTTCCCAAGTCTGGAGCTTTGCTGTAGCCATGCCATCTCCCTCCTACCAGCGCAGTGTAAGGACTGGCTGGCTTGCACCCCTGGCTTGGGAGACCAACAGCCACCCATAATAAGGTGTCCGGTTACGCCCAAGCCCTTCAAAGCAGTTTCGGAGGTGTTACCTCACAGGCCCTCACCAAATCCTATAAATAGGGATATGAAGTATTATCCCCATTTCTAACATAGAAAACGGCCCCCTCGGAAGGTCAGTTCATGGGCACTGTGATGCCGAGTGGTCCCTCCAAGAGAGGCACAGGGTTCTGGATTCCAACCCTGGGGCAAGTCCTAGAGGCCGTGGCAGCCCAGGCCACACGGACAACCGTAACGCACACGATCCAGCAATGCAGCCTGGATGAGAAAACCACAACAGAACAAGAAACGTGAAACAAGGCAGGTTCTGTAGGAAACGCTCACATTTTGAGCAGTGCCCACATCACATTCCCGGTCTCAAAGATCCAGCAGTGCTGAAATGCCATGGGAATATTTATCACTGTTTTGGCCAAACAAACCCTCCCTTACCTTAGGCAAAGGTCAAATGCATGTAAAACCCCCAGTACAAACAACCAGCTGGGAGGACTGGCCACAGCCTGGGTAAAGTCTTTGCTAATAATTACCCAGACAGCCTTCCTATATAAACATGCGCGGTTCAGCGATGATACACCGATTACTCGCCTTATAAATCAGCACGAGGAAATGACTTCAAGCACAGAGTGGGTGTGTTTTCCCTAGCTTTTTACATGCGGCACTAGCCACACATCTCAACTATTTCAAAAACTCACCTCCAAATACTGTGTTGTTTATGCCTTTCTAAATATCAAAAAGATATCTAAAAGCATGTCATAAATAAAAATTTATAATCTTTTTTGTTTTTTAACCAAATTAAAATCTCCTTGAATCTAGGGACCACTCAACATCCCATGCCCCGCTCCTGCCCCAAAGAAAACACTGAATAAGGGTGAATAAGGGAAAACAGAATGCTGGCTGTGCATAATAAATGCATTCTATCTACTTATGGAGCAAGGATGATGCAGGAATGCTAGGCTAGGGGAGAGGCCGAGATGAGTAAGCCGCATTCCCGGCCTCCGGGGCGGCAGTCTGATGGAGGAGGCACAGGCCCAGGAGACGAAGCACACCCAGGTGTGATGCCTACGCTGCAGGAGTGAGTCCTGGGGAGGCTTTTGCAGAGGAATCAGCATTTGGATTTGACCTTGAGGGGGAAGGTCAGGAGGGCTGTCCTGCCTGGTGGGTGTTAGGGGAGGAGAGGGGGCTGAGACAGACGGAATGAGGGACAACTCCTGGAAAGAGGGCCGGCGCAGAAGAGGCCAAGAGCACAGGGTTGGTGATCAGCGTCAAAAAGTCCCCAGGGAGGGCTTGGTGTCATCCAACAACTATAGGATCAGCCGGAACCACAGTCCCGGGAAGAAGCAGCCAGCAAGGACCTGCCTCTGCGAGGTGTCAGGAGATGTTGCCAATTCTAAAGGGAAACTCTGGCCTCCCCTGCTTTCTGTCCCCCCGGGTCATCTGAACCCGGCCTCCGCCACCTATGGTGTTTTCATGTCACGTTCGCTGCCCCCTCCTCCCCCCCCCCACCCCGGTGCACCCCACTCATTCAGCAGGACAGGACAGGAAGGCCCAGTTAGACAACTGCACAAAGGAAAACTTTTGATGGCTTCAGGGCCACAGACAGGACAGATCATGGCGACCGCGAACAGGATGGGCGCTAAGAAGGGGAAGGGAGGAGGGCTCCCTGAACCACGTCACTCTGGGGCAGGGCGAGAAGCAGCATCTCCCCAAGCACCTGCCGCCCTCGGGCCGGCAGCAGACCCTGTGAGCCTGGCTGGCCGCTCCCGCTCATCTAGCCTGTGTCATCGAGTGGTTTCTCTCAGGTCACACACGTAAATACCATGCGAATAAGCATCTTGAGGACAAGTTTAAAACAAAATGGAAAACAAAGAGGATACAGAGGCTGCGCCAATAAGCACATGGAAAGGTGTTCAACCTCACCGATCGTTAGGGAAATGCAAATCCAAACCACTAGGAGATGCTTCTTCACAGCCGCTAGGCCCAGCAATTCCATATACCCTGGATATATACCCCAAATAACTGAAAGCAGGGACTCAAAGATACTTGCATGCTCATGTTCACAGCAGCATTACTCATAGTTGCCAAAAGGTGGGAACAACCCAAATGGCTATCGGCTAATGAATGGGGAGACAAAATGGGGTACACAACCTATAATAGACTAGTGTTCAGTCTTAAAAAGGAAGGAACTTCTGACACATGCCATGACATGGATGGAACCTGAGGGCGTTATGCTCCGTGAAATAAGCCAGTCACGAAAGGATTAATACTGTATGATCCCACTGACATGAGTTCCCTAGAGTCACCAGATTCATGGAGACAGGGAGGGCAAGGGTGGCTGCCGGGGGCTTGGGCGAGGGGGAATGAGAGTTCGTGTCTAATGGGGGCAGAATTTCAGTTTTGCAAGATGAAAAAGTTCTGGAGATGAATGGTAGTCCAACAATGTGAAGTAGTTAATGTCACTGAGTTGTACATTTTAAAATGGTTAAAATGGTAAATTTTATGTTATGTGTATTTTACCACAATAAAAGAAAATCCTCCTCCAGACAAACAAAAACCAGAAAATGTAAAGTAGGCATATTTGGAAACTCTGACCCCTGGGGTGTGTGCCCTACCTACCCGACCCACACAAGGATCCTCATGCTGGCCCCTCTTTTCCATCAGGAGGACCAGAGAAACTCAATCTACAAGAAGCAGAAGTGATTCACAGAGCTTGCTGTGTTCCCATTCTCAGTGGTCAATTCTCTGTCCCATGTGGCTTCAAAATAGAGAATTACATTTGAATGGCCAGCTTTTGGGCACTGGCTCAATCACAGGGGAGGTTGCTTCAAGGCCTTTTCATCTTCTAAGGTTGACCCCGACAATCTCATTGCGCACATCGCCATGCTTCCACTTATCCCTACTTCATTGCTCATCTGAGCCTCAGGCGCTGTCCCAGGTACTCGGGAAACAAAGAGGGTCATGAGCTGAGCCCTCTCTGATGGGGACAGGCCAGAGGCGGGGGTGCTCCCACAGACACCACCGGGGATGTGGGCGTCCTGCCTGGGCCAAGAGCTGGCCAAGGAGGGTGAGCTGAAGGGGGGGCTTCCCTGAAGGGGAGAGAAGGGTGCCATGAGCTGGGGGGAGCACAGAGGGTCAGTAAGGGGGAGGGCAGGGTGCATGCAGCAGCAGAGGAGTGTGAGGCTGGGGGGACCCCATTTCCAAGCTGCAGAAAGCACCCCACGTTTTATACTTCCATAGTTCATGTATTTTCTATTTCTATGCATTTTATGCTTGCCCCCAAGTTAAACTGTTCAAACGACTTGGGACCTGAACCAGCTGGGATTTAGATCAGGACTTCCTTCCCCCAAAGAAGCCCCATAGCTGCATCTCACAAAACATACCCTCTGCATCGCCTTTTTACCAAAATAACAACAACCACCCACAACCAAATGGCACTTATTTAAGAGGGAGGATGCTGGGTTCTCCAAGCCCTCCCTTTTTAAGAAATTTTAAGATGGTTCCTACATCATTTTTCATCTTTTTAAAAACTAGGATGAATTAAATCTGCTTTATCCCCCATCCTGTCCTTCTCTGTCATAACTTCGAGTGCCTTGGGTCCCCTCAAACGGCATCGTCATGGCCAGGTAAGGACCAGTCCATCATGGTGATGGAGGAGTCTAAAAGTTAGCAGCTGGGAGAGGTACACCGGCCAAGGTCCTGAGAGGGAGTGGGGATCCTAGTTCCATCTCCAAAATTCTGGAGTTTGGGTCTCCAGATTTATACTTTCATCCCCAGTTTCATGGAGGGCAAGGGACTGGGCTGATGCCCTGGAGAGATCTCTCTGCATCACCAATCCCTCACACTCCTTTGAAGGGGCCGGGAAGGGGCGCCTGGGTGGCTCAGTCAGTTAAGCGTCTGCCTTTGGCTCAGGTCATGATCCCGGGGTCCTGGGATCGAACCCGACGTCGGGTTCCCTGCTCAGCGGGGAGCCTGCTTCTCCCTCTCCCTCTGCTGCTCCCCCTGCTTGTGCTCACTCTCTGTCAAATAAATAGATAAAATCTTAAAAAAAAGAAAGAAAGAAAGGGCCAGGAGCACCCTCTCCACAAAGCACAGGCTTGACAACAGCAAGCCCTATGTGATCCAAGAAAAATCCTCAATAGCTTTCTTTCCCAATATTCCTTCTGTTGAATTACATTCATTATCGGGGCACTAAGAAACACGAGGCCATCTCAATAGATTACAAAAGGCATCTGTGCAGTAAACATGAGCGAAGTGTGACAAATGAGCCAATTCCCATGCTTATAGTTAAGAGCATACAGACACAGTCCCTGCCCTGGGGGAGCTACAGTCAGATCCAGAAAACACCCCAAATCCAAATATTGCGCTACCTCGTGTTGCCACCACACAGAGAGCATGGAAACACAGAGGAAACATTTGGTTCACCTTCCTTGGAGATTCATTTGCAGATCAGTAAATGAAAGGCTCTGCAAACCTCTATCAGGTATGTACGTGCACACACACATTATCATCTTAAAGTATACTCAAATAACATTAGTATACATTTTTTTTAAAGATTTTATTTATTTATTTGACAGAGAGAGAGATAGCGAGAGCAGGAACACAAGCAGGGGGAGCGGGAGAGGGAGAAGCAGGCTTCTTGCTGAGCAGGGAGCCCGACGTGGGACTCGATCCCAGGACCCTGGGATCATGACCTGAGCCGAAGGCAGACGCTTAACGACTGAGCCACCCAGGCGCCCCAACATTAGTATACATTTTAATCAGGCATTGAAACACCTACTGAGGAAACCCTTTCTTGACCCAAATAGCTGTTCAACAGGCAAGGGCCTGCTGGGGTGCTCCTAGGGTCTCTCCACGGAGCCAGGCTCTGTAGGATTAGGATTAATAACTCCCCCCCACCACCAAAGCCCCAGACCCTTCTTTTTAAAGAAGATAGTATAGGACCAGAGTTCTGGGACCAGGGGGAGAGCCCCAGTCTGTCATCCATGAATGTGGTCCTGCTCAGACTGAGCAGTGGAAAACAGCTAACCCAGATATAGGTACCAGAAGCGTGCAGCCCCCCATTCACCAGGAGAGGAAATCTTAATTAAGTGTAGATGTTAAGAGGACCATCAGATCAAGATTTTTGAGGCAAGGGGAACAGGGTGGTGGGGAAAGGGGAAAGTTCTGTGGCAGCCTCTGCCATGGGCCTGCCTCTCCGCTTCTACGGGTGTGAATGAAATATTAAACAGGCTCAGCCAATTAGCAGCCTTTCAATGATGGATGCTCAGAGGCTGAGGAACTGAGTTTTGATCTGCATTCTCGCTTGATGGCTCAGCACTCAGCCGAGCACCGTTTCCTGTTCTGTTGTTAGCATTCTTTTTTTTAAGATTTTTTATTTATTTGACACAGAGAGAATGAGAGAGAGGGAGAGAGGGAGAGAGAGAGAAACAGAGACAGAGAGCGAGCACAAGCAGGGGGAATGGCAGGCAGGGGAGAAGCAGGCTCCCGCTGAGCAAGGAGCCCAATGTGGGGCTTGATCCCAGGACCCTGGGATGATGACCTGAGTCAAAGGAAGACGTTTAACTGACTGAGCCACCCAGGTGTCCCTGTTGTTAGCATTCTTTTTTTTTTTCTCAATTTTATTTTATTATGTTATGTTAATTATCATACATTACATCATTAGTTTTTGATGTAGTGTTCCATGATTCATTGTTTGTGTATAACACCCAGGGCTCCATGCAGTATGTGCCCTCTTTAATACCCATCACCAGGCTAACCCATCCCCCCGCCCCCTCCTCTCTAGAACCCTCAGTTTGTTTCTCAGAGTCCATCGTCTCTCATGGTTCGTCTCCCCCTCCGATTTCCCCCCCTTCATTCTTCCTCTCCTGCTATCTTCTTTTTTATAACATATAATGTATTATTTGTTTCAGAGGTACAGGTCTGTGATTGTTCAGCCCACTTCCCACCAAACTGGCAGCATGTGGTGGGATCTGTGCCCACCACGGCTTCCGGTGGTCTGTGGCCAGCCTAGGCAGCCAGATCCCTGTGCCTAAAGCAGGTGGCCTCCCCTGCCCTAAGAAAGTCTAACAGGGGCTCTTCACTGCTACCCCCAGGGCCTGTCTTGCAGCCCACCACCCATAACTTATGATGAGGTCAGAAAGGGGCTCTCCACACAGTGAGGCCAGGAAGTGTCCTTTTTTTTTTTGGCTGTGTTCCAATAAAACTTCATTTACAAAAACAGGTGGCAGGCCATAGTTTGCTAATCTCTGCTCCAGAGGCCGCAGTGAAAGGGATCATCTTTAGCAGACAATTGCAGGAAATAGGGTGTAGTGTGTGGTAGAAGATGTAGAGATGGGGACCAGATTCAGTGGTTACAAACTGAGGTCAGAACGCCACGTTCTTTTCCAATTTGGAAGGAGTTGTTCAATGAGTATTTATTTTGGTTCACATTGCTGTGAACAGTGATAGTGCCGGCTGGGCCAGATTAGGAGAACCGTCACTTCTGTGGTTCTTCATAGACGGGATAATGAGAACTGCAGTTTTCACTATTTGAAATCCAACAGTTTGACCTCAGTTTTTTTTTTCTTAAGATCCCCATTTTTTTGGTTTAAAAAAAAAAAAGTGTGACACACTTAAGCAGTGGCATTTTTTCCTGTGACTTAGGTTCCTATTATTTCAAAACAAACAAAAAAACACAAGCAGTCGCCTCTCCCGTCCGCCAGTCAGTGTTTTCTTCCTGCAGTCTTAGCTCCTCTGTCCTTCCCACACACAGCAGTAGGGGAGAAGCTCAGGCAGCTCGGACAGCCATGCACCATCAGGGAGGATGGCCTGTGGGGCTCTGTCCCCGGGGCCAGGCCACCCGCCCAAACAGGACACATAAGACATGGCCCACCTGGGATGCTGCAGCCTCCGCAGCCTTCCTCCTCAGGGAAAGTGGCGCCCCGGGGGGCACAGGCTGAGGAGAGGCTGGGAGGGAAGGTGGGGGCGGTAAGGGAGAAAGGGGAGGTAAGAACATGGCTCATGGACTCGGTTCCCCGTGCACTGCCCGGCCGTCCAGGGGTCACCTTGACGAGACAGGCTGCTTGCTGCCTGCCGGGGGCCCAGCGGCCACGGCTAGACTAGGACGTGGCACCCCCAGCATGGAGGGGCCTGCCTACCACTCTCCCAGGACAATGGCACTCCAGAAATGAAAATCTAGCGCTGCAGCCTGGCCCCTCCTTGCTCCAACCACAGCCACGCCCCGGGGAGAAAGAAATGGGCTTTTCCAGGGGCAGCGGTGGGAGGAGCCTGTCTCAGCCTCGGCTCAGGCTCCCCTTCAGCAATTACTCCATTGCCCCCGGGCCCTCTTATCCTGGCACACTCAGGGGCACTAGCGTGACATTTCTGAGAGGACACAGGGACACGGGACAGAGCCAGGGACCGCCTGACCCCGCGAGTCATTAGCCACCGACTAGGCACAGTCAAAGGGCATGCTTCAACTTCAGGCCACAAGATTCGAGTCTGGTCTAGCTGGTGGCCCAGATGCGTGCCGACTTTACCTGGCCTGCCCGGTGGGGCAGAGGGATGGCAGCATGGGCCAACATCCACGCATTTTACCAACTCACGCCTCTGACGCCCAGCTCTCCTGGGGCACTTTAATCAGTCCCTTTGGGATGAGACAAAGGTAAGGCATATACAGAGAAAAACGGCCCACTAACCAATCTGCACACACACCTGCAACAGTATCTCACTTGAAGATGAACACCAAGCGTCTGGACGATGCCACTTGCACAGAGGTTTCTAGTTTAGAAAAGCCTTTCCGCATACATGAGCGCATCCACTCTTGCGTCACGGGGTAAGATGAAACAGGTACAATTCTCAGTTTATATTTTAAGAAACTGAGGATCAGCTCTCTGAAGTAACTTGCCCGAGAACACAGAGATAATGAAGGCTTGACTTTGGGACCAGAATCCATGTTCTCAGACTCCTAGGTTAAGATTCATTCATACTCGGGGCGCCTGGGTGGCTCAGTTGTTAAGCGTCTGCCTTCGGCTCAGGTCATGATCCCAGGGTCCTGGGATCAAGCCCCACGTCGGGCTCCCTGCTCAGTGGGGAGTCTGCTTCTCCATCTCCCACTCCCCCTGCTTGTGTTCCCTCTCTTGCTGTCTCTCTCTGTCAAATAAATAAATAAAATCTTAAAAAAAAATTCTTTCACACTCAATTCCCTTATTAAAAAACAAACAATAGTCAGGACCAGTGCCGGATGGGGTCACACCTGCCCCACGCGGCCTGCTCACATTGTGTGATGACACGCCTGGGTCCGGGCACCGAGCTCATACTACAGGATGACGTCACACCTGTCCCACATGCCCTGCGCACCCTGCGGGATGAGGTCCTATAGGAAGGTCACCTAAATTCAACACAGAGGTAGAGGAGGGCGCCAGGAGGTGACCCCACTGCTGCATTTCAGGCTCAGCTCATGAAGCGCCCATGTGAAGGGGCAGCTGGAGAGGAAGAAGTTACTCCAGGCCAAGGGAGCCGCCCTGGGGAGGAGGAGACATGCCCCATACCCTTCGTGGGCCTGCTGCTAGGGCTGGGAAGCGCCGCGCAGGGAGCCGTGGACGATAACTGGGCTAAGCCTGGGACGCAGGTCCCTGAAAGGATCCCAAGCCACAGAGGGATGTGATGGGTTTGGGGTTTAGAAAGGTCACTCTGGCCGTGGAGTGAAGAGCAGATCGGAAGGAGGGCAAAGCTGTTCTGAGTCGCCAGGAGCCAAGAGGAAGTGAAAGGAACAAGAGAATAAGGTGCAGAGCTGCTGTGTCGCTAAGGTGGTAAAACTTCTGTGGCTACACAGGTCCTCCACCCTGGTTTCTGGGCCAGGGAGACATGGGCGGAGACTGCATACACCTATCCTGGCACAAAGCTCGGAGAAAGGTTAGGACTTCCCGAAATACTGGCTTCTAGATCAGCCCAATCAGTCACCAAGTATTTGCTGTGTCCCCACTGCATGCCTGGCCCTGTTGGGGTTCTGCAGATGCAGCAGTGAACAAGTTGGCAGGAACACCCGCCCCTGGAGAGCACACATTCTCTGTTCCATAGTATTTCTGGCAAGGAATTAAACACTAAAGAACACAGATTAAACCTGTAACCATAGAAACTGTCCATGATGGATTTTCCAGAATACTTCCATTAAAAAACCCCTTTGCTATTGTTACCGTAAGACAAGTGTCAAGCTGAGGTCCACAAAACTCACTTGGACCTGCTCCACAAGCAAAATGCCCACCCAAGCTATCAGTCTTAGGAGAGTACTAAACCACAGAGGTGATGCCCAGCAGAAGCTGCCATGGACCTCGGAGCCATGGTAGGCACATTGCTCAAGCAAGCGGCCTCTGTGTCCCGCCCCGTCCTCTACTTCAAAATAAAATTACACTGAGATTTGTCAGTGTTGCAGCAATCACCTTCGATATTTCCTCTAGAAGGAAAGGGCAGGGGATGATTTCAAGTCTTAGGCAGCGAGCACACGAGCAGGGTCCTAACTGCACAAAAATGTGGCCTCAGTCACTCCATGTGCCCCAGGAACTCCTGATAAGACATCGCTGTCAGCAAACCTTCAGAGAAAGTGCACGTGGAGCTCGAGGGAAATGCTCTTTTCCATGGGGCTTCCTGCTTTCCTGGGCTTCTTGGAGGTATCAGCTGCTCCAGTCTCAAAGGCTTCAGAAATTCAAAGCACGTTTCTTAAGCAGCCCGGAAATCAAACTTTCGAGGCAGGGGGAGGGTCCCTGCAGGTGCAGTTAGGTGGCTAGTCAAAGCCTCGTCCTTTGGTCATCATTGAAAGGGTCTATTTCTCTATGCCCTCACCTCAGGCATTAGCGAGCCAGGCCTGATGGGGCCTGCAGGGTCATCCTCCCTTGGCCCCAGGTCCTCGCCTCAGCAGCACCTGCAGATAGCTCTGTGGTCATCTCACTCCCCGTGTACCACCCTCCCCCCAAAGCAGTGCAGGCCCACGGCCACCCCAGCCAGGACTGAGGGCCATCTGGGTCATGGAGAGTGAGAGGAGGAGCCGGGCATTCACGATACGGCTTAACAACCATCCTGAGAGGAAAACTTCAGGATTCGTCACGTGGAAAGCCCATCACCGGGTTCCCGTGAGGTCAAGGAGACTGAGGATGGGGACAAGGGGCAGAAGTCACGGCAACTAGATCCCCACCCTTTTGGACAAAAGGTGTTTTCTGGTACCGGGCTTTTCAACCAAAATTTGAATCCTTGGTTCTATACGATAAAATACTTGCTAGCACCTCCATCTTGGAGATAGGCCCCCTGCTCTGGTCCTTCACATCATGCATCTTCCTCATGACCCCAGCATTTGGGACACAAGTCAGGCTTCCCTAGTTTCCTGGCCCTTGTGCTCAACCAGAGCCGTGTAGTTTTCATCCTAGGATCCACAGATGTGTTTTAGGGATAACCATGAATATTCTGTACTTTTATGTAAAACTGGATGGGTGCGTGCGTGCGTGCATGTGTGTGTGTGCGTGCGTGTGCGTGTCTAAGATACGCATTTTTCCAGGGGAAGGGCCTGTAGTTTTCATCAAATTCTCAAAGGGGGTCTCTGACCCAAAAAAGATTCAGAAGACTCAAAAGTACCGCTTTAAAAGGAGCTTTCGTTTCTGTCAAATTGGCCAAATTTCAACATAAAGTGGGTCAGAGCGATTAAAAGCTGAAAAAAGTCAAAGATGGGCAATTTAATCTGTAAGATTTCAGGGAAATTAAAATAAACCCTCTGATGCTATAAGCGATGCAAAAGGATTCCAAGAGAAGGGGGAATTGCGGGCCGTGAAGGGGGAGGGGGCACAAGAATAGGAATCGGGAAAGGAGCCAGAGCAGTGGAAATAACAAAGGGACGAGAAGTTCTACGCGGGGCTCGCAGTGATTCCGGCTCCGAGATGGATGTCGTTCATAAGGTGGGCTCCCCGGCAGCTTGTTAAGGCTGCACATCAGTTCCTATTTTTACTTAAACGTACTGAAAGAAAAATGTGTATACAGCACAGAAGTCCTGGCATCCCCTCTGGGACCAACCTGCTGACAAGTCAGAACTGCTCAGAGTGATGAGCTAATTAAAATTCTCTGGTCTTTCCCAGAGATGGCTCTATTTTTAACCTAATTCTGACTGTCACTTAAAAGTGTGAGGTTTACTTTTTTTTTTTTTTTAAGAAAATACTCTTTTTTCCTTCTTAATATTCCCATGAATAATTGAGCTTAGCTGATAATTCCTCCGGCCTCCTTCAAGCATTTCTTCACAAGACAGAGAGGGACACTCCAGGCAGAAGGGGACTAATGAAAGGCAGGTGAATCCCATGTCCCACCCTGCAGGGCCCCTTATTAAAAATACCAGGACAAAAAAAATTACGACAAGCAAGGACTATAGTCATCAGCTCCCTATAATTTTCTTCCAACCCTATGTTCAAGGCAATCTCCACCTCTCAAATGCTTTCCAAAAGTTCATGGGTAACTTATTAGAAATAACGGTGTAAACATATGTTTGGGTTCTCAATTCGAAGTGCTTTCTTTAAAGGCCCTGGCCTAGTCCACATGAGCATTTTAACACACAGACTGCTGACATGCTTCAGCCTTAAAATGTGTATGTGTTGAAACAATATTGCTTCAATATTCGAAGTGATTTTTAACATATCTTAAGCATAACACTTTTCCTGCGAAAATTTCCCTTCCATATAGGTACACTTCCCTACTCAAGAGAAAAAAGAAAAATAAAAACTCAGTACACTGTAATCACAATTAATATTATTGCGCATCATAATTTTCTTTCAGGAGAAAGAGGCAAATTATACGAAAAGAGATCCGATTTTGTGAGGATGACTGTTAAGGATGTATAGTGTCCCAAACCTCACTTTACGGAACACATGCTTCTATTTAAAAAAAAAACAAAACACCTTGGTGGGGGATTTTTTTCTTCTAAACCTATTTTTCCATTGATTTTTTGGTATAAAACTGAAGGTGGTTAGCCGCATCTAGGAATGTAAAAACTCTTTTTAAATTAGGTTTCTGGGGGAGAAATGACTTAAAGGGAAATTATTTAATGAAACAATTGCAAATGCTTAAAACAAGTTTTGAAGAATCTCGAATTAGTCCTTGAGGAACTTCAAGTCTTCCTGGGGGCTGGGGGTGGGGGGGGGGGTCCCTGCAGACTTCCAAGGGCAGATGGCCCTAGCTCTTGGTTCTGACTTTGTAGGAAACTTTCTCCACACAGGTGGAAAGAATGGAGCTCTCTCCCAAGACCCCTGAGCTCCAGAGAACGCCATGTCCAGGTGGGTGAGGAGGGAGGGCTGTAACTGGCGGAGGTACTCGGGCATCAGCCAGCTGTGTCGGCCCAAGGCTGCTGAAGCTCCCGGGGTGCCCCGCCCCCCACCCTGAGCGGCTCGATTTCTGCATTCAGAGGTAGTGGAGCTCCTCGCTCACTTCAGCACCCATCACCTGACTGTGGGCCCATGCGCCCGACAGCTGGCTCAAACTCCAGGTTGAGCAAGTCCCCACAATGACCTTGAGTGTGCCGATGCTTGCCTACCTTGTAAACATTTAATGAGGAGGCAACATTGATCCTGGTTTAATTTCAGTATTTTGATTGATCTCTTGAAACCAACAAGGCCTTCAAAGCCAAGACATCACAGATTCATTTTCTCCACACACCTGCCAAAGGGTCTTCTGATCGCTGAACCCCCTGCGGTCTGCACTTGGTCCTGAGGCAGCTGTACTAGGCCTTCCGAGGGCAGCCAAGCAGCGAACTGATAAGTGCTCAGTTTTCTGAAAACATCTCCTACCTGAGACTTATTTACCCACCCAGCTGCTCCTGGAATGTGGCCTCGTTCTTAGGAAATCACTTTATTTATTCTCTAAGAGACACTGCAACACGAACATGAACATTTGAAAAAGTGCCTGGGAGCGTCTCTGTAACTGGTTTTCCTCTCCTTGAGCTTATGGGCATTTTATTTTGATGTTTATCTGGTGCCATGGTAACCGGCAGGACTTGAGGTTTACTTCTTAGACTGAAGACTGATTACGGAAAGTCAATTTAGCAAGCACTTACTGAGTGCTTACCAAGTATGGAAGCTAGAACGATGAGCACGAAATTCTTTCCTCAAAAGGACACACATCAGAATTCAAAGAGCTAGACCAGGAGTCGGCGAATTTTCCCCTTCAAAAGCCAAATGGCAAATATTTCAGGTGTTGTGTGGCTACGTGGTTTCTGAAGCACCTCTCCCGCCACTGTGGTTCAAAGGCCGCCACAGACTGTAAATGTCTGAGCAGGTCTGTGTTCTATAAAACTTTATTGAACAGACACTGAAACTTACATTTTTCATAATTTCCATGTGTCACAAAATATGACTCTTCTTCTGATCTTTTCTAACTTGTAAAAAATGTAAAAACCACTCAGAGCTCACAGACCACATTAAAAAGGCAGGTGGCCAGAGCTGGTCAGTGGGCTGTGGCTTACAGGCTCTGGGTCCGCACCTGGCCAGCTCTCGGGGGGTGGGAAGAGAAGCTGCCCAGACTTCTCGAGCCTCACTTTGCTCATCTGCCAAGTGGGGATAAGAACCTTTGTCTTCTGAGTTTTAAAAATTAGACACCTAAACAGAAAAAAACAGCTGATGTCCTTCCTGGAGGGGCATCCTGTTTGATGATGACCATGACACTGATAATGGCAATGACAACTAACGATCCTGAACGTTTGTTTCCTGCGAGGTGCTGTGTTAAGTGCTACCAACTTTTACAGTATTTCATCTAATCTATGGTGCTATCAATATTATGACGTGCCATTCCTGAATGTACCACCGAGAAAGAAAAAGCTGCCAGTTAACCTCTTGACACGGCATTGAGTGTAAGATGCGTTCTGATTTCACAAATGCTGGAGCGTGTTTTTGTGGGAGGGAGGGGGGGGGGATGCATTTTAGAACCGATAAAAACAGCATCCCTGTTAAGCCCAGACCTCTCCTGCAGGCCATGTACTACCTAGGATCTAGGTAGGTACTGTGATCGTCCCTATTGTACAGATGAGGAAACTGACAAACAGTTTCAGTCTCTGCAGGAAAAGCTAGAAGTGTCAGGGCTTTTTAACACAGGCAGGTTAACCTGGTCCAGAGTCAAAGCTCGGCCGTAAGGGCATGAACACTGGGAGGAGGGCTGAAAACACCTGGTACTTTAAGCGTGCAATCCAGGTGGAGGAGTTTGGCACAAAGGAACTTTCTCCTTGGTGAGAGGACATACGTCAGACCAGTCAACCACGTCCCTCTGGTATTTCCTAGGAGGGTGTTAACGCAGCAAGGGGTAAGGAGAAACAGGAATTCTAAAATGCAGAATGAAAATGGCAAGGCACACTAACATCTAAGCTTGCGTAATTCCTCTGAACAGCTGTCCTGGGAATCCTGTCCAGGTCATGGACGGAGCAGGGCAGAGGAGAAGGACTGGGAGAGGTGTCCTATCTTTGAGCTGTATTTTCTTGTGTGAAGGGAATGCTTGGGGGTGGAGTCCGCAGGCCAGAGAGCAGCCTGCAGCCCTGCTGCCTGGGGAATCATGCTCCCCTGGATCTCCCATCCTCACTGAACAGGGGGCGGGGGGGGGGGCACTCAGGATGCACAGAAATTACGGAACAATTCAGGCCAAAAATCTCTTTCAAATTCTGAATTGTTTTTCCTCTCAAAATTGTAGCTTCACATTTCTTTCTCCCCGTTATTATTTCATCACCAAATATTAATGAAGTGCTTCAAATATGCTCAAGGGGGTGAGATTTCTCTTTTTCCTGTAAAATTCCAATTAGTCAAAAGCTTGCTCAACATGTAGCTTCAGTCTGAGTTGTTGTGCACAAAGGACTCAACACAGCAGACCTGAGACTGCTCTCCTTAGAAAGGTCTCCTCGCCTGGCTGGCCCTTGGCTGGCATCTGAGAATTTGGGACTTCAGAAGTCCTACCAGTTTAACAGAGAAGCATGGCTCGCCGTGGCTGCACTGTTTTGTACAGACAATGTGGTTTATGCTGAGCCCCTGCTTTCCTTTGGAGGGTCTGGAATCTGGTACGTGCTCAGTAGAGGGTGCCTGTGTGACCAGCCTCCAGGAAAAAGCTGGGTGCTGGGCCTCTAATGAGCTTCCCTGGTAGACAGCATTTATCACGTGTGGTCACAATTCACTGCCGGAGCAGTGAAGTGCATCCTGAGTGACTCCACCAGCAGGGGACTCTGGAAAGCTTGAGCCCGGTTTCCTCCAGACTTTGCCTCAGCACTTTCTCCCTTTGCTGATTTTGCTCTGTACCCCTTTGCTGTAATAAATCACAGCCAAACTAGATGCTGAGTCCTGTGAGTCCCAGTGACACCCCCCTCCCCCCCACCGCATCCATCCCAGGGACTCTTGACACAACTATCCTCAGCCAATTCACTTTGGCAACGGTGCTGTGCCAGGCACAGGGAGGCTACTCACTCTACTGATCCTGAAACACGAGCGCATGAGAAACCAGGGATCAGATGACTTACTGTCCCATTCAGTGTTGACCAAGCACCCATCACATGCTCAGCAAGATCCTAACCTTGTGATTTCTGTCCTTGAAATCTGCAGTCAAGTGTAAGAGACAACGATGGGAAGGACTCCCAGGATGAGGTGATGGCAGGTGGGGTGGTAAGAGCTAACACTTACCTGGTGCGTGCTACATGCTGGGCACTCCCTGGGCACTTTCAGCATCAACTCCCGTAGTTCTGACAGCAACCCGGGAGGGGGGCGCTCTTCCCTCCTCCATCCTCACAGATGAGGAAGCCGAGCACATCAAGGGGAAGTGCTCCCCAGGTCACATAACTAGTTAACAGCAACACATCCTCTGGCTTCAGAATCTGAGTTCTGGACTAGCATAAACAGGCTCAATTGCATCCACATCTTTAACAACCATAGTATTTACTACATACCACCCAGCATTAAAATGATTTCTTTTAATAGTGTGGGGTTTTTTTTTAAGATTTTATTTATTTGTCAGAGAGAGAGAGAGAGAGAATGAGCAGGGGGAGCGGCCGGCAGAGGAAGAAGGCTCCCTGCTGAGCAGGGGGCCCGATGCGGGACTCGATCCTAGGACCCTGAGATCATGATCTGAGCTGAAGGCAGATGCCTAACCCACTCAGCCACCCAGGCGTCCTGCACTAAAATTATTTGTATGCATGTTTTCATGCCTGTGCTAGACTCTAAGCTGTGTGGCAGGCTCCTGCCCGGTGCACCCCTGGGTCTTCGCCATGGTGCCACGCTTCACATACGGTAAGCACTCAGGTGCACACGGATGGCAGAGAACAACCATTCGGCGTGGGAGGCCAGCACAGCCTAGAGCGGCAATGATAGGTCTCGGGGAACACTGAGGGAGATCTCAAAGGCAAGTTCTGAAGAGTCAGAGGGGAAAACAGGCAATCCCCATGGCGGTAACAATATGAGCAAAGAGGTGGACCCAGCAATGAGCAGCGCAGGGTGAGGGCACCAAGGGAAGACTGGCTGGGGTGAGGGGTGTGTTTGGGTAAAACTGAGTGAAATCCAACGATGACAACCCTGACAAGTTAGAGTTCCAAACTGATGGGCAGCCAGTGAGGATGAGAGTGACAGTGTTCAAAGGGCCAACTGGGTAAGACTTAGCTGGGAGCAGAAGAGATGGATGGCTTGATGGGCTGGAGCCCTGGAGCAGGGTGCGGGGGTGACAGGCTTCTGGATGATGCGATGCCCCCCTGCTCGAGGTGTGGCCAGAGCCCGAGACCGAAGGTGGGGCCAGGTCTGCTGTGAAGACACGCAGGGCCCCGGACAACGCACCCTTTCTCAGCTCACGGGGGGCCCATGACCATGGCACACGTTCCTTCCCACTCTGACTCTTTACGATTCCAACAGATTCGGGTTGGAATTAGCACGCGAGCTGTGGGTTTTAAGAACCATTTCTGAAGAGAGAATGGACGGAATCTGGTAGCTAATTCCAGCAGCAGGGGTGTCAGGGGTGTCAAAGTTGGGCGCGGGCGACCGAGCGAGGGAGTCATGGCCATACTGACAAGAGTAAGGAAGTCTGGGCAGAAAATACAGACATTCTCTATTTCACACAAAAAATATGTTTATACGAACAGTCTTAAGGGCTGTAAGAAGTGAGACTTCAAGTGACAATAAGCTACAAGAAAAAAAAAAAAAAGGCAGAAAAAATTTAAAAGCAAGCCCCAGAGGAATGAATTAGTTGATAGTTGCTTTATCCACCCCATTCATCATTTAACGTTTCCAGTACGCCCAGCTTCAAAACAAACCACCCCCTGTCAAAATATTGCTTACACAACTGCAGTTGGATCTGATGAATTCTCATGATTCTACCTGAGCACATTCTGTGTTTGGAACTAGACTATCAGCTACTGACCCTCGGGAAGCTAACTGCTTTTCCACATGTCCTGCCCAGCTAAACCATTAGCCACGATGGCCATGGCGGTGCTTTACCCCCGGGGAGCACCGTGGGCCAGTGGGCCAGTGCTGGGGATCCCAGCGTGGCAGAGAGAGGACTGCGGGGAGGGTGGCTCAGGCCTCCCACGCAACCTTTTTCCAGCATTCGTCATTTACCGCTCCGTGTAGAGTCTGTCTCTCCGGGGAGGGGACACAGAGCCTCGGATGTGTCTATCTGCACTGAACATTCAAGGCTGGTCTTAACTATGACAGGATTAGCGATGCTGCAAAATGGCCCCCTTCCAGTTAATTATCTTGCCTTGAACACATATACTAGGTCACTACTGGCAAAGACCAATTTCTGGTTTAATGGGGCAGAAAGAAGAGATCCAGATAGAAATGTCTATCAAACTGTCTTGATCCTGATTAAAATATTCCCCTTAGAGGAAAGCACATGCCTCTTCTGTTTACTTGAATTTGCCTTTTAAGTAGTTGGTAAACTAGGAATTTTAATGGTGGAGAGAAATTCATTTGGTGCTGTGTGTATTTCAATTCCATTTCCAGCAGGCATCAGGAAGTCTTTTCTATATTTCGTCTTTGAATACTTTATAGCCAGATCTATTTCTCTGGAAAAACACACTGCATTTGGGGTAATAAAGCTTCTGCAGATTTCATTAAACAATTGTGCCAGGTAGGGCATAGCAGGAAATATAACTGCTGCCTTCGGAATACGGACGTTTATTGTACCATCAATTCAGAGTGGTACCCAGTAGCAAGAAGCCAGACCAAAGACTGGACACCCGGCCTCCTCCTCCCTCCCTCTTCCTTTCGCGGTCTGATCGGGACAATTCACGTCACCGTCGCTGTGCCCTGGCCAAGTAAGGCCAACACCAAATCATGGTGCCAAGTGAACCCCCCCACCCCCCGAGCTCTCCTCTGAAGCCGCCCTTCTGGAGCCATGTTTGTGCCCCGACCAGCCCTGCCATCGTCCACAGCCCCCGTACTCATTCTCTGCAGCTGCAATCTGACACTGTCACCAAGCTCTTCTCCCACTCTAGAACGCGCCTTCTTGTCCCTGCCACGAAATACCTCCAGCCCTCCTTCCTGCAGGATGGCTTGCTCCCAGCTCTCACTGCTCATGTCCTTCTTCCCTGCTCCTAAGTTTCCATGACTTTTAGCCACCCTGCATCAATCTTTAATTCATGCACTTATTTTTTTTATTATGTTATGTTAGTCACCATACATTACATCATTAGTTTTTGATGCAGTATTCCATGATTCATTGTTTGCATATAACACCCAGTGCTCCATGCAGAACGTGCCCTCTTTAATACCCGTCACCAGGCTAACCCATCCCCCCGCCCCCTCCCCTCCAGAACCCTGTAATGCATGCACTTATATTACAAATATTTTTAGTGTCTGTTGAGTATAGTGTCCGTTAAGCACAGCTCAGTGTATTCAGGTGCAGTTCACTGTACAAACACTGTGTTGGGTCCGTTGGACAAAACCCGATGGGACACACATTTACTCTGCAGGCTGGCTGGAGATGGAAGTGCCACTGATCATATAAAAGGCAAAGTCAAGCGGGGCAGGGGCTCAGAGAATGAGGGGCCCGCACCCCGGCTTGGAGGCGGGGAGACGGAGGGCCTGTGCGGAGAAAGGGCCTTCTGTGCTCGCCTGGGCAGCACGTGAAACAGGACGGCACAGAGCAGATGAGCGTGGCCCCTGCACAAGATGACAGGCAAAGTCATGAAGCATTCCGTGTTTTGAAAAAGGAGAAAAAAAGGCCTTTTGACTTGGCTCAATGAGAAGCCCGTAGGATTTTGAAATGCAAATGGCAGATGGAAGGAGAAGGCACTTCAGGTACAGATGCAGGTGTGGGGAGGAGGGTTGGGAGCAGAGTGAAGAGGGGCTCCGAAGGCAGGAGAGCCCTGGGGAAGGGGTGAAAGAGCCCTCCTGCTGTTCCGACGGCACCTCCTCCAGGAACGCCTCCACCCTCCTGGCTGGGGCAGTTGCCCGCACCGCGCACCAACTGTGCCCAGACCGGGTGCAGATGCCTCTTCCTCCCTCTGGTCTGTAAGCAACATGAGGATGGGCAGGTACCCCCCTTCCCTGGCTTTAGTGGGGGTCACATCCAGGGCAGCCACACCATAACAGAGAAGTCAGGCTGTCTCTCCAACTGTGGGTTGCAGCAAACTCAGTTAAGTTGCAGAATCAGAGTGAACATGCTGATTCTGTTCTAGAGAGACCACGGGCGCCCAGAGTCACACTGGTGAACGAAGAGGTGGGGCGGGAAAGAGTCAGGAGACCACTGAGACAAGCAGGACCTCCCGTAGGCAGGGCACTGGCTCTGGGAAGGAGGTGTGGGCGCCTCACACCTGGGGTGTTCTCTCCTCCAGAGAATGCATGCTCCGAGAGCACCTCAAGGCCCTCCCACAGCCTGGCGGCCACTCCAAAAACAACACGACATACACGGTCTGCCTGGCTGAGGACACTGCTGGTCGGCAGCTCCTGGGAGTGCTTCTACCACAGCCCCGGACACACGTCAGTGTTAGGTGACATCTCCATGGGATCTGTTTACCCGGAAAGCATCAACGATGGCCCACACTGACTCCTGCATGCTTTCAACTCTCTCCACCCTTCGGTACTGCTGACGCTCCGGACAGCCCCTCCAGCCGGGCTGCACTTGTCAAGGGGGTGCGCTGGGAGGCCAGAGGTCAACATGGCCAACGGATCAATATGGTCACTGGGCGTGCACAGGGAGAACCTGGTAGTTCTCCCTGAATTAAAGGCCAACAGGACATGAAACCCTCAGCCATGTGTCAGGACTTTGTCTTGCAAGACTCAAGGGGCACTGAAACAAAACTTTTTATAGACGCTCATTACTGTCATTACTCCTCAGGCAAGAGGCCTCCATTTTCCTTGAGAAGCATCAGTTCCTCTTCTTTCTGTACATATTCCCTGACAACTCCGACCTCCCGTCACTATCTGGGGGCCATCAGTCTGTTACTCAGAGGTCTCAGTTCTGACTTGGGTTCAGACACCCTCTGTCTGGCCGTAGGTACATCTCTTAACCTCTTGCCATGGCAGATTCTAACAGGAAGGGCGAGCTGGGCTGCAGTCTGGGCCCAAAGCTGCAGCTCCGGCAAAGCCCGTCTTTATAGGACAGCCTGGCCTGGGCCTCCCTGCCAGCCTACCATGTCTGCGCTGTTCTCTCCATGATGTGAGTCCGATCCCCTTAATGAGCCCTCTGGGGATGCTCTCCTGTACCCGGCCTGCTTCTGAGACAAGTTCCGCTCTCTGCTGTGCGTAGACTAGAGCAGAAATTCAAAACATCTTTCTTTTCTACCAAAGGGGCTTAAGTGTCTTCTCCCCCCGAGACACTCTTTCTTCTTGGCAAACGTCTTATAATCTACTAGATTAGAAGCTCTCTGAGGGAAAGGCCCACATTTCAATGATAATCTATAAACCTTAAAGATCATCAAGTGCTCGCTGGGAAAGCTCAGGGTATGCTTCTCATTTTCAAGGATGAAAGTTTTCTCTCCTGCTATGAGACGCTGTCAATGAACTCAAGGACACCGAGCAGCAAACTCAGGGTATCGCACTTGCCAGGCGAGGGGTGGGAGAGGAGAGGGCGGAGAGCGCTTCTACTTGGTTTTGGAAATTTTAGCTTCTGTGAAAGAGAAAGGCAAACATACCTCGTGGGGATTGGAATGCTGCCATGTTTCCTTTCCCTCAATATTAAATTTCTCCCACTAATTCTACCCCTGCTCCGTATCACAAGTTGAAAACAAGTTGAAAACCTAAACCTCTGGAGGACGTGCTTAAGGCAGAAACTTATGCAATTCCCACTTGAAGTCATGCAGCTGGGTGAGCTCAGATTACTGATGACTGCTCCAGCCTCCCTCAGTTCCCAGCAGAAGCCTTTCAAAAGGTTCCTGCAGTTTTGTTCATTAGGGATGATGAATAACGTGCAGACATTTCCCCAGTGTTGGGGATCTTAGAACAGGATCGATTTAAATCTTTGGGGAGGGGGGCAAGGGAGAGGGAGAGAGAATGCCTGTGTGTGAGCAAGAGACAGAGAAGAATATGAAGAACATGATGACAGATAGGGGGAGAGAAGGTGAGAGATACAGAAATCCTAGATGTTCAAGACACAGTTGATAGAAAACAGGGCAGGAATGGTGCTTGATATGTGAACAACATACTGACTCTACAGGTCCAACGGGGTGAACGGTTTGCCCAAACTTGACAAGTTAAGCAGGTTTTGGAAATATTTAGGTGGAAGTTGCAAATGAACAGAAGTCCGTTTGGGCAAACAGGAGCGATGTTGTTAAACACAGCACCTACACTAGCCTACCCTGTAAGGTCTGACACAGTTGGGTCAGGTGTGGGTAGAAGGTCTTCCTATAAACCACAGGAATAAGGAACTGATAGAAGAATATCAAGGGAGTAAACTGCATGTACCAGTTAATGGTATTTATATACATCTGAGTCCCCCTAACAATGGCCTGCCAATGAAACATTTCTTTCTTTCTTTTTTTTTTTAAGATTTTATTTATTTGACAGAGAGAGACACAGCAAAAGAGGGAACACAAGCAGGGGGAGTGGGAGAGGGAGAAGCAGGCCTCCCGCCGAGCAAGGAGCCCGACGTGGGGCTCGATCCCAGGACCCTGGGACCACGATCCAAGCCGAAGGCAGATGCTTAACGACTGAGCCACCCAGGTGCCCCGAAACATTTCTTGACAGTATCAGGAAATCAGCCATTTTGGTATAAGACTTTGTACAAAGTCTTATGGAACTGGACCCCAATTTTGTAACTTATTTACTCTCTACAAAACTCTACACACCCAAGGTCAATGTTAATATTCTTTCATGTTAGTCCTAACTCACATCAAGTAATAATAAAAAAAAATTGTACAAACGAGCTGTTTGCAAGGACAGAAAACTGCAGCAGGTTTGTGTATTAGTCATGAGCTATGTTGTTCTGCAGAACCAATCATCTCTTAACAATTTCAGAGGCTTACAACACTGCAAGTTTATTTCTTGCTCACACTACATGCCCACTGAGGGCTGGCGGGGGGCTCTGCTCATCACTGTCACTTGGGGTGTGGGTTCGAAGATCAGATACCATCTTGAATGTTGCTGGTTGATGTGTTACAGGCCTCGAGGCTGTCTCACTGGTGATTAAATGCTCCGGACCAGAAGGGACATATCAATTCTGCTCACAGCTCATTGGCCAGAACTAGACACACGGGCCTGTCCCATCTCAAGGGAAATACTGGCAAGAGGCACCAGTGACATCCACACTCTATGTGCAGCTCATTCTTTTTTTTTTTTAAAGATTTTATTTATTTATTTGAGACAGAGAGCACATGAGAGGGGATAGGGTCAGAGGACGAAGCAGACTCCCCGCCGAGCAGGGAGCCCGATGCGGGACTCGATCCAGGGACTCCAGGATCATGACCTGAGCCGAAGGCAGTCGCTTAACCAACTGAGCCACCCAGGCGCCCCAGCTCATTCTTTTAAAATGTCTCAAATACACATCATATGGGAAGACACTGATATGATTTCCTGGATGCCCTGTGTCCTTAGAGAAATAGCCGACGTCTCTAGACCACTTTCTATGTCAGTTACAGGAGAGCAGAATGGGGCTGACCAAGTCACCTCAGCAGTGAGGGGTTTCAGGAGCCTTCCCCGGTAACAATGTAACAATAGGCAAACTTAAAGCATCGGTACCAATACCACGAGAAGCAGTGATCTGGTGAAGGGCGGGGACTCTCCAGGTAGACACACGCATAGCCCCCCTGGTTCTAGCACCTACTAGCCGAGCAGCCCTGGCCAAGTGACCGGCCTTCTCTGTGCTTTATTCACCATCTGTGAAGGGGGACAGTAATAGTACCTTCCCCCCACCGGTCACCGTAAGGGTGGAATGAGGAGTAAGGCGCTAGAACAGTGCCTGGCAGTGCATGGTGAGCCCTGGTTTTTGTCAGTCCTATTCTTTTTCTTATCCTCATCATCTGGACCTCCCTTCAGCCATATTTCTTTCAAACTAATTTGCTACTGCAACAAGCAAATTGCATTCCTCACAATAATCCTGTGAAGTAGGTGTAAGTATCCCCGCTTAAATCATGAGAAGACCCAAACCAACTCAGGTTTCAAATCTATCTGTCCGAGGCTGTCTTCTTTCACTGCAATGTTCTACGTGGTTTGCTCCCATATCGTGAGTGCAAGGGGGTCCGCTTAATGTAAGGAAAATGACCCAGTATGTGTTATTCCTCCACTTGTGCTCAGAACTCTCCAAAGAGGGGTTCCTGGGTGGCTCGGTCGTTAAGCGTCTGCCTTTGGCTCAGGTCATGATCCCAGGGTCCTGGGATGGGGCCCCCGCATTGGACTCCCTGCTTGGCGGGAAGCCTGCTTCTCCCTCTCCCACTCCCCCTGCTTGTGTTCCCTCTCTTGCTGTGTCTCTCTCTGTCAAATAAATAAATAAAATCTTAAAAAAAAAAAAAAAAAGAAGTCTCCAAAGAAGCTGTTCTGCTAATCCAACAAATAGAAGTCAACATTTTCTCCATCGGGCTATATGCTGTATGCTTGGCAGAGTTAAGACAGCAACTCTCAGCTCTCTGTATGCAGAGTGGGCCAGGCTCAAGCCTCAGATGCCGGCCAGGAACCAGGAAAGAACGGGTGGGGATGAAAGATGGCAAAGTGGAGATCCAAACTCTGCAGCCTGCAACTCAAATATTACAGTAGTATTTTTATCCATGCCTTTAGTCTGCATGTTATATACATACACAATCTATATGTTATATACATGCATGACAAGTTCGAAGATGCATTTCAGTCCTAGTCTGAAAGCTGCTACTTTTCCACCTTGACTACAGCCATATCCTTTTGCCTGAGGGCCTGATAAAGTGCCAGGAACCCACCCTGTTTGTCCCTGTCTGTACTAGACCGGGAGGGTCCCCCTGGAAGGCACAGGATGATCAAGTAGCAGGACTGGTCAATAGGTAATTAAATGCTCCAGACAGTAGGGACGCGTCAATTCTGCTCACAGCTCATTGGCCAGAACTAGACACACGGAACCAGGAAAGTCCTTTAAACAGAGGTTGGCACATTATAGGTTGTGAGCCACATTTGGCCCAATGCTTATTTTTGTAAATAAAGTGTTACTGGACCGCCCATTTGTTTATGTATTACCTATAGCAGCTTTCACACTACGATGGCAGAGTTGAGGAGTTACATGAGAAACCATATGGCCCCCAAAGTCTAAAATAGTTACCATCTGGCCTGGTACAGAAAAAGTTTGCTGAGCCCTGGTCCCAAGTGCTGCAGTAAGGGAGGGTGCTGGGAGCAAAGGTCCCTTCCGAGCAAGAATGGGGTCGCTCTGGGGTGCCTGGGGGGGCTCAGTCGGTTAAGCGTCTGACTTTTGGTTTCAGCTCAGGTCGTGATCTCGGGGTCGTGAGATCAAGCCCTGCATCAGGCTCCGCACTCAGCCGGGAATCTGATTAAGATTCTCTCTCTCTCCGTCTCCCTCTCCCCTGGCTTGTGCTCGAACGCCCCTCTCCCAACATGCACGTGCACGCGCTCTCTCCCCCTCTCTCTTAATAAATAAATAAATACATAAATAAAATCTTAAAAAAAAAAAAAAGAATGGGGTTGCGTTGATTACCACTCACGGGCAAACCCTTAGGCCCAAGGGCATAGGGCTCTCTTCACAAATATTTTCTTACGTGCCAGATACTAGGACACAACAGTGGGCAAGATAAACTCAATCTTTGTCCTTTGGGAATTTAAAATTGTGTGTAGGGATAAAGATGGGGCCTAAGGGAAAGAGGAGGCACAGAAATATGTAAAAAGGCGATTACAGGCCAAATAATGGTGATATATTTACACAGCAGTGAAACAAATGAGTTGTAGCCATAAAGGTCAACACAGATGCATCTTGGGAATAATGTGGAGAGAAAAAAAGCCCACAGAAAAACACATGCCATATGAGCTGACTTACTAGAAGCCCCGAGCCATGCAAAATGAAATGCTATATTGTTTATGGATCCCAAAAGATGAGGCATTATAAAGAAAAGCAGGGTGAGGAGTAACAGCATAGCGAGGCTCATGGTTAGTGGGAGGGTGGCAGGGGGACAGGGATGGCCGCGGAGGGGCTGTGTAGGGCATTTCAAAAGTCACGACCATATTCCTTTTCTAGAACTGGGTGGTGAGTACACAGAGATGCATGGTGTCAGAATCTTTTCTAGCTGACCTATATTTCATTAGCCCTTTTATGTCTGCTCGATATTTAATCGACTAAATTTTATAAGTAGAAACATGGGATGAGTGCTAGGATGCAGTAAGGAAGACCCCAGAAAGTGCTCTGGGCACACAGCGGAGGTACCACTAACTCAGATGCGAGGGCCAGGAAGAGAATCCCTACAGAAAATGGCACGTGTCACTTAAGGACTGGAACCAATTTCACCCTGAGAAGAAGTCAGGCAAGAGTGTTCTAGCAAAGAAGAGCCTGTGCGAGAGCCCAGAGATGCAACAGATTGCAAAGTTTTCAAGGAACTGAAACCAGCAAGCGAAGTGCTGCGTAGGGAAAGCAGGGCTGGCGAGGGTCCCCTGGGGCCACGCTAGTAAGCCTCGTGAGCCACAGGGAAAAATGTGTGCTTTATTCCAAAAGCAACTTGAGCCTTGGAGGGATTTCGGCCAGGGAGTGTACAGACATGATCAAAGTTGTCTTTTAAAAAGATTGTTCTTGCTGTGGCAACGTCAGTTTACTCAGCTAGCCTCAAGTCCCCTCTGGTTTCTGCTGGGCTGAGAACAAGGCCAGGGACTGTATGCATGTAGCAATGATGGACACCCCTACTGCTTAAACAAGTGAACAAAACCAAGAAGGTGTCAGGCCAAAATTAGCAGGCACGTCATTAATACAGCAGATGCTTATTGACTACAGACCACAATAAGCAGAAACACAGAAGTTTTGTGTAGGTCACTTTTTTGTATGTTGAAATAAACACTAGTGCAGATAAATACGAGTGCACTAGCTTACAATGGAAAAGACACTCCATGGTGTCTTTGCAAAGCCAAGCACATGAGCTTTCTCTAAAAGGAAGAATCTCCTACCATATGTCAACTTTATATTAATAGATTGTAATCTATCGTTCTCATTTTATTTTTTTTAAGATTTTATTTCTTTATTGGAATGAGAGAGCGAGAGCACAGGCAGGGGGAGTGGCAGGCAGAGGGAGAAGCAGACTGCCTGCTGAGCAAGGAGCCCCACGTGGGGCTCGATCCCAGGACCCTGGGATCATGAACTGAGCTGAAGGTAGCTGCTTAACCAACTGAGCCACCCAGACGTCCCATATCATTCTCATTTTATTTATTTTTTTTAAAGATTTTATTTATTTGACAGAGACAGACACAGTGAGAGAGGGGACACAAGCAGGGGGAGGGGGAGAGGCAGAAGCAGGCTTCCCGCCGAGCAGGGAGCTCAATGTGGGGCTCGATCCCAGGACCCTGGGATCATGACCTGAGCCGAAGGCAGATGCTTAACGACTCAGCCACCCAGGCGCCCTCATTCTCATTTTAAACAGGCATTCTATCTAAAAATGCCTAATTCTAATAAATAAATAAATAAATAAATAAATAAATAAATAAATAAATAAAATATAAAAAATAAAAATGCTTAATTCTTTAAAAGTATAGGCAAGTGAAGACTAAAAGTGCTACAAGTACTTTTAAATCAGAGCAACAGGAAAATCAGTTAAAACCACACTTCTCTAGTGGCAAGAATAATCATGGGTACATGATGCTACCAAGAAAACAAAACAGAAGACCAGCCCTGTCTTCTGGTTTCGTCATCACACCGCCTAGTCCAAGCTTGGACCTTAATTATGCAATCATGATCATGTTTTGTTGCCTCCTGTTACTTCTGTTTGAAACAATGTCAACCTAATCTTTTACTTATTAATGCTTACAGTGAGTTAGGCCAGATTCCCCAAAGATCTTCTCCAAAGAATAGCGTGACTTTAAGAGTTCTCCAGACTCTATGACTGAGCAACTCTGTTTCAGAGTACGGATCTAAAAGAAGTGAAAGCAGGGCCTCCAACCCACACTTGGACAGCCATGCTCAGAACAGCAGTAGTCCAAACAGCTGAAAGGTAGTGGAGATGTCAGTGTCCGTCCCAGAGAAATGGATACACAAAATGTGGTGTGCGCATACAACAGAGCATTATTCAGCCTTAACAAGGAAGGAACTTCAGACACAGGCTACAACATGGCCAAACCATGAAGACATTGTGCCAAGCGATGTAAGCCAGTCACAAAAGGACAACTGCTGGATGATTCCATGGACATGAGGAACCTAGAGGAGTCAGACTCACGGAGACAGAAAATAGAAGGGTGCTTGCCAGGGTCTAGGGGGAGTCAGTGGTTGATGGGTATAGAATATCAGTGCAAGATGAAAAAGTCGTGAGAGGGATGGTGGAGATGGTGCACAACGGGGTGAGTGACTTTTTTTTTTTTAAAGATTTTATTTATTTTTTTGACAGAGAGAGACACAGCAAGAGAGGGAACCCAAGCAGGGGGAGAGGGAGAAGCAGGCTTCCCGCAGAGCAGGGAGCCCGATGCGGGGCTCGATCCCAGGACCCTGGGATCATGACCTGAGCCAAAGGCAGACACTTAACGCCTGAGCCACCCAGGCACCCCCGGGGTGAGTGACTTAATGTCAGTGAGTTGTGCACTTACAAATGGCTACAGTGGGAAATTTTACGTTGTGTATATTTTATCACAATAAAACAAAAAGTTCCCAAACCCAGATGCCTTAATTGGGCCACACAATGGCTGAGTTTATTACAGACTAGACTTGTCTCTCATTGTTGGACTCAATCATCTTGGTTCCCTTAAAAATCTGTGGATTCCTTGGGGAAGTCCCCCAAGGTCACAGCAAGTCCTTGACCGAGTCAGGGCATCCCCGTCCACCTGGTAGCCCACGTGGTAGCCCACATGGTAGCCCACACGAGCGCCCGCTACCGGCCACTATGGAAAACTTTAAAAACCCTTGTCCTCAGGGCAAAACACGTCTCAGAGAACACTTGGTTGCCAGGACAGGGAGATGCATTAGAGGGGGGATGTTGTGAGGGCAAATATGGTCACCTAATTTTTTTCACTTCATCTTCTTTAAACAGCATCCACAGAACAATCCATTAGGCTGCCAAAATACTGTAGCAAGTGACCCCGCTCTGAGGTCAAGCAGCGTGCCGCCAAAATAAAGGCATTGTGCCCCATCTGACCCGGCGAGCAAACTCCCTGTGAAACATCCGTCCCTGCAGGACACAGAGAAGAGATAGCAATACTATGTTTTTAAAAGTACCTTTCCTAGGGGCGCCTGGGTGGCTCAGTTGGTTAAATAATCTGCCTTAGGCTCAGGTCGTGATCTCAGGGTCCTGGGATTGTGTCCCACATCGGGCTCCACGCAGAGCGGGGGGTCTGCTTCTCCCTCTTCAACCCTCCCCCCTGCTCATGCTCTCTCGCTTTCTCTCTCAAATGAATAAATAAAAAAATCTTTTAAAAAATTACCTTTCCTAGGTCTTTGATTCCTTGGCAAGATGGACTTTTAAAGGACTCAGCTCAACATTAGCTAGAAACATGACATTGGCGCCACCAAGTCTCAGCAAGCACCTTAGAGTTCAGAAAGGGACAGGAGGGGAGGGGAGAGAGGGAGGCAGGAAGGGCTGCTGGGGGGAGGCGGCCCTCGCAGTCACCGAGGGAGACATGCAGGCCTCCCAGCTGAAAAGAGAGAGGGAAAAAGAAACACCCACTTGTTCCACAGAAACCATGAACAAAGCCAACATCTATGAACTCTGAAAGTGGCCACTTGTAACTCATTTCTCCCTATTCCTCCTCTGAAAGTTGGCTTCTTCAGAAAGTTGGGGGAGGGGCTCAAAACAAAGCAGCCACGGGAGGCTCAGGGTCCTTCTGAGAGCCCTGTTCTGAGTGCCACAGAGGAGAGAGGCACCGTTGGAGACAGCCATCCCCGCGGGCTGGGGGCTCCGAGGGCCCTCGGTCCCCAGCGCTCACGCTGGACATGGTAGGAGACAGTCCCCAAGCCCAGAGCGGGCTTCGAGGGCCAGCCCTTTTGTTTCCCAGATGGAGAAACGGCGTCGGCAGGATCCAGCAACCCCACTTCTGGGTACATGCCCAAAAGAGCTGAAAGCATTACTTGCACCGCCACGTCCACTGCAGCATGATTTACTACAGCCAGAGGGGCAGGGGGAAGCAAGCCCAAGAGCCATCAGCAGACAAACAGGCAAACAAAATGCAGTCTGTACCTGTAAGGGAGTATTACTCAGGCGTAAAGAAGAAAGTCGGACACAGGCTACGACATGGGTGAACCTGGAGGACATTAGGCTGAGTGAAATAAGCCAGCCACGAGAGGACACACACTGGATGAGTCTACTTTTGCACGTCCCTGGCATCGCCACGTTCACAGAGACGGAGAACAGAAGGGCGGTTGCCAGGGGCTGCAGGTGTCGGGGGCAGAGGGGAACGGGGCGTTCGTGTTTGATGGGGACAGAGTTTCAGCCGGAAATGGATGGTGCTGACAGTTGCACAACAAAGTGAGTGTATTTAACATAACTGAGCTCCACACTTAGACATGGTTGAGACAGTCAATTTTATATGTTTTTTTTTAACCGCAATTTAAAATTTTTTTTAAGTTTATGCAAAGAATTAGAGCGTGATCAGAGAAAGAAGCTAGTGAATTCTGCGTGGACATCAGGAAGGCCTCTCTGAGGAGGGAGGAAGGGTGGAGGGTGGAGCATTCCGGCATCTTTCATTTCTGCTGCTCTCTGACCACCCCACATCTTTATCTTTTCAGGCTGTTCTCCAGCCGCCACCTCCCCCTCCAGCCTCATGCAGGTCTGAACTCAGCAGGGTGATGGAGCTAAGGCACCTTATCAGCCCTGGGTGGGAGAGAAGGCTGTCGTCCCAACTTGTGTGAAAAACTCAGAAGACACCCAGGAAAGCGAACACTGCAAGTCATGGTCAGCCGCTGGAGACCCACCACGTTGGGCAGTTGTTAGTGAAGAATTGGGTTCTGGTTTGCCCAAAACAGTTGCAAAGATTTGCCCCGCTGTTGGCCTTTTTTGCTAACTCTGCAAACTTGAGGTCATTTGTCTCCAAAAGAATACTCAGCTAGTCAAAGGGTGAGCTAATGTATGAAAGTGACATCATAATTCTGTGTTTCAAAAACAGGCCCAGTTCGGGATGAGATGAACAGACTTCTTCTGGCCTTGGCATTCCCAGGCCAGTTGCCACCATCTATCTGTCTGTGAGCTCATTTGGAACAGCGACCAGCTGAAAGCCACAACCAGGCATAAGGGAATGGGGCTCTCTTGACAACCTCTTGGCCTAAACTAAATCTCACATCCAGTGACACTGAAGAAGAAAAATGCATGATTGCCTGGGAAATTTACATGTGCTCAGCCATCTCAAGTAATTGGCTTCAAATCATAGAACACACAAATCAGATTTTTAAATATTCCCCTCCATGGGTGCCTGGGTGGCTCAGTTGGTTAAGCGACTGCCTTCGGCTCAGTTCATGATCCTGGAGTCCCGGGATCGAGTCCCGCATCGGGCTCCCTGCTCAGCAGGGAGTCTGCTTCTCCCTCTGACCTTCCTCCTTCTCATGCTCTCTGTCTCTCATTCTCTCTCTCTCAAATAAATAAATAAAATCTTTAAAAAAAAAAAAAAGATTCCCCTCCATGAGATGGAGAGAGATCTAGGCACCTCCTGTGTCCCTCTACCTCTGGGCCCAAAGCCTAGTCAAGTCCTCATTCAAAACCTACATGTGCAGGCCCAGAATGCTATTCATGTCTGCAATGACCTCAGTCCTCAGGCTCTCCATGAGGAAATGTCCTTAGAGCCCAGAGTAAACCTATTTCTCTCAGGGGGCCAGAGTGATGAGGTGTACTTCGTGCTCATCTGCAGGTTTAAATATCCGCTAAGGAATGACCTTGGCTGAGATGTATTCCCGGCAGCTACCCTGGCTCCACTTCACCATCAATCTGTGTTATATATGAAAGGCTGGATAAAAACTGGGGAGCTGGCTTGTGCCCTCCCATGAGACACTTGGCTTTCCCAAATCTGGTATGCATCACTGGGCCCTGAGGGAGGATATAGAATATGTGGAATTCTGCTTTCTTTATTTTCAAAACACTAGGTTCAGGTCCTACAGGCTTAAATAAAATGCTGGCTGTGGGTCAAACCATTGGCTGGACAGAGTTTGAGCCAAGGACTCTAACACTGACGCTGGAGTCCTGCCTAAAAGCCCCACACGCCAGTATGAGTGAAGCAGAATACGTACTGTTGATATCGGTCCCAGTCTTTGAGTGAATTTGGTGAACTGCATGGATGGAATATAGAGGAACAATACCCTCTTTATAATGATGAAAAGTTTCTCAAACTTACCAGAAACCCCTGATGAGATTTTTTTCCCATTTTTCAGGGATGCATCACTCATTCCTCCAAAATTCTTATTGGGTATCGACTGGGCAGGCACCGTGCAACACACAGAGGATGCAAGATCAGCTCTGTCCCCTCGCTCATAGAGCTACAATGGAGATAATGGCAATGATCCAAGGGGAAATCAACTAAAAATGGTAGGGAAAGGGAAGATGGTGACCCTATGTCATCATTCATTCTTGACCAGCCCCTAATTTTAGGCTCATTAAAACATGATTTGCACACAAATGTCCTCACCAAGTCACTGAGACTATTCTGACTGCTACCAGTTCCTTAATCAATAGTTATGGAACATGGTTGAGCTCACTTTTAAATCCAGCCAATTCTTTTGGTGTCCTGTCCAAATCAATCTAGTTCATGAGGATGTCCTGAGAAATCTCAGCACATTATCTCTAGAATTTATAACCAGCTATATGACAACTTCAGTTGTCCTTTATCCTCACCTTTACCATGTGGGAATTGAACTAATGCTTTACTATTTCACAATCATACACCTACATCTCTTCTGTACTACTGTTACATAGATTTCCATCCTATTAATGAGTTCATTCATTCAACCAACTCATATTTAGATACCCTTTCTGTGCCAGGTACAGAGGACATAGTGGAGAAAAAGAAAGATAAGATCCTGCTTTTGTGCAGTTTACTCTAGAGTGGGTGAGTGGTATGCATGGAAATGCAAATAAACAAATATATTTTCAGGGAGTGGTAGATGTTTAAAACAAGGCAGGTGATTTTAAAGGAATTTCTTCCTTTAAAATCGAGTCGACAGGTGGTCTGAGAAAGGTTGGCAGAGGTCACATGAGCAGAATCGTAGTGACAAGACGTGGCCGGGCCCACAGAGGTCAGGGATGGAGTATTTCTGGCAGAGGGAAAGGCTCGTACAAATGACCCAGGGAACAAGTGAGAGCCCAGCATGTAAAGAACCAAAAGTCAGTTTGGCTGGAATACAGTGTGGAAGCAGCAGGGGTCAGACCACACAGAACCTCCTGGACCATGGTAGGAGTTTACATCGCACGATAAAAGCTGTTGGAGGGTTTAGCAAAGACCACTAGTCATCCTCGACCCCCACTCTCCCCCTCTTCTTGCAGGCAGATGTCCGTACAAAACGAGACAGCATTTCCCAGCCATGCTTGCCATTGGTGGTGGTGGTGGGGGGGGGCGCAGGTTACTGAGCTGTGGCCAGTGGGATGTACAAAGTGGCACCTACCAGTTCTGGGAAGTGACCTTAATGGGAAGAAGTGCTCCCTCCCCTTCTTTGCTACCCCTCTGCTGGCTGGAATACAGACAGGACGGCTGGATTAGCAAACACGAAGGGTCTGGAACCCTGGTGTCAGCAGACTATCCGAGTCAGCCCTGGGCTGATTACACTGATAGCAGAAATAAACTTCTACGTTGTTTAAATCCCCGTTGTTTTGGTTTTCAGTCTTTCACAGTGAAGCTATTGCTAACTAACACAGAGTAAAGTAGGCGAGTATGAGGTCTGACTCATGTTGTACAAATATCACCCTGGTTGTAAGTGAAGGATGAGTTGTAGAGGTTCGGGCAGGAAGCAGGCAGATCGGTCAGGAAGCTCTTGTGATTATCCAGGCAAGAGATGAAAGGCTTTGCCTCAGGAGGCTGCTGTGGAGGTGGAGAGAAATCGAGGGACTCAGAATACAATCTGGAGCAAGAGCTGAGGGGACAACTTGATCACGAGCACGGGAAGAAGAGGTGACCCGCACATCTTTGCCTGAGCCCCTACATGGAGGCGGCTCTCCTTACTGAGACTGGAGAAGACCTGGGAGCAGGGGCTTTGAGCACGTGGGAGGGTGAAGGTGCTGTGCTGGCCACAATGGAATTTAAATGCCTATGGAATACCCACGAGGCAGCTGGATAAAGGCGTTTAGGACTTGGTAGGGAGGTCAAAATTGATGATATAAATCATATGGAGATGATTTAATGCCATGTTTCTAGCAGATCCACCAATATAGTAGACCACCAGCCACCTGGAGCGACTTAAATTTAATTAACTAAAATGAACAAATATTACAGATTCAGTTCCTCAGTCCCACGGGCCACATTTCCAGCGTGACTAGTGGTTTGAGCTCTGGCCAGTGCAGAGAACACTTCCCTCATTACAGCAAGTTCTCTCACTCATTACAGCAAGTTCTCTCAGAAAGCTCTGATCCAAACCTCTTTAGAAATCGTTCAAGGGGCCCCTGGCTGGCTCACTCAGTTCAGCGACTGACTCTTGGTTTCATCTCAGGTCATGACCTCAGTGTCATGAGATCGAGCCCTGCAGCGGGCTCCGTGCTTAGCTCAGAGTCTGCTTGGGAGTCTCTCTCTCCCTCCTTCTGCCCTTCCCCCTGCTCACTCTCTCTCCCTCCAAAATAAATAAATCAATCTTTAAAAAAAAGAAATGGTTTATTATGATTGATTTGCCTTGTCTCATGGGACTACGTGTGAGCGAGAATGGGACAGAAAAAAGAAGCATGCGTTTTCCCATTTGGGTTTCTTTTTTCTTTTATAATGGAGACACACAATAGCTACTCCTCCTTTTTTGCCCAAATGCTTCTGGTTCAGGTTTATAAACTGCTGATCATAATTGTCAATATTTGAAGAGACCCCAGGGCTGTGTAACTTTTCAGAAGGTAATGGTCCTATGGTTTTCATTTGTTCTTTCATTCCAAGTTGATCATGAACCCTTTTAAAAGGGCGGAAGGAAGCAAATCAAAGGTGATCTTGCAGGTGCCGGAGGCAGCCTCACCTGTCCCCTGGATGGCCCCCGCTCCCCGCAGATGCTGGAGCAGAGCCACGAGGGAGTGGAAAAGCCAACTGTGCAAATATTCGCTTCCACTGTCACAAGACTGAAAGGAAAAATGCCAAAAAGGAGAGCTTAGAAAAACAGCAAAAGAGCAATTATCCCCTGAAGAGAACATGAAATAAGACCCTCCAGTGACCCCACAAAGGAAATGGAAAATCAGATCCAACCAGGAACAGGTCAGAGAACACCACTGTGTTCTTGGATATGATCACAAAGGGAAAAATGGGATTTGGGCTCCGTGATAGCCTGGGACTTCAGCTTGGGCCTCAGTGGGTGGTGCCTTCTGTCATTCAATTAAACCCTAAGAACAAGATTCATGTAATCCTAGAGTAACCTGATACTCCCTGACGATTCCAAACTCATGTGAAAGTTCTAACAGTAATCCTTACACGTGGCTCATAGGCTCTATGTGCGTGAGGTTCAAGAAACCACCTAGAACACGAGGAAGCTGCACGATGTCCAAAGAAGACCATTTTTTCAGTGATAAAACTTTCAAGAAGAGGAACGGTTTTGGTAAATTTCATTTATGGGTAAATTTCATTCATTCATTTCATTACAGATTTGGAAGATGAGTTCTCCATGTAACTTCGACCAGGGATGCCGTAGACATCAAAGGGGGAAATTACTCCGTCAGCCTTGTTAGACTGCACAAACTAGTATTGCTTCCTGGCAGCCCACGGGACAAGAAAGGAAGGACCCCCAGAGTCATCTCCCCCAAACAGAGAACAAAAAGCCGGTGGTGGCTCTCCACTGCCCAAACCTCTTGTCCCCTTGGCCTGAGCTCTTCGGGAAAACCTTCCCAGCCCTTCCTCCACTGCATCTCTGCCTGGCCCCCACCGCAGGGGGGTCACATCTGGGCTGACTAGGCTCCTCAGTGAGAGGGGCTGAGGTCAGGCTTGGGAAGGTGCCTCGCCCTCAGCATGTTGGAGAGCGAGGCCAGAGAGCCAGAGCGGAAGCTGAACCACGAAAGGGACAGGGGAGCAGGGAGCAGGGAGCAGGACTTAGCCAAGCGGTCAGTGCAGTGAGGAAGTGGGCATGGAGGGCAGGAGGGAAGAGGACAAGGGAGAGCAGGTCCGCCCGGTGGGGCCATGTTCTAGAACACAGACTTCTGAAGTTGGGTGGGAGGGCTGTGGCCATCTGTGGATGTGTTCTTGGCAGGCTACAAGAATTTTTAAAATTTTAGTTCTAGTGTCAACGAAAATCTGAGTCTATATTGACGTAAGTGGAACCTGGCTCATCTAGATGAGTAGCCTGCAACCCAGGGTGGACCTGAGATTTCTAGGCCCACGTCTGCATCTAGAGGTACACTCACAAAGGCCAAATGTCTCCCCACCAGGCTGCATGAACGCAGGCTTCACAGCGGTCCGCATACAGTGGCAGGAGAACTGCGTGGCCACACGCATATGACAACACAGGCCCCAGGACCTCGGCCGAGGCTGGTGTTGGGCAGAGGATGTGAGTCTTGCACCTGCTGTCTCTGTAAAAGCCAACTTCATTAGCACAAGAGTCCCGGGAAACAGGCAGCCGTGAAGGTTTCTAGTCTCAATTCCAGGCATAAATGGATTAAGTATCTATTTAATTGATGTTTTAATAATGCCACAAATCTAACTGTATCTTCAAGAGAAGTAGCCAGGTTGGGGGAGCCATCAGGAGGCGCCCCATTAAAGTGAGGGACTGAGGCGTGCTCGTGAGCAGTGGTGGGACGGGCAGTTGGAACAGCCGTGCCGGGAGGCCTTAGCATTGCCAACATCATCTTAGCAAAATTACACGAAAAGGCATCATGTACGCTGGAGTTTTTCAAGTCCAAATGCCAAAAGAGATTAAATACGAAATTGAATCTGAAGCTATGTCTTTCTGCTATTTAACCCAACAAGGGCAGGAGGTGATTCTGTTTCACGAGAAGACCATCGTCCATCACATTAAAGTACCGCTATTACTCTGGATTGTGCTGGCTTTCAAGTTGGATGTTGTTAATATTTTGCTCTTATAGTTATTTAGAAGTCATAAGAACGAATGCAAACTCCTATGGGATATGTTGTACACGTTACATTTTAAGACAAAGAAAAAGAGGGCTTTTCGAAACAACCCAGACACTGGAGCCACATAGACCTGGCTTCCACTCCCGGCCCCCCTGACTCTGGTGTGGGACCTTGGGCAGGTTCCCCCCCTTATGTGTCAGGTTTCCATGTGTAAAATGGGGATAGTAATGGTGCCCACACACAGAACCGTGGGGTGGATGAAATATTTAGATTGCACTCAGCACAGCATCAATGTACATTGTAAAAGTCCAGTAAGTATTAGTTCTTGCTTAGAAGCCCCACTAGTGAAGTAGATAAGGTCCAGGGACAAGCAGTCCCAGTTTCCTTATCTGTAAAATGGGACCATTAGCAGGATCTACTTTATATGGTTAGTATGAAATTTAAAATCTATGTATGGAGGTGTGGGGGTGTGTATGAATGAGTAACTTAGCACAGTACCTGAACTTAGAAAACACTCAATAAATACCTTATTTTTGTTACCAAACAATTATCATCATGACCTCTTCAGCTTCTCCTTTTTATTCCTTAACATCAAAGCACTACTCATACACCATGCTCCATACACGTTAGGCACGTGCTAGAATGCATGAAAAGGGAAGTCAGCAGGCAAGGTTCCCCTCAGCTATTCTGTCTAGCCCTTGCTCATCAGAATTGCCTATGATTCTTTCTAAAAGGAAAACAGTGAGATTATCTGCTTATCCATCCACCCACCCATCCATCCGAGTGAGGGAGTGATATCTGAGATACCAGACAAAATCGTGCTTTGAGCACTGAGGCCAGCTAAACAGTGAGCAAATGACCAGGGAGGAAGGGCCAGGTGGCCTCCCAGCACCACCTCCCATATACTAAGGGAGGGCAGTCACATGCCCTCCCCAACACACACACACACACACACACAAAGAGGCCAGTAATATTTATCAACACGGCAAATCGTTTGTATCCCCACATGCAGCTCCATCTCAGGAGCCCCTTGTCGCCTCTACAATCTGAGCCCAGGGCCTTATGCATATAGACAGGCCAGCTTGACAAATTGCACAGATGTCAGGGAAAAAGAGTCAGAAATTCCAAGTCACACCAGAACTAGCGAAAGCTCTCTCTTTCTCGCGTAAAAGTGTTGTGACAGAGTAGGGGTCGGGGGGGTGGGCTGGATGAGAACGAGAGGGCCCTAATTCCTCCCTCACCCCCACCCTGACAAAGGTTTGGAGAGAGTTCTGAGCCCCTTCTCAGAACTGGCACAAAGCAAAAACCAAGCCCTGATGCTCTCAAAAGGCACAGGTTGGAAGGGACACAGGCACCTTCCAGCTTTCAAAGAAGAGCGGGCAGAACCAACTCTGGGTGGACACAAAGACACAAAGTTCCCTTCTCTAGGGGAATCATCAAAGGCTCCACGGAAGGAGGAAGGGACAGAAAAGAGCAGAACAACAGCCCTCAATCAGACACCCATCATTTTCCCAGCTCTGTGTTCCATGCAGGTGGCTCAGGGGGAACCCCACACGGGGCTTCTGAGCTGTCGAACATGGCCGCCAGAGAGGCCCTGCGGTCTCCTTCTGGGGCATCCGGCCCAGCTGTAATGCTTCCCTGGCTCCTCAACTCCCCAAAACTGGTTTCTATCGGGGCAGAGGGCACGGCTTTAAAGATGCCTAGAGGCTCCGGGAGTCCAACTTCACAGAGAATCACCACATCCAGAGTCTCAGCAGGAGGGGAAGGGAGGGCCCACCTGCCACGGACTTTGGTGGCTTCCAGGGAGAAGAGTTGAATGGGTCCCCACAATGCAGGAGCGAGCCTAACAGGACATCCCTGCTCAGCCTCAGACACCTGGTCCCTAAAGGCCTGGCTGCTGGGCTCTGGCGTCTCATTCTGGTGGAAGGAACACTTCTCCAAAGGGGGAGGCAAAACCGACAAATAAAACAAGGTGCTGCCCATCATCCCACCCCAAATACTGGCCAGGTCTTACACATTCATGGACCAGCAACTGGAAGGTGGCAGCTGGGAGCTTTTCCTCCTGAGGAGTCATTTGGAAGGAACAACAGAATACCTGGTGCCACTTCTCAGGAAAGCTCCTCTCCATACCCTGACTCACACCTGTCCTCGGAGCATACGTTTACACACAAATCATGTCAAAAATGGGAGCAGCCATCATCCCGACGTGGAGGGGGGGCAAATATACTTTCAAAAGGCACAGGTTAGAAAGGACACCAGCACCTTTCAGCTTCCAAAGACAAGGAGGACGCTCGTGCAGGGGACAGATCATTCCACCCCTGGCAGACCTCCGGGATCTCACTCGGGCCCTAAAATGTACCTGCTTGGGGGCATGGAAATGTCGTGGTAGAACAAGGCAAAAACAGGACCTCAGCAGGTCAATGGCTGCATTAAGGGACAGCAAGCAAGTTTCCTGAGCTAACATTTAAAACTACAGAGAAAATGTATATACTTTTAGGGAAGGGAAAGGGAGAGCTTTTTTGAATATGTGTAAGATAAATCTTGAAAATGGCTACCAGTAGTCTACTTTAGCGTCTCTTCTCAACAAATAGTGGGGTATTGGATACTCAGGTACTCATGTCCCACAGAAGAGACAAGGTCCCTACGTATAATTTGTCCAGGAGAATTCTTCCTTTAGTTTATTATCCTCTTCGGCTCCCAAAGTGGTTAGGGTTTTTAAAATGCAGTCTATGGAGCTCTGAATGCATGTTGGAGGAGAAGTACTTTATTAAGTCAGCCACTGGAGAAATGATTATGAAGCAGATTCTTAGCCCCTCTGATCCCCAAGTTATTCTCCTATGGAATCCTAAGTTGGTAGCCAGCCCCAGACCCAAGTTCCTCGTTAGCTGGGTTTTCCAAGCTTGTCGTGAGCTCAGAGAGGCCCTCACCTGAGAAGGCCCTACTGGGAGAGAAAAGTGCTGATTATCTCAATATAGGATGCCTGCTTTTGGCACGACGGTGGCTGTCACGTGGCAAGAAGCAGGCGCCCAAGCAACGTACCCACCATTTCTCTGGATCGTGGCTTCTGATGGTGATCACATGCGTCCTCTCTGCACGATCCTTTACAGGTGAGAAGATGGATCAAGTTGTTAAGTCCCCCTTACCCCAAGACCCCAGTGGATGAGTGGTGGGGCACGGCGCACGTCCCACGCTGGGATCCCTCCCAGGGGCTTTTCCACTATTGATATGTGCTCGCACACACGTGTGCATACATGTGCATGGGAAGGACGGGGGGTGCGGTCTTCACATGCTGCCTCCCGTGCGAGCCACACAACATCGTGGGGAGAACAAAACCACATCTCTAACTCACTGTGGCTCTGAATGCCCAGCTACTGAGCTGTGAAAATGTACTGTTTCAGGCGACTTCAAGGAAAAATAAGCATTACAGATTTGCCTTCCAATTCAATTTTTTTCCACCCAATTATAATGAACACTTACCAATGTTAAAAAGGGATTTTCTTGCACAGCAATGTGGATGTACTTAAGCCACTGAATGTACACTTAATGGTGAAATGGTAGATTTTATGCTACACGCATTTAACCACAATAAAAAAAATGTTATTTTCTTTCTCAAATACTTGACATCAGGACAAGACAGTACTCCTGTGGGGAAAACATGTAAAACCTATGTTTGAAATCATGTAGATTCCGTTAATCACTAAACTGAACAACAGTTGCTTTTGCCCTCGTTGCCTCTGCCCTACTGGGCAATCATTGCTTCATCCAATGGACATTTCTCAATCCTGGTCTTGCATCATTTGACACCCTGCTCGGCCCCTTCCCTAGCTCCCTGGGCATCAGCCTATTCGCACTTTCCACGGACTACTCAGGCTATCCCCTCCCATCTCCCCCGACTGGTTCTTCTACCTCTGCCCATTTATTTCTCATGTTACACAATCTCTGGGTGATCTCAGTTATTCGGTAGCCCTTAACTGCTACCAGGATGCTCAGGACACACAGACCTTGCTCCTGAACGTCTGAAGAGCCACTCACCTGAGGAATCAACCCCCTCGGATGTCCCTAGGCACCACCAAGTCATCATATCTGAACTGAAGCTGTCATCCTCCCCCACCAAACCTGCCAGAGGAAGGGAGTGGCCAGGAGCTTCAAAATCTATAGGACCTGGATCAGAATGCCTGGGCTGCATCCCTTGCCCCACCAGTGGGAGGGAAATCTATCCACTTGTCCAAGCTGGTCACCCATCCCCCGGTCATCCTTCTCCCCATTCTTCAGTCAGCTAGGCTGTGGACTGCACCTCCTTATTTCTCCTTCCTTGTGCCCACGGCCTTCTTCAGAATCTTCTCCTTCCTCACCTGGATCCTGCAACAGCCTCCCAGCTTTGAGCCTGGCCTTCTTCCTTGGTCTGCTCTCCTCTGCCGCAGCCTAAGTGATCCCCCAAAGTACATAAAAGTTTGCCTTTCTTAAAGCTTGAGACTCTTCGTGAGCCTGGTGCTGTCCGAGGGTCATGGAGGAGAGGACCTTTGTGCACAGTCCCAGCCTCCTTCCCAACCACAGTACCCGGCATGTACTAGGCTCTCTGGCCCCTGAGCACCCCCTGCAAATAGCAAACATCCACTCTCCCTGACCCTACCAAACTCACGGTTCAGGGGTCACCTTCTGACACTCTCACTTCATCCAGGGCCTGTCCCTGCATCCCTACCCACTAACCTCTGAGTGTCCCGGAGGGCAGGCCGGTGTGTCTGCCTTTGTGCGCTCAGCACCTGACAGTGCCCCGTAAGGGCTCAAGTTGCTCCCTGGGCACCGAGTAAGTACTCGGATATTTGCCAAGCGAATGAGTGAAGGAGAAAGTAGTCTTGTGTTTCTAAGAAGGTCACCAAAACCCATAACATAAACCATCCAAAGCAGAGTTTTCCTGGCATGACAGTCACACAATCCAAGGGCCACGCACATCTGCCTGGCTTCATGCCCCTCCAGCACTGAGGTGCAGCTTAGAAGTCAAAAGAAGGCTCAGTAGAGACCAGTGGTTTTCCATTTGGTTTGGTTGTTACTGTTATACTGTTACAGCAGTATTCAATGCTGTCATAGAGGATCCACTGGGGTTTTTTTTTTTGTATTTGTTTTCCATCCATGTTCCCCACAAATGGGTCCAGGAAGGGACTGCACAGCTCCACAGAATGCAGTGTAAAAGTCTGGGCCCTGACTTAAGAGCCAGGGGTGACAGAAGCTTACAGATAAAGCAGTTTGTCACTGACTCAGAGTTGGTCCATGGCAGAGCGCACACCATCGCTCAGATCTCCTGATTTCCAGATTTTTCTACTTCCCCTGTTAGTGTGGTGAACTGCTTTGTTTCAACTGAAGCACCACTAAAATTCCAGTCTGGGAAAAACCTAGTCCCGAAGGATGCAGACACAGCTTTTATAACATCCTCCACTGCATGGAAAAGGCATCCAAATATTCCAATTTCAAAATGCCAGATATCAAAATTTCTGTTTTTCCCTCTGATCTGGAGACAGGACTATCCTGCAAATTTAAAACATCCAAAGAAATAGGCGCTTTGAAGCCTACTTATATTTAGGCAATATATACATGCTGTCCTGCTTAATGGGTCTCAATGGTTGCTCGGAGGAAGAACCCTGGATTCCATCTTCACATGCAAGTAAGGCGAGAACTCCTTCCATGCTCTTCAGACATACAGACATTGTATTTTTTTTTTTTCCCCAGAGAAAAGTCTCAATATAAACTCAAGCTCGGGCTAACATGTAAGTAGGGATAGAGAGGTTTATTCATCTTTACTTGAAGTTTGAGAAAAATTAGTTGTCAGTGGCGTTTTCTGGTTCTCTGCTGGATGACTCACCCTAGGAGGGTCAGGTCAACGAGAAGCATGGCCCTGAGTGGCCACCTCGCCATCCCGTCTCCTAGGGACTGGAGCTCGCTCACCAGGAGCTTCTACTGACTCAACACTCCATGGCTATCCCAGGAGCTATGGTTCCTCAGAGGTGGGACAGAGGGAAGGCAGAGAGATGGAGGACAAATACTTCATTACTTTTTTTTTTTTTTTTTTTTGCTTATACATTAATTCCTTTGCTTTTCAGTCCACCTGCAGGGTGAGTAAAGCTTCTAGTGAAGAAAAGACTGGTGCAGAAACCTTAGTCTGTTCTGATTTCCTAAGTACTCTAGTCTGAACCTGGAGAAAACTAAAATTCTTCTGAAGCTTTAAAAAAAAAAAAAAGCGTTTGTCATAGGCTTTTGGTAAACTCTGACTCACTTCCTTGGTGGAAAAAAAGCCGTGTCCGTAGAGCTGGTACCACCAGAAGAACGGGCTTCTGGCTCTGTTGTGCTGCTCTGGGGAGGGCCCAGGAATCTGAAGCCGGGGACAGGTGAGAGAGGAGAGAGACAGGCGACGGTGACCGAGCACGCATTCACAGGAAATTGTCCCTTCCCCCAAATGCAGTGCAGATATTTGCTCCCCAGCAGAAGTGAGTGGAAAGTCTCTTCTACTTGATAGTGGTAATCACCGTTCTCTTCATTCCACAGTTCAGCAACTCACCATGTTCTGGCTCAGTCCTTTTTTTTTTTTTTTCTTTTTTTAATGTACAGCATGACTTTGATGCTTAACAGCCCAGTTGACTGAAATATGTTCCAGGGAGTCATAGTTCAGAAAGACATCAAATTACAGAAACCCATGCAGAAGTGAGGAACAGTCACCCTACACCAGCACATTAGGAGTTACTCAACGACTTCAGCGAGAGGCTAAACCCATCAGTACCATGCGAGAGGGAGAACATCACCCCGCCCAGAGCAAACTCAAGACTTTTCCGAGTCTAGTTACCAATTAGACGTCGCTTCTCCTTTTGCGAAATACTCAGGAACTTAGTCACCTGTGACATTTCTGGTCACTGCTTGATTATGTGTAAAATTCGTCCAGTTATTTAGGCTGACTGGGTTGAAGGAGGGTTATCTTAATGAGAACGTGAAGCTTGGAGAGAAGTTTTCAAGGAAATTGTTCACTGTTGTTGGGTCCAAAAACAGAACAAAGAAGTGATGTTCAACCACCCAAAGTAACTAAGATACGGTCTTTGCCAGCAAAAAGTAGTGTTCATTATTTCAAATGGGGGTTTTGGTGGGGGGAGGTTGTCAATGATGGGAAGGGGGAAGACAGAGATCAAATGAAGAGAGAAACTAGAAAAACTATTTACATTAAAAAAAATATCTCTCCCATAGACTTAATACATCTAACACCAAATTAACTTAAGAAGCAATCATCTCTCATAGGCTTCTTTTGAAGAAAGATACATCTGAAACGATACTATGTTTCCATGTCTATGATGTTAGGAGTCCTTCCTGGAGAAAGAGTTCATACCACAACACATCATGTCAGCCTGTAAGGCACAGCGACTATTTCTTTAGTCTTTGATAAGACTTCATTTTTTTTTTAAGATTTTATTTATTTATTCATGAGAGACAGAGAGAGAGGCAGAGGGAGAAGCAGGCTCCCAAGGAGCAGGGAGCCCGATGCGGGACTCGATCCCAGGACGTTGGGATCATGACCTGAGCCGAAGGCAGACGCTTAACCATCTGAGCTACCCAGGCGCCCAAGACTTCATTTTCATAAACAAATAAGGAGATGTGATCCACTGATTCTTTTCTCCGTCAGTGGTTCCCTGCCTCTTGCCCAGCAGAGTCAACCTTTTCTCCCCCACCTTTTTTTCTTCTCCTCCCCCGTCCCCCCGGCCCGAGGTAAAGGCACACAATGAAGCCACTGATTTAGCCCGAAGGTGTTTAATTATTTCAGTGTCTCCCAGTGGCCTCCCAGGCAGACACGAAGCCATCCACCTTAGCTGGTTCTCTCTCGTTCGGGCCAGCGTGCACTCCGCTTCCATATGCAGACTCATGGGAAGATGCCAGTAATCTCTATTTTATGTCCTAATTATACTACCACGGCTCCCTTTGATGACTTGGAAGTTTAAAGTATTTATCTGGAATGCACCTTAGAAAAATTCCAAAGCAGGAAAAAAAAAAAAAAGCCCTCTGGCAGCCTTGCACATAAAGCTGAAAACTTTCACAAGTCAGCAGCATTTCACAAAACGAAGAGTCCACCCTCACGGCAAGCTACACAAGAAACAAAATCTGCACAAATCATGACTTCCCCTACTTCCATTGCCAAGCACCTGCAGGACTAAAAAAAGAATCATACCCAGTTCTCTTCTGAGAAAGTACAAGCTTTCCAGCAGATGCATTAAGTGAGATTAAAAAACAACAACAACAACAAAAACCCGTATGGTTGAAGGGGGGAGAAAACGTCAGGACCATTAAAAATGTATTTTCCACGGGCGCCTGGGTGGCTCAGTTGGTTGAGTGACTGCCTTCGGCTCAGGTCATGATCCTGGAGTCCCGGGATCGAGTCCCGCATCGGGCTCCCTGCTTGGCGGGAAGCCTGCTTCTCCCTCTGACCCTCTCCCCTCTCATGCTCTCTCTCTCTCATTCTCTCTCTCAAATAAATAAATAAAATCTTTAAAAAAAAATGTATTTTCCAAATAATCAATGCCCCCAATTTAAAAACTTTTCTTTAGAGTCAATAAATACTTTGACCCTGTGGCCGGGGTTATCAATACTTTCCTTTAAGCAAAACAAGTTCCCAAGCATGTACTACGTGTGTATAAAACACTAGCAAGCACACTAATTTGGAAATTCAGACGCAGCCTGCCCTATTGACCGGGAGCCTGCCTCTTAACTTCTCATCACCAGCCTCTATCTTGGCCTAAAATTGCCAGAGATGGGCTACCCCGGCCCAGCACATCCCATATCCTCCCCCAAAGCCCATCACAACTTCATTTTCATTTTTGATTCCCCTTGCCCATCTTAGCTCCTCTGCCATCACCAACCTCCCCCTAATTTATTGTTTCAACATTCCCTCAATGAACTCCAAGTACTCACTGATATCCTTTTGCTTTATTCTAACTTTGCTCTATCAGATGCTATATTAACTCAAACAGTGGGCGGCTGGTTGATACTTGGAAATTTTCATTGCCATGATATTTGTCAGGATGTTTGACTTGTAATCCCAAGTTAAGAAAACATAATTATTTATTTATGCCCTGCTTCATTTCAGAAAAAAATGTAAGGCTCCTGGCACAAATATATGCAATAAAGTAGGACTTATATTATGGAAATAGGAAAATGGGACAAAGGAGAAATGAAGGGAGGAAAGTTTAGATGAATTTAGGAGAGAGGCCAGAATTTAAAGTTCAGCTTGTCAGGCTCATCACACACATGGCTGAATTAGATTCTTAGCTTTTGAGCTTCTTAGAAGCCAGTGGAAAGACAGGGACTCACTTACATCAGTGGCTGAACATTATGGTTCACTGGTCAAACCTGGCCTACATTCTGTTTGGGTTAAGTAAAGTTTTATTGGAACACAGCCACACCTATTCATTTAGGTATCATTTATGGTCGCTTTTTGCCATATGGTGGCAGTCAAGCAGCTGTTACAGAGACGTGCAAAACCTGAAGTGTCTACTATCTGGCCCTTTACAGAAAAAAGTTTGCAGATGACCAGGTTACGTGATTCTGTGCATACAAGATCAAAGCAAAGCAGTTTCCTGGGATAAGCACACCCTTTGACAAAGAACATTCTAGTATAAAGCGCTCACTATGCAATCTGGTGAAAACACATCCTTAGCTTCATTTTTCACAGTACACACAGCAATGGGTTTCAGGGCTGATGGCATGATGTCACAACACACATCAGTGAAACAGTCCCATGTGAGGCTGCAACCAGGCAGGTCAGGAGAAATTCTCCCCTGCTCTGGCTTAATTCAGGGAGAGTTGTAGAGATGGCAAGTGCCAGCTACGCGTAGCCCTCCCCCCTCCTTCCTTATCGCAGGCAGACGAGGCCAAGGGCTCCGGGTTGCTCTCCCCCAGGGAGCCCCGAAGTGTCCTCCGAAGTGTTCTCTGTGTTCTCTGGCAGCCTCGGCCAACCATTAGCGGTTGGCAGGCAAGATAAAACTGGTACCCACCTTTGCTTCAAGGCGGTTTTCCATCAACACTCCGCCTCTGAGTCTGAGAAGCGCTGGGGCTGGGACGCGGAGGCAACGCTCCCTGCCCCATTCCTGAGCGGAGCTATTCTATTCTGTCGACCCGCAGAGCCGTCTCCAGTAATGGTATCCATGAGGATGCACTGGCCTGACGTCGTCCTGGGGGAGCCAGGAGCCTCGCAAGGGCAGCTGCCTGAGAAAGCCCACCACGCCAGCACATGCGTGGCGCAGGCGAGGGTCTGAGAGCACGGCCAGGTTTCTCCTCCAGAAAAGAGCGTGGAGCCTCCTCCTGTGCACGTGTGGACCGCACGCACGGACCACAGGGCGGGGGGCGAGGCCAAACAAGGGCACTGGCATTCTGTCTGGGAACGTTCAAGCCCCATGCCCATGTTGTTTGTTCCAAGAAACAAAACCTCCAAACAGCCATCACCCAGACCCACTGACCTTGAACACATTCCTAAAGAACCCCTTCCTGCCGGAAGCAAGGATTCCAAAATAAATGCAAATAAACTGGAAACAGTGATTTCCAAGAAAGTACAATTCAGTTCAGTGTTGGAAGAGGAAGACAGAACCGCCAACTGTAGATTTGGAAGAACACATCTGTCACACCTTTCTCTATGCTCATTCCTCCTTTGTGACTAATAAAACTATGTTACAAATTGATTCTACTTCTATTCTCTACAATCAGGAACAAAAATTCAGGTTACCCGAAAAGTGTTACTGAGTCTTTAATAGGCAAATCTAAGAGAATCAGAACTACTGGGCATTGTCTACATGTGATTCCTACCCATGTTGTCAGAAGGCAAGAAGCAGGCAAGATATATTATAAATCATTTTACATTATTCCTCACATCTTTCCACAAGGTAATTAAAAAGTATAAAACCAGAAAATAAGTAAAACATCAAGGCCTACAACCTTCGTCCTCCCTGTGAGTTTGGGGCTGTTTTAGTAAACACCAACTACAAAGAAGTGAGATATAAGCATGCCTGACAAGGGAATTAGTATAGTCAACAAACACGTTAGATCAATGGAGGAAATTTTTTTTCACCCTAAAAAGAGCAAATGCTAACAAATGCTGAGATTTCCCCTTCCAGTACTGAGGGTTCACGTCCAGACCACATCAGGCCACATGTGGACACAGGAGAGTGTGGGAATTTTGGACTCTATATAACCGTAGAGGAAAAAAAAAGAGAAAAACTCTTATAGTGCCAATGAGAACACTGAGCCCAGACCAAACAGTAGCGGTACTTGGTATGTTCTTCTGGAACCAAGTACAGGAATATCCGATTATGCACTGGATTTGGAAGTGCGCAGAATGTCAACCCAGAAAATTCTGGAGGAAGGCAAAAGCCCGTCCATATCAGCCGTGGCCAGACCTCCATTTCTCCAAGCAATTATGTAAACCCTCCATGTCCTTCAATGAGCCCTGAGCCTGAGCTGGAAATCAGGACAGAGTATTGGATGACACTGCCCGAGACAATTTTTTCGGGAACAGTTGAGGCCACTGAAGTTTGTGCTTCCAAAAGACTGCCATCCCAAACCGCCAGCAAGCAAGCACCCTTCCCATACCCTCACGGGCAGCAGCAAAACTGCCAACTAATTTCTTCAAGACAGTTGTGAAGGCTCCTACTTACGTAATGCATACAAGGTAAGAATTATTCCAGCCAGGCAGAATCCTTCAAAGAACCTGAGGGTGCTGAACATTGTCACATTCACTGACAGTGCCACGGTTAGTCCAAAGATCAGAATGAAGATGATGGAAAACAACAGCACAGGCCGCCGGCCGACCCTGCATGTGGAGAGGGGAAAAAAATTAGGAAGCATCGTTAAACAGGGTTGCAATGCTAGATCCTGACCCCCAGTATCCAGCTGGCGCTCCACAGATGTGGGATGAGTACTAGATTAAAAGGCTCTGTGGTGCCCAGACCCAATTTGGTAAATCTAGGGTAGAAAGGCCCTCTGGGGAAATTCAGCCCAAACCCTTGCTTTGTACATAAGGGGGCAGAGGTCAAAACAGCTACTGAGTAGAACTGAGACAGGTACCCAGTTCCTGTTGGCAAGTCTGTTTCTGAGGGTACAGGGGGATGGTTCAAGGCAAGAGTAACAAAATCAATAACAACTCCCCAAACACAAACCTTGACACACCCAGCATAAAATGTCTTGAGAAATTGCTGACCTTTGGAATGGGCTCCAAAGTCAACACAAACACTGAGCCAAGTCACTTCGTTTCCTTTCTCTGGGCTGTTAACTAGTCCTACCTGACCTCCCATGCAGCCTATCAGAGTCCAGGACCTGACAGGGGCTGATCTGTTTCAGCTACATGATGGGAAATACTTTTTAAGGTATCACAGACTAAACTAAGAGAGTTTGAACTTTAACTTAAGGAGCGTGGACCTGGAAGTGAAGCCCACCAGGCAGCAAGGGGCTTGGAAAGAACCTGCCTACTGTGTTTCTGCAAAGGGTAGCGCGCACACGCTAGGTTGGCGGGTTACAGAGCGGGCCTGTGCGAGATCAGTGACCACTAGGGGGCGATGTGCTTCTAGGCGTGGCTGGCAGGGCAGAGGGGGTGGTCCCAGGGAACAGGAAGTCACTAGTTCTCCATCCTTCTGGAGGTATCTTTCCATCTTTCCCTTCATCGACTCACTAGGAAAAAAAAAAAAAACAAAACCCCAAACTCTCCACCACACAAATTAATATAATAAATCCCAGCTTCAACTGGAAGGATAGCTCATAGAAAAACTGGAGTAGTGGACTATCTGCCAAAGGGGAAAAAAAAAAAATCTACACCTGGTACCCCAAATACCTAAAGAGTAGCTGAATTGGCTTAAACTCGTCTAGACAACCTTGTGACGTTCTTGTGACAAATGAAAACAGAAAGGAGATTTGTGGCCTAGGGCTCGGGATAAGAATGGGGAATGAGTGCAAGTGAACACAAGATTTCCATTCAAGGTGATGGAAATGTTTTAAACTTAGAGTGTGGTGATGGTTCTATAACTCTGTCTACATACTAAAACTCACTGAATTACTTAAAATGGGTGAGCTTTATGGTATGTAAATTATCTCTCAATAAAGCCGTTAAGAAAAAAGCAATACTTAGTAACGCATGTCCTTGTCCTGTGAAAGAAATGGATGTAATTTCAAGAAAATTTGAGGGAGGGAACTACAGATCACAGTTTCATTCATTATTTCTTAGGCTTCTAACCATCCCCATTAGTCACATGGGTTTAGTGAGATGAACTCAATGCCAATGTGAGTCAACTCTTGTCAGAGCTTTTAAGCATTACGTCCCTTGACTGGTGCTGGGGTCATGAAGCCCTTGTCACGTACTCTATAGGTAGTTTTATCCAAACCCAATTCACTTAAATAAATTTATAATATGGCTTAGCTGGTCTCCTGAAAACAAAGATGATATCTAACTTCTCCATTGTTATTTCCCCCTTCCTTGTCTGTAAAATGGGGATAACTGTCTGACTTCACAGCATTATTGAGATCATTAAGAGAGGTGATGGATGTAGGCACAATGCCTGCCACAGAGCAAATAAAGGTTTAGCTCATGTGATTCCTTCCTACACGTCTACAGCCTGGATGCCCACCAAACATGGTTTGCCCTGTTCCGATACTTTAGAAAAGATCCTTCATTTTTTTTTTTTTAGCTTGTAGAAATCTAAATCTAAATCTCTCCCTCCCAAATGGTTGCTAACATCAGTAAGTAAAAATTATTTTTAGGAACTGTAGGGCAAACATGGTCTTTAGAAGCAGACACCCCGGTCTTGAATATAGGCTTGCCACTTACACACTGCAAGATCTTGGGAAAGACTAAAGTTGTTCAAACGAGCCTTGAGTTTTCTCTGGAAGGGCCAGTTAATGCCGACCGAATGGGGTTGCTATCAGGTATGGATATGTGCAGGTGATTTAGTAAGATTTAGTTAACAAATGTTATGATCATTGGAGTTTTAGTGTGAGCTGGCTTCCCCCAGAGCAGAATCCCCTCAGAGATGACATACAAAACCACACTCCAAAATCTGTTAATGCAGAGGTGGCATCTTAAGTGGGCAGAGACAGTGGCTCTCAAGGTTGTCCATGTCCTCCTCCTCAGAACCTGTGAATATGTTACCTTTCATGGAAGAAAGGGGCTCTGCAGATGCAATTACGGTTAAAGACCTTGAGACCAGGTGATGATTCAGGTGGATCCAATCTAAGCACATGGAGAGCCTCTTCAGGCTGCAGGGAGGAGAGATGGCGGCATGAGCAGACCCGACTGTCACTGCTGGCTTTGAGGCTAGGAAAGGGGCCATGAGCCAAGGAATGTGGGCAGTCGTTGGAAGCTGGAAAAAGCGAGGAAATACAACCCTGCCTGCACCTTGATTTTAGCCTCGTGAGAACTACAGAACTGTAAGTTAATTAATTTAAGCCACCAAGTGTGTGGTGATTCGTCACAGTAGTCATAGGGAAATAACACAGGGTCTCAACAGGAAACAGATGCCCCACTCAAAAAGAGTGATTTGGGAAGATTTTAGTAAAGGAATTATTTGCAAAAGGCTGGGCAGGCTGTGAGAGAAACCTTGGGGTCGGCAATGGAAGGGGGAAGGATGGTCCTGGAACCCAGAGAGAGAGAGGCGTGGTGTGGAGGGGCCCGGAACGGAAGGCAGCCAGCCCCTGGCAGCCCTTCAGAGACCCAGCTGGGGACAGAAACGTCCCCCCTTACTCTCATCTCTCTCTCTTAGACCTCCAGCTGGTGTTCCCTCCCCATGGCCAGCCTCAGCCTAGAGCTAGAGGGCAAGGGGTCCTCTGGTGCAGCCTCGAAAGGCCAGGGCCCAGGGCCAGCTGGAGAGGGTGCAGAGGGCTCCTGAAGGGAGAAGAGTACAATGTCCAGCAACAGAACCAATAATAGAGGGAAGGGAGCTCATCTAGCAAGAGCACGGACGGGGCTGCTCCCTCGTAAATGTCTAAGCTAACACGTTATAGGATAGTACATACTGTAGATCCCCAAATAAGATTGGGTGGAACACGGTAACCTTTTAAGGAAAAAAGTGTCCTGGGGCCCCTGGCTGGCTCAGCCAGTAGAGCATGTGACTGTCAATCTCAGGGTCGTGAGTCTGAGCCCCACGTTGGGTGTAGAGATTCATTTTAAAAAATTAAGTAAAATAAAAAAGGGTCTTACTGAAGTTTCAACATGTGCTGACTTCAGTCTTAGAAAGCTTAACCGATAACCTGACCAACTTCCCCATGAGGCCATGAAACGGGTGCTGACAGCTGTGAAGTCTGGAGTTCCTTCTAAATGTGCTTATTTCCCTTTGGGCATGGCTCGAACAGGGAGTAAACGGCCAAAAATAAATGAATAAATAAAGGGTGGAAAACACCAAACTTTCAAACTGGAACTGCAGTCCACTCAAGATGTTCAAAAACCACAGGCACAGAGCGGCCGGCCCTGCCTCTCCGGGCACCCCCTGCCAGCTCACCACGAGCAAAAGTGACTGCAGAGGTGTGCCTTGGCAACATCATCAGGCTCGGGTTACTTACGAGGAAGACTACCAAACTCCTCTGCCTTTTGTCCCCAGGCCTGGTGTGTGAGCCGGGGTGCCAAACAGCAGACACGTGCAAGAAGTAAGAAATCACGGGCAACCCCCTGGGGTCCCTCCCCTCCTCGGGAGCTTTGTACTATCACTTAGCTGTCGCTCAATAAACCTTGCTTTGCTGCCCACCAAAAAAAAAAAAAAAAATTAAATTAAAAAAAAAAGTAAAAAATCACCAAAAAAAAAAAAAACAAACTTCTAAACAATTTAAGCCATTATAGACTGATCTATTCATAGAAGTCCATATTAACTTTCCCGATGATACCACTAAATAAGGACACCCAAACCTCGGTCAAGTCTGTATTTTTTAGAAAGACATGGATTCTATTAGTATATCTTCCTAACCTATTTCAGTGCAGAATACTGGGAAACAAAAGTCCTCGTGGTTAAAATATTGGGATTAGACTATGTTTCAGATTAGTAGAGTTTGCTCTGAAAACCTATAAACTCAAGGACTGGGTTAAAAAATACCCTACACTCCCCCCACTTCCCCACTTCACCCCCGATCCCCTGCCAAAAAAAAAAAAAAAAACCCAAAAAACCCCTCCAGGGGTCCCTGGAATAGGTTTTCAGAGGTCACCGGCAGCTTTTGTTACTGCTCCCAGGGAATGTGTCCTTAAGAAGCATTTACAAATGATGATTAAGCAAATTCTGAACACACAGGAAATCACTTACTTGTGAATGCAAAGCAACTCCCAAATAGATGTTTGCTTTTAGAAAGAAATTTCCAGAACTTGAGAGTGGTTTCAGAACCCCTTTTGGCCCCATGGCCTCCCTCCAGGCTCTTGCTGGAGTGCCTCAACCCGCTTTGTCAACTAACCAGGGAACAGGGGGCAACGCAGAGCAAAGCCACAGATGTAAGGAGTCTGCTCCACAGCACTCTTGGCCCTTATGACGTCATTGGGTCCAAGATGTCCTTATTCGCAAAAAGTTCCTTTAAAGATAAAAGAACGTCAAGGTGGGAGAGGGGGGACGGCTACCCCACACCTTTCTCCCTGAGCAGCCCCGTTACTGGAAATCCCCGTCAACATCGGGAGCTTGCCTCCCTGCTCAGATGTGTGCTCCCTGCGGGCCCTCGTGAACACACGGGGCTGTCACACACTCGTGAAGAGGCGGGCTCTGGAGCCACTGGGCTTCAGTTCAAATCTGGGCTCTCCAACTTAAAAGCTGAGTGAACTTGGGGATTTTACGTAGACTTCTGTGCTTCTGTTTTTCCACTGTAAACAGATAATAAATAGTACCTACCGACCAGGGGTGCTGTGAGGATGGGATATTTTAATGTGTGGAAACGTTTAGCACGGTGCCTGGCAACAATAATCAATCAGTAAGTGGTAGCTGCTAATATTGTGCTATCATCATTACTGTTAACTATGATTCTCTTCACTACCCCTCTCCATCTTCCTAACCTTATCACTTTATCAGCAACCACACACTTTGCTCCAGGCACTGAGAACTCCTTACCCACCCAAGTAAAGCATATTCATTCTCACCTCTGGCCACCACCCTCTCTCTGCTTGCGGTGCCCATCCGTTACCCAAATGCTGTTCACTTTCCAAGGTCCAGCTCCCCACGGGCCCTGCAGAGGCGTCTCCTGGCCAAGCCAACTATAGGACTGTGCCTCTCTGAAATCTGTGTGTGTTTTGAGGTGCCCATCGGCACAGCCCTACCCATTCAGTGCATGTGGGTAGTCTCTAGCTTCTCCTCTCCCCATCTTTCGATGCATCTTGTGTATCTACCTCCTCAGAGCCCAGCCCACAGAGCCTTGAACCTCTGCCCTCAAGCTCTTCCCAACCAAACAATAAACATCAGGAGCAGATGGGGCTGTGGGTCGCATGCAGGTGTTGCTAGATTCTAGCAGCTGGAGAATTGCAATGAATTTAAATTCTCCTTTCAAAAGGGCCGGTTATATGCACCGGCCAGTCCTCTTAGTTCTGAATTCTCCAGGTGACGGCTTCGGCCCTCTGGGCCAACACCCACACCAGGGCAGAGAAAAGACTCGCTAACAGTGATCTAACACGGACCACTCTTCTTTAGCCAGCAAAGGCTTGCTGTGGCTTCCAAAGGTTCGTGCAGCGGGCACATTGGTACTCACCAGTCAGCAATGCATCCAGTTATTAGGTAGCCAAAGATTAATCCAACCAGTAAGGAGAACTTAGCGATATGGACCTTCCAGGAATTATCACACACAAGATCCCACTAGAGAGGGGCAAATAGAAAATAAGTCAGAGAGAAACACATACAGAGGCCAGTTGTAGTTCATCATAAGGGTAATACAATCACTACGGTAAGGATCAGGACCCCATTCATAGCACCAAGTCACACACACCATGAAGACCTTCCTTCAGTGGGTCTGAAAAGCCAACAACGAGAAACAGAATTTGCCCACAAAAGGCTGTGTAACATTTTAGTCCGGGACAGATAAACGTCTGCAAGGAGCACCCCAGGAAACGTGGGGGCGTGTGTTCTTCTGCCCCAGCTACCACAGGGACCGTGACGGAGGAGGCCGGGCTGTCCTCATGGCCAGCACCCACAGAGCTGTCGCTCGCCCGGAGGAGGGAAGACCCTGCCAACTTGCTGCACAGGGGATCGTGACACGAGGCAATTAAAAGCAACTTCTGTGTTTCCATGCCCAAGCCCTCCCCCCACACTTTGTAAGTAGTCTTAAAAACAGAGTTAACAATTAATGTTGAAGTATCAACTAACAAAGCATTCTTTTTTCTTTTTCTCTTGTAAATGTCCCTTAGGTTTCCTCTGACTCCCTTCTAAAGCTACCCGCTCCACCTGGAGGGAAAGCCAATCGATTTGTGAATACAACATTTAGACTCTTTTAACAATTGTTTTATTATTTAATAAAAAGATAAAACAAGTCTCTAAGTTTGTGTCGTCCTTTTGCAGAAGCAGGAGAAGAGCCACGTTTGTTCCCTGGAAGTGATATGCATCCAAGTGGAAGACCTATGAGGACATGGCGCTCAAATCCAAAAAGAGCTCACATCCGGGCTTCGGGAGCATACCGGCAGGGTCTCGGCTGGTGACACCATGAAGACTGCAGCCCCCCACCCCACATCAGCCCATCGGATGCCCTCCTTCGGGTACGAAGAAGTTGCTAAAGAACATCAGGTCAGTGGAGATGGAGAGATGCACCACGAGGTAGGGGAGGTGGAAATGTCAGAAGTTCTGGAAGCAGAAGCAGGATTTGTTGGGGTGAAACCTGATCTTAGCTTTGTCTTACTCAATACACCCCCTGCCCCCTTGTCTGTCCATCTTGAGACCCAAGTATAATGCAGGGGATCCTTACAGGGCATTGTAAGCTCTGGTCCTGCCCTCCATTTCCAAACTTCTGGTAAGCCGGACGGCACCTGCACCCTCCCCTCCCCTCCCCACCCGGGAGACCTTAGCTGTGGGTCTTGACTTCAGCAGGCTTTGGGAAAAGCCACGCTTCTGCACCAGCCACGGTACAGGGAAGCACCTGGCCTGGACAAAGCCGGAAGGCAGCCGCCTGTCACACTGTTCCCTGGACTCCTTGGAACACACATTTGCTCACTGATGCCCCCAAGGCATGTTTGACTTTCCAGATTCCAGAGACCTGGGGAGAGTAACTTAACTCCTCTACCCATCTGCTTCCAGAGTGATGTCCAATGCCAGGCTCAGGAAGAAAGGGAGGCACAGACCGCACAGGGCCTTGTCAACAGTGGATGATTTGGGCGTGGTTCTTGTCAAGATTTACTCATGTGTTTGGGGAGTGGGGCGCTGCTGGTTGCACAGAATCATAATTCAGATACAGGAGTTCTTCAGAGGGTGAACCTTCTCCTGTGTCTACTCCAGTGGTCCTCAAAATGTGCTCCAGCAGTGAGCAGCCCCGGCATCACCCGGGAAGATGCTGGAATTACAAATTCTTGGGCCCCACTCCAGACCCGCTGAGTGAGAACTCCCAGAGTGAAGCACAGGAATGCAGTCTGCAAGCCTTCCAGGTGATTCTGACGCCCGCTCAAGTCTGAGAACCAGTGGGCAGCCCTGTCCTGCCATTTCCCTGTCATTCTGAAGACGATGAATGAGCGTTGCAGTCCTGGGCTGGGGTTCAACCCACTCACCATGAGCAGGATGCAGCCAAACGCTGCAGGAAACATGCACAACAGTCCCGTTATTTTGTACTTCGAAGGCAGGATTGTCAGACCAGATTGTCAGTGGGCAAACCAACATTCACCTATATATTGTTTCTAGGAGTAAATATATTTTTAATAAAAAAAAAAAAAAAAAAAAAAACCTTTCAAGGTGCAACCCAGCTTCAGAAATGCAGGTCTTGCTTTCTCATGGGAGTTAGAGCATCATAACTGACTGCGTGTGTCTACGCTGGTTCCCCTGCTAGGTGTATATATTCTGAAGCCGTTTCAGGATCGCTTTCTCTCCTCTCTGCCCAGCACAGGACCCCGCCCACAAAGTCATCAGTTCCAAGAATAAGAGCTCCATCTCTAAGCACGCCTGGCTAATCTGAAGAAGAGGTGCTTACAACACCAACACCTGGAATCATTAATATCCCAATCACGTCACGCGGTCCTGCGCCCAGCCTGACACATTCTTGGCAGGAGAGGGACCTGATCCCCCGGCTGCTGCTGAGGAGGAGGTAACCCGCTGCTGGCTCGGGGTCAGAGAATCACTCGCTCAGGTCTCCACCCAGACTTCCACTGATGAGTTTATTTGAGGTTAAGTGATGCAAAAGAGCACATTATGCTTAGATTAGATGGCCAGGAGACAAAAGAGATTTTAATAAAAGCATTCAGGGAGATGGAGGGAAACTCTGATACTGTGGCTCACATGAGCAATGACCATACCCGACCTCGGGCAGCCACAACTCAGTTTACTTGCTACCTAATGAGACATCCCGTGGTCACCTCGACACACAACTTCTATCAATTAACAATGCTGGAGTGGAAAAAGATAAAAAACAGATGAGAGAGCCAGAACTGCTCCCACGGCCAGCGAGGAAAGGAAACGTGGCCCTAGGTGTCCGCAAGCACTGCTATTTTCAGCCTGGGGGAGGGGGCCGGGGGCCCAGGACAGGGCTGCCAGCTGGTGCCTCCACAGTGTCTCACTGTGGCACAAGAACAGACAACGTCTCTGAGTCAACAAGCAAACCAACTCTAGGCTTCCCATGATAAGGTTCCTCATGCCTGGGGATCTGTCTGTAACACCCCCCTGGGGCACATTCCAGAAGCTGGGGAGGGTGAGACTGGGGGAATCCACCACGGCGGCATCCCTCTGTTGGACTTCGACTTCTCCTATTGAAAACATGAACTGGGAAGACAAAGTATGTTCAGACACAGTAATAGCTCCAAAAGAATTTCAGAAGTATGAGGAAGCTTTGAGATCACCCTTGCTCTTGAAATTTGTTCGCACCACTCTTGATAAGATAGAACCATTGGTCATTTTGCTAAGCAAGGACCAGGAGACTTTTAAAAATCTAAAACGTACAATGGGCTTTTTCTGGCCTTACGCTTGCCTCTCCATCCTTTGCACACCATCAAATCAACCACCAAATCCAGAGGATCCGGCCTTTCCGACACACCGTGCCTCTGCCCCCGCACTCCAGCTTCACTCCGGGCAACCTGACTTACATGGACGTGGTAGGGAAGCCCTCATCATCCCGGTGCAGTGCATGTTCCCACAGTGGGAGCTGGAAGGCTAAAACCAAACCACTTCCGGACTCCCTTCCAGCTAAGGTTTCGGATGTGATTTAGGTTCTGCCAATCAGCTGCACACCCCAAAATAACTTCCAGTGCACAACCTAGATCTAAGTTTTGGGATGGCTTGAATTAGGAAGTGTGTGCGGCGAGGGATACGTGGGACACCCACTTTGCTGTTCAGATCTGCCAGTGCTTAGTCTGGAGGTGGCTCAGCTGTCATCCTGAGCCAGCGGTTGGACAGTGACCTCCTGACTCCCTGGCCTCCTCACTGTGACACGATCCCCCAGGGCACGCTAGTTCTAGGGAGTCGTTCTGGGATACCTTCTGGAGGCCCAGCCTACAGCTGCTCCTGCAATTCAGTGAATACTGTTTCCCTGTATTCACTCCCGATCTTCTTAAATACACCTAGAGTAGTTTCTGTTATCTGCACGTTGAGCCCTAGTTCCTGACTCAACCTCCTTGGGATGGAGTTTGCAGGGTGAGAACAGGATGTAGACCATGCCGCCATCCTCTCTTCCCGAACTAATACCAGTGTCTCCATGTATTAATGCCGGCCTCCCTCAAATCCATTCCCTACAGAACAATGAAAACAATCCTCTAATTAAGCATGTTAACACTTCATCAGCAGTTTAACACAAACATAAAAGCGTTGAAGTCATGGCCCCATTTCATAATCTTAGTAAGCTTGCTCTCTTTGCCATTGTTCCAAGACCAGCGACATTCTTTGGTGATGCCACAGGACACTTGCCAGCCATCACTAAACAGTGAGACAGACGACCCTAAAACCTGGTCTCAATTTTAGCTGCACATTTTTTTTTTTAAAAAAAAAAAAAAAAAAAAGGCAAAGGTTATGGAAAATCTGGCAGACTATTTTTCTACCTGTATGTTCTAAGGACAAGCTGAAAGAAAAGAAATAAAATCACATTATTTTCAAAGGAATGATCTAACTGCTTGACGTACCAGAGTAGAAAAATACTCATCAAGGAAACTAATGAAATTTCTAAAGAAGATGCAAAATAAAGGGGACATAAGGAAAACAATCTTATTTTCAGTAATAATAAATCCTGTGATAAAGTAAATGTAAAAGAAGAACATATTGGAAGAAAACAGATCACTTGTCCAATTTTGAAGTGGGAGATGAAATCCCTAAAGATAAAAACTAACCTTACCTTTCCTTACCTAAAGAAAAAACTGATAGATTTCATAATCTAGTAAGAGTTTAACTCTTACTACTTAATTACTATTCATTTAAATTATTAAGTTATGTAAATTATTGCTTAAATGATTTATTTAACTTATTATTTGAAACTTCCATGCATTAGGGGCGCCTGGGTGGCTCAGTCAGTTAAGTGTCTGACTCTTGATTTTGGCTCAGGTCATGATCTCAGGGCCTTGAGATTGAGTCCCAAGTCAGGTTCCACACTGGGCATGGAGGCTGCCTAAGAGTCTCTCTCTCTCTCCCTCCTGACCCTCCCCCCAGCTCACACATGCTCTCTCTCTCTCTCTTAAAAAACAAAACAAAAAAACCCAAAAAAACTTCCATGCACTAAAAATACCATAAACAAAATTATAAAGATCTACATTTGTTAAATATATTGTAGGGAATCAGAATATGCCACTCCAAAATATGCCACTTTGGCATAAGGCTTCTTTTGAGCTGAAGGCAAATGAGAACCAACATCAACAGAAAGAAGCCTTCTCAGGAGCGTCTCTTATCTGACTGAAAAGCAGAAACTTCTGAGAAATGAGGACTGCCATAAATCCCCTCTCCTGGGGAAGGTTTATGGCCATGAAGAAGGTGGAAAGTCTACACAGAGATGGGTCTGCAAACAAAACTTACTAAAATAACCCTTACTTCCATTAGTTTCCCCACATATTCATCTTCCCACATTTGTCCACCCCCAAAGCCCCCCACCCCACTGAAAGAGCCACTTGGGAAATACTCAATCCTACTAATGAACATCAAAGCACAGTATTTTGTTTTCAAAAAAAAAAAAAAAATTTTTTTTTTTTTCCTAATTTCCCAAAGATGTAGGAGAAACACAGAGGTACAGACCTATACTAGGACTGTAAACTAGACACCGTGTTTTTGGAAGGCAATTTAACAATACACATCACATTACTTCAAACACTGTACACTCTCTATCCCAGCAATTCCCTTTTTTGGAACATTCTCCCAAGGAAATTATCAGAGATGCCCACAGAGGTCCCAGTACAATGATGTTCACTGGTTGTTAACTTATAAGAATAAAAAGTGGGAACTTGACTAAATGTTTAGTGATACTATGCAGCCATTAAAAGTTTTGCTTTTGATATACACAATGAAATATTACCCAACTATGAAAAAAAAGAGATCTTGCCATTTGTGCCAGCTTAGAGGGACCTGGAGGATCTCATACCAAGTGAAATAAGTCAAAGAAAAATACTATATAATTTCACTTATATGTGGAATCTAAATATAAAACAGATGAATGAACAAACACACACAGAAACAGACTCATAAATACAGAGAACAAACTGGTGGTTGCCAGAGGGGACAGGGGTGGGGGATGGGTGAAATAAGTGAAGTGGATTAAGAGGTACAAACTTCCAGGTAGAAAATAAATAAGTCACGTGAATGAAAAGTATGGCATAACGAAAACAGCCAAAAATATTGTGATAATGGTGTATGATGACAGATGGTAACTGCACTTAGAGTGATGAGCACTGAGTAATGTACAGACTTGCTGTATCACAGTGTTGTACTCCTGAAACATAACACTGTACATCAACTACCACTCCAATTAAAACAAAAGTTCCTTTGGAAACTAATGATTAAGAAAAAACGCTCATGATGAGAAAACCTCAGAGTTAAAAAAAAAAAAAAAAAACAACAGTGACTAGAAGAGATATTTATGTATATAGGAGAGATGATTAGAAGGTATTCCAAACTATTTAAATTGATTATTTCTGGAGGGTTGAATTAAAACTGAGTTTTATTTTTATTTATTTATTTTTACAGAGAGATTTTTTAAAAAATTAATTAATTTAACAGAGAGAGAGAGGAGGCAGAGGGAGAGGGAGAGAGAGCATCTCAAGCAGACTCCCTGCTGGGCATGGAGCCTGACTTGGGGCTCGATTTCAGGACCCTGAGATCATGACCTGAGCCAAAAGCAAGAGTTGGCCGCTTACCCAACTGAGCTACCCAGGAACCCCAAGACTGAGTTTTATTTTTGATTTTTTATTTTTCTTGACTTTTTCAAACTTTCTACAATTAATCTATGAACCTTATAATGAGAGAAAAAACATAGGTAAATATACACGCCCACGGTGGCAGGTGGAACGAGTGGTGGTAAGGGTAAGACAAAATCATTAACAATTAAAAATAACACCCAAAAAACCTTGCCACCTTTTCAAGGATATGCATTTTAACACAATCTAAAAACTTAAGCCTGGAGGAAGCTTGTTTGGAACCTCACTTGAAAGAAAACAGATCTTCAGAGCCTGAAGTTTACTTATGTTAATGTTCATTGACTAAAGCAAAAAAAACCCCACGTATCTTAGGAATTTAGGAATGGGGGGGGGAATTTTCCCCAAGTCTCATCTCTTGTAGTGGAGATACCCCTTTGAGCTCGCTCTGTTAGAAACCACATGTTTTCACCTATCCTTCTGCAAGACCTCTGTTCTAAACCTGAGGACAGTCAACTGAGATAAAAGGAAACATTCTGCTCAGCACTACAAAGGGGATAATGCCACTTAAATTTTTTTTTTTTTTTTTTTTGCCACTTAAAATTTCAGAAGCTTAAACAAACCTCCTGAGTTGTAGGAATTTAGAGAAATATAGGGTCAGCATTCTTCTGTCACCTTCTCCCCCCCCACCCCCGCCCCTACCACCAAAGTGGCATTTCAGCAGCCTCTCATGAACTCCTGTTTTCTATACCATGGATTGGCCATCTCCACATTTCTTAAATGGAAACAACAGAAATGTACAAGAACACACACACGTCCACACCGGCAAGATTAGTCCCAGATGGACAAGAGAAACACGCCACATGGGCTAGACTGAAGAAGCACATTTAGCTACATTTAGGCAGCCTATGATCCTACCTTGTGTGTTTAAGTATTTTTTTTTTATCTAGCAGTACGTGGATTTTTTTTTCCCTAAAAAACTCCATCAAAATTCAAGATATATTGCATGTTTTGAAAACCCCAAAGTGCTCTCTGCTTTTTGCCTCTAAGCTCATCCTCCAATTTTAGGAGATTCACTGTCAACAGTAGCCAACACAACTGCCAATTAAGGTTGGCATCCTTCCAAGCTTCCTTAAATGACATAATGAACACCCTTGCCAGGTACTCTGGGAGATTTTTTTTTTTTAGTTTTGTTTCTCTGTTTTTCATTAATTGCCACTCAAATTGCTCTTCAACATTCTTTTTTTCTGAACTTAGCGCCAAGAAACCAAACGTGGCCTGTTGAGGGAAACAGTGGCACCAAAAATCTATCGCAAGCCCCTTCATGCTAGAGGTAGGACACACTTTGCCTAGAAATCCCTCACTCCCCGTCATTTGCAGGAAACCCAATCCCAAACCACAGCATTGAAGTTGGTTACACTTCTTAAACTTCGCATGGTCCCATCTCTGACTAATGTAGTAATTTCAGATTCATTCTAACCCTCATGCGGTGATCTCGGTCTTTGTTTCTTTGTTTTTCCCAATGACAACGGTGACTGTGGGCTGCCCTTCTGCTGTCACCTTCCCTGGAAGAGAGCCAGAAGGTATGTGCATCAGCTGTTGATACTGGGGGTTTCCCCGGTTCTTCCTGAATTCTACCATTTTTAAAGGGCTAGAAATAGAAAACCTCTGCCAAAAAGGATTTTAAAAGGAAACAGAAAAATAACCACCTGAACAGGCCCTTAGTAGGTGATGTAGGATCATCTACAGAAGACACTCATTTTTCTCCTTGACTTTTTCTTAAAGGAAATAGAGATAATGTATTATTCGAAGAGGAGGTTTACATTATTGAATATTCTTATTCATTTGGTATAATGCCCTCTATGGCATTTGGGAAAACTGAATATATATCTCACAAGGCAGCAGAGATTATAAACAAGTAATACCCTTCTATCAACCAAAACCTTGGAGTCTTTCCAAATTCTGCAATGCATATTTTACTAATGGCCCTCACCAACTACCTCTAAAAAGGGAAATTAAGAGTAAGCCCTATAAATTAAAGAGGCCTGTTGCAAAACCAGAAAGAAAGAAAAACTCCCACAGATCTAAGCATTAAATAGGAGGAATTATTAATGTCCTTCTAGTACACTAATATATACTAAGTAACTGGAAGATTTTTAACTTGGAAAATTAAAAAGTGGCTTCATACGTGACTAGAGGATATCTTTTAGTAGGATATAATGTATGAGCAAAACTGGACTATACATTAACATTTAAAATAGCTCCACTAATTCTGGAAGGAGCCAAGCATGGAAAACTTTTGACAGTAGGACCAGGGAACCTTTGGGATGAGAAGAATTTGATGACTCAGGTGATCAATCACGGAAGAATTCAGAGGCAGAAGGAAAATCATCTTTCACTTGCTGCAAACAAATGCCTCAATCCCTTCCCACTGGCTGGCAGGCTATGATCTGACTTAACACAGGCCTGTTAATTCCCTTTATGACCCAAGTTGACCCTCACCTCCCATTCACATGCCTGCCCCACCTGCTTGCCAACCCTTGCCATGATCCAGCCATGCCAAAGTCCCCTCCAGCTCCCAAAAAGCCTCATGCTCTTTGCCCGAATTGCTCTTCTACACCTGCCCCACAATATTCACATACACCCCAATTTTTCTGGCTCAATGCCTATTCAAAGGATCAGACTCATTTCAACCCAAATTATTTAACATTGTATATCACCTGTGGGTCATAGTATGCTGACTTTCTGTACTGCTTGCTTTTTCTTCGTTCAATGAGCATATATTACCTTTGTAAACATACAAGTGAAGAGGGAAAGGGATATGAAATTACAAAGATTCAAATGAACACTTTTCCATATCTCTATCAAGGTTAATAATCTCAACTGAGGGAGTTTCTTCTTCCTACATTGGATCAGGTGCCCCTCCTCTGTACTCCTATGGCATCCTTTATCATGATAAACACCCAGACTATGTATCACGATATATTGTAATTGCCTATTGTTTACAAGTTTTTCTTCCCTGGCTCAGGGGTCAGCAAACTACAGCCTGTCGGCCCAATATGGCCCTCCCACCTGTTTTGTAAATAAAGTTTTATTGGAACACAGCCACATTCATTCATTCACATATTGTCTTTGGCTGCTTAAGCACTACCACTGCTTATGTAGAGTTGAGTAGTTACAACAGAGACCATATGGCCTGCAAAGAAAATATTTATTATTTGGTCCTTCACAGTTAAAGCTCGCAAACCCCCGAACTAGACTGTGAGTCCCTGGAAGAAAGAGACCGTGTCTTATCTCTATAACCCTAGTCCCCAAGCTAATGTCCGGAAGGGAGGAGGTACAAAGGTACATACTCATGCTGGAGCTCCCACTCCCAGAAGTCAAAATGTTCTTTGTGTTTGCTTGTGTTCACTGTGCCATGCCCCACCTAATCCTTTTTTTCTCTGGGATTATTTCTTCAAATATAATTTAATTTAAATAATTAATACATAATTATTATACAAAATTTATACAGGCAATATAGTTTTAATGTTTCCCTCACCTTTCCACTATTTGCAATTTTCCTCCAGGGAAAGATCATTCTAGTTTTATTATAAAAACCAATAGAATACTGGGTATATGAGAAATTTGTTTAAAACAATGAATAATTCTCTTAATAGAGCAAATCTATTATATAAATTCGGCACTGTTTTTTTTTTTTTTTAAAGATTTATTTATTTGACAGAGAGAGACAGCGAGAGAGGGAACACAAGCAGGGGGAGTGGGAGAGGGAGAAGCTGGCTTCCTGCCAAGCAGGGAGCCAGACGTGGGGCTCGATCCCAGGACCCTGGGATCCCAACCTGAGCCGAAGGCAGATGCTTAACAACTGAGCTACCCACGCGCCCTAGCACTGTTTTTTTTTTTTTTTTTTAAGATTTTATTTATTTGTCAGAGACAGAGAGAGAGCACAAGCAGGGGGAGCGGCAGACAGAGGGAGAAGCAGACTCCCCGCTGAGCACGGAGCCCAACTCGGGACTCGATCCCAGGACCCTGGGATCATGACCTGAGCCGAAGGCAGCCGCTTAACCGACTGAGCCACCCAGGCGCCCTCGGCACTGTTCTAAGAAGAAAGGAACTGACATTTATTAATTACCTACCATCGTCTAGCACTCTGTGGGCTGCTCTGACGAGCCCCTCTCATTCAGGCATCAAGATGATCCTACAACACGGGTATTATTATCAGTGTGCCCATTTTACAGACGAAGAAACCGAGGCCAAGAGAGGTAAAGCAACTGGTCGAAGGTCAAAGGGCTCTTCAATAGGAGATTATAAATCCCTGTCTGGTAAAAATCCCTATTCTTTCCCCCCGTAAACTCAGAGAAACAGCTCTGGTTCATGCAAATAAAAACAATTCCGTGGTGTATATTACATTGCCATGGGTTATATGGCATTTGTCTTGCTGGGGCTGTAACACTTCCCGTACACGGAAGAACAGTATTGTAGTGGAAGTAGGACAGGCTTTGGTGTTATTTTGTCGTCACGGTGACTAAAAGAAAATAACCTGTCAAGAGCCTGTGAATAGCAGGTGCTTCGTAAATGGCCGCGGTTAAAAATAAGAATATCCCGGTATCTTTATTTTTCATAGAAAATGTCAGCACCAAAATGCTGGGGAAAGCCAAGGTCAACATTCTAACTGAGACCAAATCTTGGGCTTCCTGTCAAATAGTCATCTTCTTTATACTATATGAATCCAAGTAGTCGAGAAGCTAACCCAGCCCTTCTCCTGTTTCGAAACTGCTCTCACTATCTTGAAAGGACATGAATATTTGGTGAAAAGGTCTCTTCAAACAAGGATGTTTTTCCTTCCTCTGACTCAGACTGGAAGGCAGGACACCTGTGAGTCGTTAACGATCACCTTTTCCAGGAAGACAGCCAACGCCGGCCTCCCAAAAACAGGGCTCGGAGCCCTGGTGCTATACCTGGCCCTCACCCCGTCCCTGCTTACTGAACCCAACAAACGGTCTAAGGAGAGCAGAGCACAACTTTTTGAATTTTTACCAACCTGACTTTTGTCTTCACTGCACTTGGGCTGAGCTGTAGTTTACCATTATCTCTGAGGAAGAGCATCAGTGGATAAACAAGAGCCTGGAGGAGGGTTGACACTTAACAACCCAACAGGAGGGCTGAGCCCGGGCCCCGAATGGGACTGTCAGGAGCTGGCCTCAGGTTGAGAGCACAGATCCCAAGTCACGGGCACGCGAGTTTAGATTCTAGTTCTGCCCTCTGAGATTCGTGTGACCCTGGGTTAAGTTATTTCGCCTCCTGGGGCCTGAGTTGCAACATCTGTGATATGGGAGTCACAAAACCTATCATGTCGCTTTCTTAGGGGTCAAAATCATATAAAGAATGTGTCTAGTGTACTAACTAGCACAAGGTGATTATCACTTATTAATTTTGTCTGTCATTTCAGCAGCTCCTTGGGGGCTTCTGTCTGTTGGTAAGTAACATCTGGATGTGGGAGGAATAAACCTACTTTCAAAAAGGCTTTTGATATTTAAAGCTGCCTTATTCATGGAGGCTTACCCCTAAGGGATCCGAAAGAAGGGGTATTTTTACCAGTTGTGCATCCTGTCTGCCTGGCCAGCACCAGCACAGGGAGTGGGAGAGGCCAGGAGAGAAGCTGCCCCGGTTTGGGGCGGGGGGGGCGCCCAGCTGTATTCCCAGCCGGGGAGGGACCGCCAGGAGAACGGGCACAGGTCGGCACAGGGGTTCTGTGTGCTCGCCAAGTCTTCCGCCAGACCCCAGGATGCAATGCCCTTCACTTTGACCTCTTAGGCAGCGTACGGGAACAGCAACAGAGCACCGGGTCCCAGACTCCACAATCATTTATTAGATAGACTATTTCTCTGACCAAAAAGGAGAAAAAGTAGCAGACGACACTATTCTACCCAAAACAGTGTTTACAATTTTTTTTTTTCCTTGAACTATTAATCTCCTAAAGACACTGGGCCGAACTGGCAAGGTGACAGCAAAATGTGACTGTGCAGTTTGTCTCCTCGGCTGCCCAGAGCTTGGCGGGGAGCACGAATGTGCAGATACAGCCCAGGGGGGACGGGGAGAAGCAGGGGGGCGGCCCTACCTGGGGCGGGGAGGAGAGGGCCCCTCACCTTCCACTGTGGGTGCCTCTGACATCCTGGGCCCAAGTTCACTGGCAGACAGTTCTCCAAGACCCCGCCTTGAACAAACTTCCAAACCATCCTTCAGTCCAAGCCAAAATCATCTCCCAGAGGGTACTGCCTCCTACCGGGAATCAATTCTCCTGAGGACAGATCACAGGAGCCCGCACGGGCCTGGCCAGATGTGTGGGAGAGGGCAACGGCGAATGTGCTAGCCAGTCTGAACCTCAGCAAGAGGAGAAAGGGCAACAGGGACCCTTTCATGCCAAAGTAGCTGCAAAGTGGTCACACCGTGGTCCCCAGGCAGTCTCCCAGTGGCCCTCCAATGTAGCTTTGCGGGATGTCCTCAGCCCCCTTCAGGCTGCAGTGTGGTCAGAATTACACAAGATTGAAGGCTGGCGATGGGCCTGGGATGGCTCGCTCCAGAGGTCACCCTTCTGCTGCTAGTGGACTAGAATGACAGGGACCTAGGAACTTGTCACGAGAAGCCCCTTCTGGTGAACACAATAAGCAGCTGTTCTGCTCCTGGTGACCCTCCGAAAGCCGGGGTCTTTCTGCCATAGCGCTAACTTAGGTAGTCTCCATTCTTCCTCTCTAAGGCAAATAGGAAGCAAAAGATGAGATAAAGTGAATGGTCCCTGAATGAAAGCTTGCCCCTGGATTGTGCTCCCGTGGATAGCTGCACTTTTAAAACACATTCATCTCTGGGTCAGCAGCTGAAGCATCTTCTCGAGGGAGCATGTCTGTAGGGGCACCAGTAGGTGTGCATTTCAGAAAGGGAATCGACGGTCAAATAATGTATGGTGACATCCCATTAAACAAAGTGAAGCCAGGGTCTCATTTGCAGGATTTCCCAGAGCCTTGACGCTATTAACATGCATCATGCATTCTGAAGAGGGGGGATCTGCATGTGGCCCTTCCCAAACTTATTTGACTTTGGAAACCTCCCTCCCCTTGAGAGGGTATATTTTTGGATTGCGGAATATGAGAGATGTTGCCATGTATATCTGGTGTGCCCTTCAGGACCTACTGTCTGATCACAATGCAAATTACAACACATGACAATTCTGGGATTTTAAGGCCGGAGTCAAACAGTCCTGTCAGCCCTGGCAATCCACATGAGGGGAGGTGGGGTGCTAGCCATGTGAATCCAAGGACACTGAAAGTAAGCCTGGGCATTAAGGAGGGCACGTGATGGAATGAGCACTGGGTGTTGTATGCAACTGATGAATCATGGGACTCTACCTCGGAAACTAATAATATATTGTATGTTAATTAATTGAATTTAAATAAAAAAGAAGAAAAAAAAGAAAGTAAGCATAGGGATTTTTTTTTTCTACTTTCAGTCAGAGAAAATAAAAATGATAACTGTTTTCCTCTGTCTTTGCAAGAGATTACAAAGGCTAATTGGTAACAGATGGACAAGCATTAAATACTCCTAGGAAATGATACGCAAAAGGTCAACTGCAACAAAAGGCAATCAGCCGTGTACAATTCAGCCTCCTGGACACACAAGGCAACTGCCCCGCTCGACCCTGCTCCTGTTGCAGGAGGCCACTCCGTCATCAGCCCACGTCCAGTGGCACTTGCGTCCTCCGGACGAAACTGCAGCCCCTCTCTCATTCTTTAAAAAGCAGCCTATAGGCCCCAGAGAAGCAGAATTTCAGTTGGGCAAGATGAAAAAGTCCTGGAGAAGCCTGGTGGTGACAGCTGCACAATAATGTGAACAATGCCACTGAACTATATGCTTAAGAACGGTTAAAATGGTACATTTTACTTTATGTATATTTTACCGCAACTTTAAAAAAAGCGTTTTTTGGGTTTTTTTTTTAGTGTATCTTCAAGTCTTACCTTGAACCATTCAATTGTATTTCAGTCCTACCAACGACAAAGCCAAGATTTGGAACGGGGGAAATGGGCTCGTCTGGGTTCCATGTCACTTAAACACAGATGGCATTATCACTTCGAAGAGAACCCCAAATTACAACATTAGCAGAAAGTACTGGTGCAACCACTTCTTGTGTATTCTCAGTCCCAGGGAGTATAATCTCAAGAGAATCTGCAAGGTCCAGACCCTTGTGGGGTCGGGGCGGGGCATGGGCAGAGGGAGAAGCAGCCTCCCTGCTGAGCAGAGGGTCTGACCCGGGGCTGGATCCCAGGACCCTGAGCCACCGGAGTGACTATACCTCGCAGCGAGACAGCCTTTGTCCTCAAACTTGCCCGTGAGTGGAAGAGTGGAAAAGAAAATCCCTCTCCAAAAAAGGAAGAGTGACCGCAAATTCCTATGTCATATGGCCACCCGCACCCTTCAACCTTTGCTTTCAACCTCACACGACGTTCAAGGCAGGCTACCCCAAGCTCTCGGGTCCCGCCCTCGCCTAAGTAGGTTTTCCTTCTCCTTTCGGATCTCTGTCCCACAGCCAGCAGCCCGTCCAGGCCCACTAGGAGCTCATCCTCGGGGTCAGAGGATGGCACAGCTTCAGTATTTAATGACTCTTTATTACTCACCTACTGAGTGCCACACCCCAGGGAAATAACACGGCAGAAAGCGCTGTCCCTGCTCTCAAGGGCTTAGAGTCTAAGAGCGGAAAATGGCCAGGAATTACAAAGACAACTCTGAGAAATGAAGAGCCGTGATGGCAGATGTCCTTCAGGTGCTGGGACAGTGCATCAGAGGGTCTGTTTTCCATTTTCCATCACGACTTCCTGGTGTGAGCTGTCCCATCCTTGCTCAGGCATGGGGCTCTGGGTGAGAGAGTAAGCTGCACTGGGAGATAGGAGGGGGAAGCGTGGGGCAGGAGGGGGAGCCACGCCGGGGCCAGACCCGGAGGCAGAGACGAAGGGGGTGGCGAGCAAGGGGGCAGGTCCTGCAGGGGCCTTGTGCACCAGGTTACAGATTTTAAATGGAATTAGAATGTTAACCGAAAGCAAACCTTCTCTTAGCCTTTGCTACTGTTGTTAGAAATACCCTGATTAAGGATCTCAGCCTTTGGGAGGAAGACAACCAAATCCCTGACCCTGGCTCTTCACGGGACGCGGTGGGGTAGCAAAGCCTCTCGAAACAGCCTACCTGTGGGTGGGCGTGAGGGTTGCAGGCTGTTGACCAGTCATTGCTTAACAGCTTTAGAGACGTGGATGAGCCCGAAAAGGAGGAGGATTAACCCCACCGTGGTATGAACTCCTTTCATGTCTTAGCTGAGGTAGCTGCACAATGTTTTAGAGAGTAGGAACAGAGAGGGAAATTCTGAGAACCAGAACATTTAAGGAGACCTAGGACATGTACCTAAATGAAGAGCAGCAGACTAGCCTGGGGACGAGGTGGGGCTAAAGGAAGAGGGTTTCTCAAAGTGAGAGCGTGGAGTAGTCCCAGGTATCCGTGGCTCAGTCATTTGCCAGGGCTGATCTCAAGGACGCACGGTGCCTTTCCATACTTCCGGTCTGAAAGGTCTAAAGGATGGCTGGAACAGTGCCGCAAGCCGTACGATGCACCAGCAGAGCTGACTGCATGGCCGCCCTCCCAACTCCAGTGGGAGCTCCTTGCAGAAGAGGACTCAAAGCACACACTCTGCTGAGAGGGAGTTTATGCATCGGCCATTTCATTTGATGCCCACAAAGCCTCCTGCACAAAGTGTCATCCCCACCTTGACAGTTCAGTTCCCAGAGGCTAAGGAACCCCGAGTGCTTCACAGAGGTGAAGATGTAGCACTGGGATCTAGACCCGGGTCTTCTGCACTGAGCCCCACGCTGGCCTCCCCGCCCCGGGCCCGCCTCTCCGCACAGCACCTGCACACAGGATGCCCCAGGCTCTGCTGCACGCACACTGACCCCCTCACAGCCACTCCGTGTTGGGGAGAGAGCTGGCTGGGAGCCCATGACAAAAGCCCATGTTTAAAACCATTTTTTAAAAAATGTCTTTTTCCCAATTATGGGACTGCTTTTACAAAACCTAAAGGGACCAAGCTTCTTTGCCCCGGTGCAAAAATGCTGTTCAAAGCACTAAATACCCAAATGGAGGGAGAACCTTCTGCTTGGGCTCAAGTCACTTCAACAGCCGTCAGGATAAATGTGCCAGCATGCTGACATGCCGGTGGTCTCCAACCTCTAAACTGTTATTCACTAAAAGTGCATCACTGGTTGCTTAACCTGCTTTAAAAAAAAATGCAGTTCATCGCGGGATGACACATATGCACAAGCACAAACATGCTTCTTGACAAAATGCTGACTGATTCGCAAACACAGAGAAATGTAAAATCCCTGTGAAAAACACATCTTCGTATGTTTAAAAATGGTGGGAAATGTCTGCCTACATTTCATGGCTTCCTTTAAGGTTTCCAGACAGGAGGTGACAGATTGGGGGGGCTGACTCTCCTTCTCTCATTCTCTCAGCCCTGTTGAGAAATACCCCGCTAACTCCCTCTTTAATCTTACAATGAAGGAATAAACAGGATTCTGTAGGGCAGGCTCCATCAGAAAAGAATTCCCCTTGGCCCAGGCCCCTACAAACTGGGCCCTTGGCACCATTTGCATTCAGCTGTGGGCTGGGTGACAGATGCACCCTGTGCTCTGTTTGGGGTTTGCTCCAAAGATTCTTTAACCTGTGAGCTATCTGTCCTCACAAGGCTTACCTGGGTCGTTTTTTTTTTTTTTTTTTTTTTTGAGAGAGAGCATAGTGGGGTCAGAGGTGGGGCACGGGCAGAGGGAGAAGCAGCCTCCCCGCTGAGCAGAGAGTCTGACATGGGCCTCGATCCCAGGACCCTGAGACCATGACCCGAGCTGAAGGCAGATGCTTACCCGACTGAGCCACCCAGGCACCCCACCCGGGACTTCTTAAAGAGAGGAAGGAGAAGGAAGCTCTCAGCGAGGTCCCAGCAGCAGGCGGGAGCTACAAAACAGGCAGGAAGTCCTGGCTGCTCACAGGGGCTCTGTGTCACAGGACATGGGATCAAACTACAGTTGACTCTTGAACAATGCAGGGGTTAGGGGTGCTGACCGCTCCCCCCACACCCGTGCGGTCAAAAATCCACATCTCACTTCGGTAGGGAAACAGTATCGAGATTCCCACCCCATAGAGATGGTAGCCCCCCTCCCCACAGGTACCCTGTCACTCTAGCTCCTACCCTTTAAAAGAAAAGACAGAGAAGGAAACTTACCTAGATTATAAACAAGTCAAGATTTCTCACTAGCTGCTCTCATTCTGTCAATCAACTTCCAAACTTTAGAGCTAAAAGGGAGTAAAGACCAGAAAGGATGTACAAAATTCAGCTTATAACGTTCACGGCCCTCTATGTGGCATAGCCCCAAACAGGAAGCAACGCACGGGCCCATCAACAGGTGACGAGAGAAACAAAACGTGGTGCGCACACGCAGAGGGACACCACGTGGCAACGGAAGGGAGCGACTGCGGGTTTACGCCGGAACCCAGACGGATCCCAGAGACGGTGCTGGGGGACGCAGCAGACACAAAAGCCTCCGTGCTGTGTGATTCCATGTCTGTGACGTTCTGCACCAGGCAGAGCTGAGCTTTGCTGCTGGAAATGAAAACAGCAGCTGCCTATGGGGGCGAGCTGATGGGATGGGCGTGAGGGTATCGAACGGGGTGAAGGCAGTGTTCGAGATCTTCATTTAGATGGTGGCTACTGGGTGGAATGGGAGTTGAAACCCACTAAACTATACACTTAAAATCTCTGCCTTTTACCGACATGTTAATGATACCTCCATTTTCAAAAAATCTGCCCTTAATGGTTTTAAATGGGTCCCCAAAGACGAGACAGAAATGCCCAACCGATTGGGGCTTCGCAGCTCCTTCCTCTGCTAGTTCTCGGGAGGCAGGCAGCAAAGGGGCAGGGGCTCACGGGGCACCGACCACCATTCGCTGACAGAGCATCTCAAATAGCTAGATTAAGGGCAAGGAGGGAAGGCATCTGTGTGTACTTTCCCTTCTGCCTAAGCAGATCTCTTGGCCGAGCACTCAGAACAGAGAGCGAACAACTCACACAGTTGCTATTTCGAGGCCTGAGCTTCTTAACAAATGTGGTTATGGGTTGTCTGTCCAACAGTTCAAGACGAGAGCGTTATTGTAACTGTATCAAAGGCCAGCAAAACAGGAGCCCTACCCTGGTTTACAAAGTCCTCCCTAGAAACACGGGTGGGGCTAGCAGCACGCTGGGAAGGAGCTACGGCCATGCCCACCTGCAGAAGCCTGAGGCTCACCCACGCAGTGGTGCCCCAGCAGGAACTGGAACGCAGACCCTCCGGGGCGCAAACCCCGCCCCTGCCACTTTGCTCAGCTGGGTCCGTGTAGCCACGTTCTTTTAGCCTCTCTGAACACCAAGTTCCGTCTGAGTAAGCCGGAGCCAGGCCCACTTCTCAGGAGGGTGGTTGTCAGGACTCAGAGGTGACACGTGTGGGACACTGAGCCCAGTAATCCTGCCGCAGCCTCCTGGTCCTCTTCCTTCCCTTCCTGCCGCCCCCCGTGACATGCCCCACAGGCCCTCCCATCCTGTTCTCAGCCACCTCTTCTTTCTACCTGCCCCCTTCGGTCACCACCTGGATTCCAACAGTAGATAACATAGATGGAAAGCCGTCTTCCTGCAAAACCGACGTGAAAGACAAAATCACTGTGTTCCGGCGATTCGAACCTTCCTCCTCCTCCCTGAAAGGACTCTGTTGTGGGTTGCATTGTGTCTCCCTAACACATTCTGGTGAAGTCCTCCTGGTGCCACAGAACCTGACCTCATTTGGAGACAGGGTCTTCACAGAGGTAATCAAGTTAAAGTGACATCGTTAAAGTGGGCCCCAGCTCAGTGTGAGCTGAGTGACCTCCCCTGAGGTCCCTAGGAAAAGTGGGCAATTTGGACACAGAGACACAGACATTGGGAGGATGATGTGAAGACAGGAGACACAGGGAGAAGGCCACATGAAGGTGGGAGATTGGAGCCAGGCGTTTACGAGCCAAGAACACCAAAGATTATAGCAACCACCAGAAGCCAGGAGAGGCCTAGAACAGACTGTCCCCCCAGCCCTTGGAAGGGACCCACCCCACCGACACCTTGATTTCAGACCCCCTGGATGCTTCGTGGCCCGCCACCTGCCTTCGTCTGCCTCGCCAGCGAGTCTGGTCTCTCTCCCTTCCCCAGCACACCTGGCCAGGGGCTTAGCACCATCCCCTCATCTCCTCCAGCACAGCCAGCTTTGTCTTCTGAAAATGTGACACTGGGCGGATGGAGAGAGCGTAGATGCTGGAGCTGGGGTGACGCACTGGAGGGTGCTGACTGCACCAATCGTAATAGCGTGTCCCTGGCCAGGTTTCTTTGCATCTCCACCTCAGTTTCCTCACCTGGCAGATGTTGGTAACAGGGCTGCTTCGCTGGCTTATTGCAAGGGTGAAGAGAGAGGCCTGCTCAAAGCAGCCAGTATGCGGTGGGGATAGGAAGGGCACCCGGGAAGGTCATGCTGCCGTGACCTTGCTCAAAATCCTTCAATACCCTCCATCACCTGCCACAGTCCAGATTCCTCGGCAGAGAGCAATGGGCTGTGCTGGCCATTTACAACGCCTCTTCTCGCCAATTCCATTCTTTGCAGAACCCAGCTGTGCAGGTACCCTCCTCCCATATGACTCAGGGTCAGGAGGCCCATCCCTACAGCACACATGGCATCTCCTGGTGAGTGGTGTTGGTCCAGGGGCAGGTATGCGGTGAGGTGGGGTCCACTAGAGAGGAGGATTCACCCACCATGCTCAAGGAGAAGGTGGCTATTTCCTTTTCTCCAAGTCACAAGGGGGCAGGGGGCAGCAAATGACCCGCTGTCGTGGGAAGCCACCTTGCGTTTGTTACGGGCTGATTGTATCCCCTCAAAATACATCTGTTGAAGTCCTAGCCTCCGGGTCCTCAGAACGTGACTGTATTTGGAGAAAGGGTTTGTACAGAGGTTTAAGTTAAAATGAGGTCACTGACCAGCGTCCTTATAAGAAGAGATAAGGACACAGGCATGTGCAGAGGACAGACCATGGGAGGACACAGGGAGAAGACAGCCAGCCACCTGCAAGCTGAAGAAAGAGGCCTCAGAAGGAACCAACCTGCCAACACCTTGATCTTGGACTTCCAGCTTCCAGAACCATGAAGAATAAATTCTGTCGTTTAAGCCACCCAATCTGTGGCACAGACTAATAATATAGCATTAGAATGAACCAATGCTGAGAAGGCCTAGAAGCACGCAGGGGAGCCTATCCTCTCTCTGGACTTCCAGAAACATCACAGGTATTTCTGTATATATTTTTAAGCCCGTTTGATCTGAGGTTTTCTGCGATGTGCAGCACCCTGATGAACTCCAAGCTTTCAAATCCTTTCCAACACTGCACGTTCTCCCCTCCTAACTGAAAACAAGTGCTTTCCCCCCTCCTTCCAAGGACTTACATTCTGATTATTCCCCACTCCTACCTGCTCTTCCTCTTCACCATTCTTTGGCTCCCTGCTTCCCTCTGCCCGTCTCTGCCCCCGGGACCACCATTCTCCAAGGCCCACCTCATGGGCTCCTTCTCCCCTGCAGCTCCAGCACAGTGCCTGAATACGACACAGTACTCTGGACTTCTCCCGTGGGCTATATTTCCTGCATATGCTTTTAACTATCTGAGACTAGACCACTATCTTTACTAGATCGATTTGAACAGATGACTGAAGAAAGACTGCTGTGTGTCACTGCCTCCCAGACTAAAAGAGAAAATGCCTTCTGCAGACTTAAAAACCTATTTTCAATATGGTAAACTATGAGTCTTTAAATTCCCTGGTAATCTTCTGCCTGTTCAAGGTCATTTCAGTTTCCCCAAAAATTGCTTTTGGAGATGAGATTCATAATCGAGGTCACAGTTTTCCTTTTCACCACCCCTCCTGTTAGTCACTTATCTGAGACTCTGTCAAAAAAGAATTAGAACTATAAATGGGGAAGAATCCGATGGCAGGTGAGAAATTAATTAAAGAGAGACACCACTGCTTATACTTAAACCACAATTCAATTCAATTCAAACCGGTATCAGGAGATACACAAAACCAAAAATAAAAGAAAAACGAAACCCGAAACACCCTGATAGCCTAGACAATACCCATATTTGAAAAGCTGTTTCTTATGGGACTTCCCAGAAAAACTTCCCAATAAAACTTTTATTGAAATAATAAAAACCCTACCTTGGAACACAGAAGATTGGATGACTCACCAAGCAATATGGCTCCAGAAACAAGGAGGCCCCTATGAAGAAACATCACCTTCCTGCATTTCACTACCTCTCACTGGATGACCTCTAGTTGAGACATCTTTATTTACTACTTGGAAGTTCCTTCTGAGAGCCAGAACAGACCCTCTGGCCAGCTCCAGGACACACAGCTCTCTGACCATCTGTGGCCCTTGACAGTTCTTTATTTTATTTTATTTTAAAGATTTTATTTATTTTTTGACAGAGACTGAGACAGCGAGAGAGGGAACACAAGCAGGGGGAGTGGGAGAGGGAGAGCGAGAAGCAGGCTTCCCGCAGAGCAGGGAGCCCAATGTGGGGCTCGATCCCAGGACCCTGGGATCATGACCTGAGCCGAAGGTAGACGCTTAACGACTAAGCCACCCAGGCGCCCCTGATAGTTCTTTATTAGGGATACCAAGAATACCAAGCACAAACTCCCAAAAAGTAATACGAATGAGTGGAACAGACAGATGATGCCATGAACATCTAAGGAAGAAAAGATCTCTCTGGGGAGGGTGCTGAGGCTGCCTGGGGCCTGGACCTCCCTGCGGCGGGGAGGCTGGCTTAGGTTAACGAAGGGGGCACGTCCCCAGCAGCCCCAGCTAACACCGCACACGCTTACTTTCACAGGTGCTGGCCCTAAGCACGGGTAAATGTCACGCTAGGATCACTTTAGGTTCACTGCCTGTGCCCAAGGGAGATGTCAACCCCAGTCTGTTACTCAGTGAATGTAAGTAGTGCTTATGTTTGATTCTGAAGTCTTCTAGTGCTTGGTGTCTGTGTCCCCCGGGGGGGGGGGGGGGTTCTTGTTTCCTGCTGCTGAAAACGTTTCAAACCACCTTAATGGGAATTAATTATGGAAAAGACTAGTCTGAATTAGAGGCATTTTGAAAATAAATACCTTTACTTCCAAATAAATGTTTCCTTTTCAAGTAATTAGCCATTATTCCAAGCAGAGGTTCAAAGGACCTACTTTAATGAGTGACTTGGTCATTAGCAACCTTCATTTGTACATAAATATGCTAAGGCAGTGTTTCATAATGTGCTTCCCTAGGTAAGCTAAACGTGCCCGCTGACCCTCAGTTTACACCATTTATGCACTTAGCAAACCCTTTCTTCACAGAGGGCAAACGGGCCGTGGCTGCACTGTGATAATTCTGGTGTGATGAATCGCCCTTCTATAGCTCCTGAGCCCGCATACCAATGCTCCCCTTGTGGGTTACAAAGGAGCCAAGGTCTCACCCCGGCTGACCCGGCCATCTGTCGGGTATGGTCAGAAAATACAATGAACTTTTGTATTAGCCTCCACCAGGATTTCTCAGACTTGGCATGCTCAACTGGATCATTCTTTGCTGCGGGGGCTGTCCCGTGCATTGTGGGATATTCAGCAGCATCCCTGGTCTCTACCCAGGGGATGCCAGTAGCATCCCCTTTCTCGGCTATTTCCAGACATTGGCCAATGTCCCTTGGGGGGTATCCACCTGGAAATCTTCTAGTGAACTTTTTTAAACAACTGATGCCTGGATCCCAAGTTCCAAAAGCTCCCAGGTGACTCTGAGAGCTCTAGCCACCAACACTGCCATCCTAGATTCAGACCTGTTCAGTATGTCACTTTCATGAGAAGAAAAAGCCCTGGGACTTAAAGTTCTGAAAAACGGTGACTAAAGCCAACATATAACCCATTCCAGAGCCCGGTAGGAATTCAAGTTTGATTAGCTGCTATTTCTCAGCTTTCAATAAACTCACTGGAATTTGACTTTTGGTCTGAGTTGACCTATGTACCACTGTCCTCTTCCTCTTCTTGTCATCCTAGAATTAAATCACCTTACCTTGTCCAGATGAGAGTAATGGTCCCTTTACTATCTGTTTACCTTTGCCATTCGGGAAATGTTAATTGAGCACCTACTAGAGCCAGGTGCTGGGGATACAGATCTGGGCCAGGAAAGCAGGGGTGGAGGATTGGTGGGTAGGGGGCGGAAATAGGGAGCCAGGAAAGGCCTTAAGAAGGTGATGGGACGATGGGGGAGGGCAGGTGGATTCTGGACTGAAGGAGCACCACTTGCAAAGATCAAGGGTTGTTTGAGAAACTGGGGTCTGGAGCACAGGGTCCCTGCACGACCGTGATGGGGGCCCATGCAAGAGAAGCATGCAGGGTGCAGACAGACCATCAGGGACCTTGAAAACCAGCCAACCAGGCCTAACTTCATCCTGAAGGTCATGGATCTAAAGCAAGGAAGTAAAAAAAAAAAAAAGCTTTTCATCGTCAATTTAGAATCAAAATCACTGGGATTTGAGGCAAGGGGGGTAGATAAGATCAGGGGCCAGGGGCCAGATGAGAGGTCTGGTTTAGCAGGTAACCAAACACACAGAGCTAGGGCTCTGAGGAGACATCCGGGTTACAGAGAAAGATCTGCCACTGCCCTACTTAGGGTGTGTGCTGGAACTCAGATATTAGGGGCTGAACTATGTCCCCTCAACCAAAAAACCCCCCCAAAACCCCAAAGCCTCAAATGTTGAGTCCTGACCCTTTGTACCTCAGAACGTGACTGTATTTGGAGATAGGGCCTTTACAGAGGTAATTAACTTAAAATGAGGTCATTGGGATGGGCCATAATCCAACAGGACTGGTGTCCTTGTAAAAAGAGACTAGACCACAGACGCACACAGAGGGAAGCCCGTGTGAGGACCCAGGGAGAAGGTGGCATGCGCAAGCCAGGGAGAGAGGCCTCAGAAGGAACAGCCCTGCCGACACTTGATCTCAGACTTCCAGCATTTAGACCCGAGAGGAGCTAAATGTCTGTTAGACCCCCCACCCCCAGCCCGTCTGTGGTACTTGTTATGCAGCCCGAGCTGACTGAGACTCTGGGGACCCATCTGAAGGGAGCAGGTGGTGGAAAGGATTCTCGAAGGAGAAGAGCAACCAGCAGAGCACAAGAAAAATCTGGAAAAGCAGCCTGCCCCCGCCAATCCCAAGGAGAGAGTGTCAAGGACTGAGCAGTCACCGGCAACGCCCCGCAGAAGTTGACCGAGACCGCCGAAGCAGTCCCAGGGATCTGGCATCAGGCAGGCTTGACACCATCTGGGGCGCAGAGACCACGAGGCCCAGCAGGCAAGGCAGGGACGCTGGGCAAAGCTGGCGCCTCCCAAGAGCACGGACACACAGACAGTGCTAGGGCCGTAGCCCCTGGGACGTGGCCAGGCTTGTGACGGGGGCTTTGCGAGGGCTCTCACGGAGGCCCACACCAACATGCGTGCTCCAGGGGCAGCATACGGCGGCTGGACAGAAGCCAAGAGGCCTGCCGTAGGGGTCCTGAGGACACAGTGCCACATGGACCCAGCCTGGGCCCGGGGGTTCTTCTGCCCTGGGTCTCTACTCTCGTTTCTCCATTACAAACCTCAGATAACTCATTGTCTACTGGGGGAAAACCCAACCGATCCCCAAGGATGGACTGTGGAGGCCTGGGCAGTCGGGCCCCAAGTTCTGCTGCAGGTGTCCCCCTCCACGCCCTGCACTAGTCCCTTCCCAGCCTGTGTTAGCTCCTCCGCAGACGAGGCCCTTTCTATCTTTCAAGACCCCAGCCCTCCTTCAGGGCCCAGCTCAAAGGCTGCAGCACCCGGCTCCCCCTGCCACGGTGGGAACTCCCAGGGCCGAGCACATACCTCATGGGCTTTCTTGGGCCTGAGCACTTCTGCACCCCTCACCCTCAGCTCCCGGCCCTCACACGCTCGACTCAGCTGGTCCCACACTGGGCCTAGAATCCTCCATTTACCAACTGTCTTGGCTACACCACGAGCTCCTTCTTCAAGGCAGAGACCATCTTCTACCCATCTGTGTCACCCACCCAAGGCGGAGCAGAAGGCCTGCCTACAGAACAGATGTTCTGACAGAAGGACCAGAGCCAGGCACCACACAAGTGACTGCAGAAATCACCTCTAACGGGGGAGGGGAGGGATGAAAGGGTTGTACGAAGCAGTCTTCAAAAAGTATAGAACGACACCTATGTCCACAGCAGCATTATTTCCAACAGCCAAAAGGTGGAAGCAACCCAATGGTCCATCAGTGGATGAATGGATAAACAAAATGTGGTCTATACCTAGCACAGAATATGGTTCGGCCTTAAAAAAGGAAGGAAATTCTGACACATGCTACAATGTGGATGAACCCTGAGAACATTCCACCAAGTAAAATAAAGCCAGTCACAAAAGAACAAGGACTAGAATGGCTCCGCTGAGGTGAGGTCCCCGGAGTAGTCAGATTCAGAGAGAGAAAGTGCAGTGGTGGTTGCCAGGGGCAGGGGGAGGCGGAGGGGGCTGGGCACTTAGCGGTGAATGGGGACAGAGTTTCAGTTTGGAAAGATGACAAAGTCCCGGAGATGGATGGTGGCGATGGCTGCACAGCACACTGTGACTGTATTTCATCCCACTCAGTTGTACACGTAAACATGGTTAAAATGGTACATTTTATGTTATGTGGATTTTACAATAAAAAAAAAAAACTTTTTAAAAAGTAGGACAAAAACTTTGTGTTCACTGCAAACGCTCATGTATATTCATTGGAGAACAGTGGAGTTCCTCAGTATGTAACAATCAAGGGTGCCCAATTTGTAAAGCATCTTTTAAACACACAGAGAAAAAGCAGCTTTTAATCTAATCTGGGAGGAAACACTCTGTAGTGCAAATTACTATGCTGAGTGCATAACCCAGCCATAATTTAATATGACCACTGGGACGTCTGAGCTGCTTGATGCAAGCATCATCTCCTTTGCACTTCTTCTTTAAATGATACCAAGAAATAAAGTGTGACTGTTCGCTTTTGGCAGAATTAAATTAGAGAAAGGACTGACCATCCTCTCCATTTAAAAAAATAAATAAATAAAAGGGAGACAAACACTTAAGTAGCATTCCTATGACTTAACATTCTTTACCACACATCCCTATGACTCAGCTGTTTGGTTCACTGCTCAGATAAGTAAACCAACTGTCTCACTTCTGGGGCAGTGTTTTCAAATGTAAGAAGGCTCCCTCCGTGGCTCCTTCTTGCTGCATACCTTGAGTGAACTAAACATTCAACACAAAACTGGCTAGGGCTTTGTGAAGCTGTTCCCTGGGAAAAACAGACGCACAAAAAGTATGTTGCACTCTGACTACAAGACATCTAGAAAAAGATATAAAACACAACCAAGGCACAGAGAAGGAGGAAAGACACTGAAAAATCAGGAAGAAAGACTTGAAGGGCTCAGGGATCCTTGCTTAGCTCTGCAGCCGTGACAGCTGGCTTTGTGAGAGACAACGGGCTGGAGCCCCCACGAGAAGCACCACCGCTCAGAAGGGCCCACATCTGGCTTAAAGCTAGGCTGTCACTCTCTTGATCTTAGTAATTTTTGGATGAGGGGTTCTGCATTTTCATCTTGCACTGGGCCCCACAAATGATGTAGCTGGTCCTGAGACCAGCAGAAAGGTTTGGAAAAACACTCACCCTGTGTGGGGTCAGGGGTGGGGGGAACGATTTGTAAAACTGTTTCAGTGACTGCCCAAGGGCTTGTTCCAAGCTCTCTCTGTGATCTGGAGCTAATAACTGAGACCATGTATCACTGTTTCTAGAAAAGAAGCCTCAGGAGGAGTATCCCAGCCAATTCCATACTAAGCTTAAGCTGCCAGGTAAGTTATATCCTGAGTCTCTGGGAAGAAAAAGAATACTTTTAAGTATGTAATGGTTCAATCATCAATGTTCAATTATTCTCGATTAATTGCCAAAAAAATTCATCTCTAATCCCTTCCATCCTAATGAAGAATAGCTACTACCACCCCCTGCCACATGGTCTGCAGGAGACCCCCAGGGCTGGGTAACCACATCCTCTACTCTGAAACCTGCCTGGACATCAGATTTGCACCCAGGAATCTGGAATGGACAGAGGAATGCAGCGCCTCCGTGCTGACCAGTGCCTGACCAGGTAAGCAAAAGCATGGGCAAAGTCAGCCTGTAGAGGGAACAAAGCTGACTTCTGGAGAAAGGGCTGAGAGCACACGTGACTCCTGACAGAAGGGCAGTGGCACCAGGGCTCCTGATTCAACCCCTCCCCCACAATTTTCTGGTTTCAGATCCCACCCTAGGTTCCCTGAGCCATTCCTGCATCTTTCCTATACATTTCTTTTCTATTTTGTTAATGTAATGTGAAATTTGTTTTCCTCACTTGCAACCAAGAGTCATACGAGAGGTTTTACAGAATCTAATCCTGTGCAAATGGAGTGGCCTCAGGCAGTATTCTATTTCAGCAGTGATTTATTTTAGGGGAACCTAGCTCAATCGGTCAATAACCATTGCCCCTCTTTCCCAGAAATAGAGGCCTTGCCAATCTCTAGGTCACTTGTTTGGAGGAACATCTGCCTACACATAATGATCAGCACTGAGCAGCCTTGAGCAAATGAAAGAACAAGCCCCCAGTCACAGATGATCAAGGTCTGAAGGCTAGAGGTCAGTGACTGCCCTCTCATGACAAGTCAGCAAGGACAGCGTTCGGGGTGGGTGGGGCAGCCCTCGGGGGGCGCCTGGCCCTCTGCACGGTTTCCACCTGCCCCTGAGGTGAGCTCTCTGACCCCTGCCACCGAGGTCCAAAGCTACCACCAACCCCTCTAAAATTCCACAGTTTCTCTGATCCACCAGCACAGCCAGCCCAGACTTTTTAACACGTGTAGATGGTTCTCCATCCAACGGCATGACCTCAAGTTCCTGAGCCAAAACCTCTGTGGGGGTGTGAAGCCCCTGGCAGAACCCTGCTCTCTGATTCCTCGAGGTCGGCCAGAAAAGCCTTTTCCTTTTCAGATCCTTTGGAGCCCTGTGACCAGTGACCTGAAAACAAACAAAGCCATTACATGGTCTTGTTCATCAGACTAGAGGTCCGTTTTGGTCAGACTCCTCAGGCCACCCTGGATTCCTGCATCCTGGAGGAAGGCACACCTGGCCCCCCACGTGATGGGTTTATGGGCGGAGGGGAGGGGACAGACACCTTGGAGTGCCCAAGGAATAAATCATGCTCCCAGGTGTGGCCTATCGGCTCCTCCCCACCGAAGTATTTCTCAGATGACTCATTTGACTCATTCGGCTGGTCCTCACCCCCACACACAGGAGGGAGAACGGGATCTGAGATTCCCAGGTTCCTCGGGGTTTGCCGGGCGCCTGGCGGGGAGGGCAGTGGGCTCTCCCCGGCTGTTCTCATTCTAGCCTCCCGGGAAGGCGAGCGATGACCCACTCTCCCAAAGATAAAGCTCATGGAGCTGTACCTGTGACTGTCACGGCTGTTGCTAATATCTGCTGGTCCTCAGCAGCCGTCAGGACCTGAACCCACTCCTGCCAGACGGAAAAGCCCTTCTTCCTCTTTCATGGTTGCAGATTCAGGTGAGCTCAGGGAGTCTCAGGGAAGACTTCGTGGGTAGAAGACGCGTCAGACACAGCTCCGGGGTGGAGAGGGGCAGGGTGCATTCTGACCACCACACAGCTGGGGTTAGGACAGAGAGACCCGGCCGAGGGCCGGAGAGCAGAGTGAGGATGAGCAAGTCCAAAGGAGGAACAGGGACACATTGGCTGAAGGAAGGAGGAGCAGGCCGGCCAGGCAGAAGGAGCAGAGCTCAGCGCAATGTGCCCAGAGAGGAGCCCTGCCCAACCCCACCGACCCCACCCCAGCGCACAGCTCCCAAAGGCCGTGTCCCTTCCCTCTCAGGCGGCCACAGGACGGCCATCCCTGACAGGCCGGACAAAAGGAACAGGGGCCAGCAAGTGCCCGCCAGCGCTTGCTGGCCCCTGTCCCCTGGCGGGGGCCGCCCCAGAGCAGAGGCAAGAACACCCTGCAGGGTGAGGGGAGCTAGATTCTAGCCCCTGCAGAGCTGGTGGCTCTGGATAAGTCAGCGACACCCCCCACACTCACTCCAGCCTCAGTCTTCTCATCTGTAAACTGAGGACTTTGGATGAAGAGATCGTATTATATGTTAGCCGTGCCCAGGACAATTTTTTTTTTTTTTTTTTTACCTACACTAGGCATTTGGTAAAGGTAAAGCTGGTTGGATCGAAGTAAACTCTAGACTGATGGTTTCCTATGTCAGGGTCTTTCAGCTTTGTGCAAATTCAATTTGCACTCCCCCCTTTTGAGGAGGAGGGCAGGGAAAATGCTGGAACACTCCAATGGGCCAGTGCTGCTTCCTAGCAATAGCCCTGGAAAGAGGCTTCAGGCCCACTTGCCCCAAGTCTGGCCTGGACCTGCAGCTGCGATGTGATTTTCCACAGCTTCTCCTCAGAACCTCTTCTTGGGCTGGCCGGCCTCCTTCCCACAGCCCAAACCACCCGGTTTCCCCAGAACCTTCGGTCAGGCGACCTCTCCCCATCAAATGCTCTGCACCCTCCCCTCTGCCTCTCCACAGAGCCCCACTCCCCATCCTAGCTCCCCTTCTCCACAGGCTCTGCCTTGCTGCCCTCCATCCCAATTCATCCCCTCAGGTGACTCGGGTCATCTCACGGCTGATGTTCTGAATGTGACTCATAGCCACCCCTCCCCACGTTCCCACCTTCACTGCCTCCTAGCAATTCTAAGCTCTCACCATACCACAGGACCCTTGCAAATGCCATTCTCTCTCCTCCCTCTCCCACTCAAACCTAAGATCTCAACTCAGATGTCAGTTGCACTCAGAGACCAGTCAGTGTAGGCCAGGCTTTTTGTTCTAGTCTTTCATTTCCCTTTCTTTCCACACACTTAACTCCATATGTATTTAAAGGATTATTATTAGTTAAGGTGTGCCTCCCTCATTAGTCTATAAGCTCTATGGGACTGGAGCTGTCTACATCTGTCATTCTATCCCGAATACATAGCACAAGGCTTGGCCCAAAAGAGGGACTCATCTATGAAAGGAAGGAAGGAGAAAAGTTAAAAGAAAAAAAAAAGGGAATGAAGTGGCCTCCAGTCGCACTTAGTGGTGTAAGGATGGTTTAACAACTGGATCTCTGCAGAAAACATAAAACCCCGAGGTGTAGTGTTTGCCAATTCCATGGTGTAGATGCTCCCACCATGGCTGCCTTGAAGCCACCAACGGACATTCCTGAGTGTGCAGCTCGACAGAGAAGCGCACACTGGCTCAGAGTCAGCAGAGGCCAAGCGGCTCAAGCTCACTGCTGGTTTGTGGCAACGCGAGGACTGACATTCAGAAAACCCATCGTGGTTTCAAATGGCATCAACTTTTGACTCAATCCTACTTTGGACTGAAGGCCAAAATGAATTGAGACCTGCAAAAAATGCTACAGACAAAAGAGGAAAAAGAGGGGAAAAAAAAAAAAAAGGAGAAAAAAGAGGTTTTGCAGCCAGCTCAGAACAAGAAGATGCAGGAAAGGTGAGCCCCATGGCGTGGGGTAGACCGTTGGCTCCCAAAAGATGACAAGGGTTGCTTAACAACCATTTAGCTTCTGGTTTTCCCACTGGCGTCACTACCAAATGCAGTGTTTAGAATGTCGTTAGGAGCAAGTCAAAGCCTGCATGAAATGCGGGTCGTATCCAGGGGCCTACTATTTATTTCCCTTTCTAGCAATTTATCCTACTAGTTTAATCCAAGCAAAATGGGTATCTGCGACACCAAATGACAGAGGTACCAAGATCAAAAAAATATTAGAAGAAAGTATGGGTCTTTTTCTAATATTCCGGGATTATGGAAGCCCTAAATCTAATGCAAAACCCAGAAACCCTAACAGAAAAGATTAAGTTGACTCTATACAAGCCAAAAGTTTCTGCATAACAAACACACCATAAAAAAAAAAAAAAAAAAAAAAAAAAAAAAGCCAGGGGAAAAACATTTACAAGACATCCAGAGAGAATTAACCTTCTGCTTGGAGCACTTCTACGGGAACTTTTGTATACTCCTCCCCCAAAACACACACATAGGCAAAGGACCTCAGGAGGGCAGTTCAAAGAAAAGGAAACAAATGGCTCAAAAAATTTCAGAGACATGTTTAACCTCCTTCCTAACAAGAGGAATGCAAATGACAACCACCACCAAATACACCTCACAGATCCAATGAGGAGACCTTTCCAAGTGTGGTAAGTCCTTGGTCAGGGAGGGTATAGGGAACAGGACCTCCAGCTTGACGGATGGAAGCGGAAATTGGTAAGATCTCTAGAGAGATCATTTAACAACATCTATTAAAATAAAAATGTAGCCTACTTTGACCTTCCACTTTTAAGAATTTCATGCATGCCAGAATTTCATTACATATTATATAACAGCAAAGACTGGAAACAACCTCAGCACCCCCTTGGTAGGTGACTACTTAAATAAATTATGGCTTGCCCATACAATGGAATACTATGCAGAAATAGTATTACAGAAGCAAACTGAGGGGCTCTCTCACTGGTGATAGGCATCTATCCCCGACAGTGGTATAAACAGGCATAGAACAATGTATGTATTATGTCATTGTTTGTGAGAGACAAATATATAAATGAAAATATACTTAGACTATTTCTAGAAGAATACATAAGAAACTGGTAACCATGGTTGCTTCTGAAGAGGGAAACTGGAGGCAGAGATGGAAGGCAATGTTACTATTACGGTCTGCTTTCTGTACCGTGTGCATGCATTATCTATTGGTCAATCTCTAAACAGAGAGCTGCATAAAGATGTTCACTGCTGTGTTGTATACACTAGACAAAATAAATCAACCACCACTGGGATGACCTGACACTGGGTTATTTTTAAAATATTACTATTGCAATGAAATTGTAATTATTTTTAATCCTAATTAAATTGTACTGAATCACTTTAAATACTTCTAGACTTGAGCCCCAGAAAAAGAATACAAATTACTTCCCAGGATATTTAAACAACTCTCAGATGTACTTACAGGACGAAAGCCAGCAATCTTTGAGAATTCATGGAGAACAGAAGAAGTGTAAGAAGACCGGGGACGAACATCCCAAACTTTATATTATATAAAGAAAAAGAAGGGAGCTTAGAAAGTTTAGCAGCTGACATTGATTTTTGGCAACATTCCAAGGGCTATTCAAGGAAGTGGTGAGCACTGGAAACCAAGGAGGATTCACTCAGAACAACGCAGGATAATGATGCAAATTATTAAGAGGAATATTTTAAAGTCAGCGGTATTGTGTTTTTTTAACGTTGTGTAAAATCTTTGACAATCTGAGCTGCCTGGGGATGCTGGTGTGGGACAGGGAGCCATGTCCGGCCTCAGTTCTCCCAGAGCTGACCTCTAAGTGACTCAGAACTTTGTTAGATTTGTTTCGGAAAGGCATGGCTGGGAGATAAAATGCAGAGCTATGAATGTCCCTGGGAAGTTGAACACAGGGTTCAAGGTACACAGCTCCTGGCCCACTCTCGTACATGTTAACTGAATATCCAAGATAATGCTCAGTGTTAAGACTGGCCTTGGATTAGTCAACATTCACAAAAGGAAGTAACATAATAAAAGGAAACGTTTGGAAAACTTTATAGGGTTGCACAAAAGAAAGGTGCGTTATTATTTTGAAGGCATTGAAAATTTTGGAACAAATACCAAAGACCAAGGCACAAAACAGAAATAAGCAGATACTAACAGGAGACATGTAATGACGCAAAACTATTACGAAGCAACCTAAATTGTGTGCCATGTCACAGAAGCATAGCCTGAGAAATCCTTGACAACGCAATCCCACAAAGATTTGGTGACCACGGTCTCCAGATAGAAGCTTGTCGTGTTCACTGAAAGCCTTCATGCATCAACTGTGCAGGCTTTGTTAGTGGAAGCACAGTGTCCATCCATGCTCCCTTGTAGTTAGGGCACACAGGGCCTGCCAGGCTGTGTTCTGAGTGTCATGTTTAAGAGACACTCATGCCAAGGGGAGCAATCAGCATGGCAAATTCTGTCATGTGTGGAATGGCGGAAGTAGCTGGAGATTTTTTAGCCAGGAAAGAAACTTGGGTATTCTCCGATATCTGAACACCTATTATATAAAGGAAAAAGAATCCTTCAGAGGAGCAAGCCATGCAAACAGGCATGAGATGGCCTGGGTTATATTCACCCCAAAACGTGCTTGTCTGCATGGAGTGAGCTGCCTAGCCAATGGGGCCCTCCCTTCCCATCCTGGAAGGGGTACCCATGTCAGGGATATTGATCAGGAGAGGAGAGAGGCTTGTCAGCCTGAAGATCCCTTTTAACTACAATAACCTGGGATTCTAACTGGCTTGGCAGTTTCAAATGTGCAGGTGCTATTACAACCTATATGTGACAAGCTGTGTACTACATATGACATACATTAACGATGTATATTTATATTTGTAATACAATATATATTCGTAATAAAATACGTATGTATAATATAACACAATAAAACATCATATATGCCTGGCAGTTTTTCTGTATCCCCTCCCCCCCCAACACTTAGAGATAGAATAGGACACTTATTGGAGGGGCACATACACGCTGAGGGGAATTGAATGACAGAGACATTGTGGGAGATTATTTTCAAGTGGCTAGATGATGGTATGGAGTGGGGAAACAGGGTACAAAAGGCAACTTCTCGGACTCTGAACTTTCATCCACTGACGGAAGGTGACACCTTGCACTTCTGCTCTTACAAACCAAGCTGACAGGCATCTGACCTCTAGAATTGCGCACCCATCACGGTCCATATTTGTGCATCTGTGGGCACATCCAGCTGAAGCTGAAAGGCGGCCTTAGTATATGCCAAATGTGCTTAAAGAGCTCTTTAAGGCTTTTGTTATGGCATCGAACACTGTAGAAGGACAGTCCTTTATTTAGATCTTATTTGTGCGAGAAAATCAGTATGCCCTTTCTAGTCTTTATCTTACAAGAAAATGTGTCTCTAACTATTGTCCCGAGGTCTTCAGCTCCCAGCCTTGCCCTGTCAGCTACAGGTAAGCATGACAGAGCTCTGAAGCAGCCCCAAAGCATAGGGCACACATTACTGCCATCTTTGACCCACCTGAGTGCTAATTTAGAAAAATTGGCCAGCTCTCCACTCTGCCTTTAAAGCCTGTTTTCAAGGACTATTTTAGTGCTCTCATCCCCGCCATCGGGCAGTCCCTGGGTCCCCACCACCAGGATAATGATGCTCTATCTCTCCTCCTAACTTTCAAGTTCCCCTCGCCTCTGACCCCAGGACAGAGCACCCTCTAAACACGTTTGCTTTGATCTCTATTATTCCTCCTCTACTTTAAAAAGGGGTTTAAAGTATTTGAAAATGTCACCAAATCCTTACTTGCACAGACATACAAAGGGTGTTAAAATAGTCTCTATAGTCATTGTTCTGAATTTTTTCCATACTGGTAACAAAAAAAAACAAAACAACAACAACAACAAAAACAAATGTTGCCCAGCATGGATGGGAAACAGAGTCACAGGAACACATTTGGAAAGGAGAGGCGCTGGGGCTGGGGCTGGGGGGTGTCAAGGTGAACCAAGCCTGAAGGATCTTCCCCATTAACAGCTAATCCTGTCAGTTCCCACAGGACAGATCATTTCTTGCCAGGTTGGTACATGATTAAAACAAGGATTATGATGATGTAAGAGTTTCATGTTACACATCCATGAGCTACAACTGTTTACTAACACTTATTTGGGGGGAAAAAGCACATGCACACTGTCACACTTCAGTCTCACGTTTAAACAAAGCATTTAAAACTCAGAACTGCCCAGAAGGGGAGGGGAGGTCTATACTTACTTTGAAATACAAATTAGTTATTTAAAACACAGAACGGACAAAAAACCCAAATTGCTTAATAAATGTCTCTTGTATGTTAAGAAAAATCAGAAAACACAGAGGTCTCCGGGATTGATTTTTCTGCCCGCCACACAGCTCCTCTCAAAAACCACTGCTGCTCATTTCACACAATGCAGTACCTCTGCCAGAGGGGCTCCTTCTGGACTCTGAGCAAGGCGGTTGCTCAGCTAAAGCCTCCCAGGGTCTCGATGCTTCAGACAAAAGCAGCTGCTATGTGGGAGTGGCAGTGGTCCGGGGACACAAAACAAATTCTTAGTTTCCTTCCTATACTCTAGAGATACTCCTGAAGTCCCGAGAAGACATTTGAGGGAACACTGGAGTGGCAAAATCTAAAGTCAAAAATAGCAAATCTTTGGAGAGGAATGAGCACAATGAGAAGGGAAAGGGAATTTGCGAAAGCTCTTTGCTTCTGTGGCTCTTAACTTGGGTTCTTTAGTTGGCTTTAGCCTGTTTGCAAACCCAGCACCGGATGACTGTGGTCTGCCAGGAAGAAGAACATCTGGGAATATGACATTAGTCCCATGGATAGATATTTCTTTGTGGGAGACCACTAGCCTGGCAGAAGACTAGAACCGAGGTCCTGGCTCCAGGCATCAGACCCTGAATGAGGCGAGTCTTCCAGAGCTGACTGGCTGACAGGTCAGCGGCCTCACCTTTCTTGAGGGCCACCCCTGCCTGAATGAGGGTTAACAGCTGGAAGGGTAAGGGAAGGGAGCTCAAGTCATTTGTGGGGGAGGGGCTCTCTTTACAAACGTGCACTCGGGCAGGAGTTTGGGTGCAAACTAGGAAAGGCCACGGAGCCCCCTTAGGATTGGGAGACAGCTTCCCCGAGGAAGGCAGCGAAAAGCCCCCGCCTCACACCCAGGCAAATGCATCTCGTTTGGGGGACGGAGGATTAAGCCAATGCCAGATGCACGTACACACAGGGTAGCATCGCTTTAAGGGACCTCGGTCTGCACGGAGGGAGACCGAGGGCAGGGTGGAGGAGATCCAGGAGTGAAAGGCTCAGGAGAAGGACGCGGGGCCGGGGCGGGCGCAGCCCTTACCTTGCTGACCACGTTTTGGACGAGGCCTGTGCGGATGCCGTAGTCCCACGCGTGGCAGTCGCAGTTGGAGGCGTTGTCCCCCTTGTCCGGAGGGGACGGCAGGGGTGGCGTGTCACCCCCGTCCGCGCCGCTGCCGTTGCTAAGGTTGCCCGCGGCCCCCCAGGAGGCAGCGGAGAAGGGGGTGGTCGGGGGGCTGGTCCAGTTGGCCACGTCGCCGGCGTCCCACCGGCCGGTGGCGGTGACCCCCGCCAGCTCCGCGCCTTTGCCGGCCCCGCGGCACCAGAAGTTCGGCTGGTCCAAGAGGAAAGAGTCCGAGAACTGGCTGAAGCCGATGAACAGCGCCGGGATCCAGGTGAGCAGCACGAGGGTCTTCTGGTAGCCCCCGCCCAGGCCCCCGAGGAAGGGCAGCACCGACCCGTCGTAGTCCAGCAACAGGAGGCTCGGGGCCCCCGCCGCCGCCGCCGCCGAGCTGCAGCCCGAGTGCGGGCCGCCGGCGGCGGGATGCGGCGCGGGCAGCGGCTGGATCTCCCC
>NC_058410.1:122657258-122689950 GCF_002201575.2 Neomonachus schauinslandi
CGGAGGAGGGCCCGCGGCTCGAGAGAGAGCGCTCGGCCGCCCCGACTGCTTCAGTCCGCCCCCATGTCACCGGCCCCGACCCTGCGCCCCGAGCGCTGCGGCCCCGCTCGGGCGCCGGGCAGAGGGCGGGCAGAGGCCGGCCCGGGCCCTCAGCCGCCGCCGCTCATCGGCTCCGCGGCCCGGGCGCCGGCGGCCGAGGCCGCCGCTCTCCGCTGCTCCGCGCCGGCCGCAGGAGGAGGAGCAGGCGCCGCGCCTAAGCCGGGCGGCTCGGTGCCCTGCGGACAGCTGTGCGGGCGGCGCGGGCGGCGGTGCGGGCAGCGTCCGCTTCTCCCCGGGAGCCCGGGATGTATTTATCCGGCCTCGGGCGCCTCCCGGAAGCCGCGAGCTCGGGTCCCAGGCTGCCGAGCCGGCCGCGCTCTCCGGCTCCGCAAGCCGGCCTCCCTCCTCCTCCTCCTCCTCCCCTGTCCCCCGGCCCGCCCCCTCTCCCCCCGCCGAGGTGGAGGTAACCGCGGCACCTGCTGCGCCCTGCTCCTGCGCGCGAGCGCCCCCTCCAGCCGGGACGCGCCGCCGCCGCGGGATCCACGGGAGGGGGCGGGGAAACGGGACACCCCGCGCCTGCCTGGCTGGAGGATCCCCTGTTGTTCCCCTTCCGCGCCGGGCGAGGCGGAGGAGGAGCAGGCGCGCGGAGCGGCGGGCGCGGGTGGGCTGGGGGTCCCGGAGGAGTCGGCTTGAGCGCCAAGGGTGTGAGAGGGGTTGTCTTCGAGGCTCGGCTCCCGAAGCCGCGAGGGGTTTCCACCCACCCCCGTGTGCCGGGTCTCGGTGACCTCTGCTCGCTTCAGAGGCGCCCACTACCCGCTGTCCACACCCCACTCCCGGTCCTGAGCCCAAAGTCGCTAGCATTCGGGAGCAACCTCCTCGCACTTTTTTCGGGGTTCAGATAATGGTTGATTTTTGTGTCCGCGGAGCAGTGTCAAGAATGCGCATTGGCCAATTGCAGGTCGCTGGTCACCCGCAGTGTCGGGTCACCGGCGACCGATCGCGGCACCTAACTCCCAAATCGCCATGTCTTCCCCACTCCAAAATGCATGCTGTGTAAGTACAATGCTAGAAGGATACATCGCCCGCACGAGTTATACTGTATACACATAAACGTGAATGGTGATGGTATTCCCCACCCCCTCTCCAAGATCTTGAATTCACGTTTCGAACGCCAAGTGCACAGGCGCACACATCTACATCCACACACATGAAGACAAACCTCTCCCACCTCTCCCGTGCTCCAGCTCGAACCTTGCCCAGCCAGCACTATATAAATAACACCAGCCCTGCGGCAAACGGCTGCATTAGCATATTTCCTCCTGCACCCGGGCCTGGCAGAAATGAGAATAGCGTGGCACCTTTCACCCCGGCGTCCCCACATGTTGGAGACATTTCACATTCTGAGAAGTTTATTAATGGAAGTCATAGAGCGATCCATTTCCAGTATGATTGGGGGGGGGGGGGATGTGAAAGACATGCTTTGGCTTTACAAAGGAATACACTCTCAGCTACCCATACTGAATGTATTCGTTTGCATTTCAATTATGCGCTTACATTTTTAACCTGCAGTTCTTTTTTGTTGTGGGCATCAAGTGCTTACTACTAAAACACTGGCACATCCGCGAAAATTATTTCTGAAGTCTGTTAGTGAGCTGGGCCTTGGGGATGGGAGGAGGTCATGAACTTTTCTGAGTAGCTGAGAAGGGGAGATTAGATAATTGTGGGCCAAAGGGGCCCATGGGGCTGCAGAAGATACCAAACCTCTGAGAAATGGGTCTCCAAACCCGCACATATTTAAAGAGCTTTTGGGGGGTGATAGGGCACATTGTATAGTAATGATTTATTTTCCAAGTTCATATTATTTATTACCTTGATTTTTTTTCTTTTCTCCCCTCTCTCCCTTAGAAGAGATAATAAATACAAAGTGTTTACCTTGCCCAGAACTTAATAAATGTTAGCTGTGCCTTATTACCACAATTACTATTCTATAAAATTTACATTTTATTTCTGAATTTAAATATAACTTTACAGATATTTATTTCCTCTTCAGCGGCTGATTTTTCCAGTAAAGTTCTAGTTTGTGTTGGGTTCTACCTCTGTACCCCAAGACACAAGGACCAATCTGTTTTCTTAAAACTCATCACAAAATAAGCATTGCCAGTGACCTTGATGGTCATTCCAATCATAATAATAAATAATATTGAACTCTGCAGGGTTAGTTTTCAAATACACACTCTCATTCAGTCCTCGTGAAACCCCCAAGAGGTGGGTCTCCCAGACGAGGCTCCAAAGGTTAAATGTCTACCAGATCGAAGAGTTGGCCCACAGCAGAGCCAAAAAACGGGCTTTGAACCCAGACCTTCTGACTGGGCATTCCAGGGTGTCTCTATTTTAACATGCAGGGACAGATTATAATACCATAGGAAGAGTTTGGGGTTTGGGGTTTTTTTTTTTTAATTTTTTGAAAAATTTTATTTTTAAGTAATCTTTACACCCAATGTGGGGCTCAAACTCACAACCCCGAGGTCAATAGTTGCACACTCCACCAACTGAGCCAGCCAAGCACCCCAGGAAGGGTTTTAAGAGGTATTTGTTAATATGCATTTTTAGGTGGGAGAAACCCTAACCCTGGGGTGAAGTTTCATTGCCAAGCTGCTATTAGTCCTTGTCCCAAAAAGGTGATAAAAATCCTCAAATGGGGGGCAGTTAAGTTTAGTCGGTTAAGCATCTGCCTTCTGCTTGGCTTGGGTCATGATCTCAGGGTCCTGGAATGGAGCCCTACATGGTATCCCTGCTCAGTGGGGAGTCTGCTTCTCCCTCTCCCTCTGCCCCTCCCCCAGGCTTGTGGGTGCTCTCTTTCTCAAATACATAAATAAATAAAATCTTTAAAAAAAAATCCTCAAATGGTACAGTCCCAGAATTAAGAGGCACACTAGAAAATGGTACCCTCTAAGATCCAAGCTAAAAGGAACCAACATAAAATGTTTGCAATTAGCCATCTGCAGTGCTGACCCAGCCCTGACTTACCTTGTAATTAAGTTCCTGATTAGATTAGAGGTTTGACTAAATCCCTCTCAGATCAACATGTTCCCTGCCCCAAATGTAGTCAAGATCAAAAAGTAACTAATTTAAATTAAACTGGGCTTCAATTCATTAAGACATATCACAAATGACTTCTTGGAGGAACCTAGAATGCAAGGAGTGAAGAAGAGGAATTTTAAACTCTGATAACCTCCAGGGTAAGTATTTAGGTTCACCAGCTAGCATGGGGCAGCCTATCAGGCACCCGCTATCACATTACCCTCTTTTCCTTTTCTGGGTGGTAGCTATCAAGTGCTAGTTTTCTCATTTACTTCTTTATTTACTACCTCCTACATCTAGACAGGTCCTTCATATTTGTACTCAGCTGTATTTCTGGTGCCTAAAACAGTGCTTGGCACATGCAAGGCGCTCAATACACTCAAGACACTCAATTTGCTGAATATCAGGTTATTATCACTTGATATTATCATCAAGGTTCCTACAACTCTGTTTACTTTGATTCTTAAGTCACCAAGCAACCTTTTCCTATTTGCTTAGTCTCTCAGATACAGTGCTCAGATCAGCCAGCCTGAGAATCCATTTGAACAATTATATTTCTTATTATAAGTTATTGTGGTCAATGGGTTAGCTCCCTGTGTGAAGTTCTTGTGCGCGGTTATCAGCTTGCATACGATTGGCCTGGAAGCCAAATGCAGCTCACAGACCACACACAATGTTCCCAGAAAAACAATTGTCAACATTTGAAAATTGACTTTGGGCGCCTGGGTGGCTCAGTTGGTTAGGCGACTGCCTTCGGCTCAGGTTATGATCCTGGAGTCCCGGGATCGAGTCCCGCATCGGGCTCCCTGCTCGGCAGGGAGTCTGCTTCTCCCTCTGACCCTCCTCCCTCTCATGCTCTCTGTCTCTCATTCTCTCTGTCTCAAATAAATAAATAAAATCTTTAAAAAAAAAAAAAAAAAAGAAAATTGACTTCATTGTCCTATCTTTAAAAACCTTTCCCTTTCTGTAGCCCTTCGGAGCTCACATCTGTGAGCATGTATCTGTGTGTTTGTGTTTTTTATTTATACTTGAAATGAATTAATAAAGCTGATTTTATCTTTAAAATTTACTCTGTTGAACTTTTGTTACTTAACACTGTGAAGAAGCTGAGCCATTCTCTCTTGCTTTGAAAGCATGTTAAATAATCTATCAGTTTGTAATCTCCTAAAAATTGAGAAAATAAAGAAATGAAAGATACCACCTAATCACGAATACACTTGAACAATTTTATTTCCTTGGAGATAACAGGAGGAAAAAAAAATGTAGCTTACTTCTAAAGTTGATAGAAATCTAATTTTAAGTCCTCCATAATTCTGTAAAAGTGAGTTCCAAGGAATTGATTGGTGTCAGGGTTAATTCACTTAGAATGTATAATACTAGTCATAGCAAATGGATTTCACATTAGTTTTACTTGTATGTTCACTTTTTAAAAAATTTATTTACATTATTTCTACACCCAACATAGGGCTTGAACTCACAACCCTGAGATCATGAGTAACACGCTCTTCTGACTGAGCCAGCCAGGAGCCTCTATATGTTCATGTTTTTTATTTATACTTGAAATATAGATAGATACCACAGTTTGGAATATCATGTGTCTTTCTTCTTTCTTACCACAGTTTGACCTCTCTCTTTCAAGTGGTTGTTTGAAAGTAGGTTATCTTGATTTGGGTGGGGGGTAGGAAAAAGTGATATGAAATTACTTCAAACTCTAAATGTGTATACTTGAACATTACTTACATCATCCTTTTTTTTTTAAACATTTTTTTAAAAGATTTTATTTATTTATTTGAGACAGAGAGAATGAGAGAGACAGAGAGCACATGAGAGGGGGGAGGGTCAGAGGGAGAAGCAGGCTCCCTGCCGAGCAGGGAGCCCGATGCGGGACTCGATCCTGGGACTCCAGGATCATGACCTGAGCCGAAGGCAGTCGCTTAACCAACTGAGCCACCCAGGCGCCCCTTAAACATCCTTTGACTTTTGGAATGTTAACTCTGACTTTCGAACAAGGAATTTGACATTTACAAGACCTATCATAAACGAAAATGAAAAAGCTACTTTTGTTCGGTGGCAGAAGTAATAAAAATGTCACGTAATCTATCCAAAGGAAAACTACAGGTAATATCTTAAGTAAAACTTACTCAGTGAGTACTGCCAAATTCATCCTTCCTGATCAAAAGGCCAAGTAAAAGATATAACAAAATGAAGATAAGACTTCCACGCAAAAAGCTATTCAATTGTGTGATTGATAAGGCCAAATTACTTTTTTAAAAGCTTGGTCAAAATTTAATTTTGAGCTCTTTAATTGAGTTAAAAAACAATTAGTATAACAAATCAATCTAGAATTTGATGTTGGCTTCTGTTTGCTAAAAATCACAGATGTCACATTTGCCTTATTGTGTTTAAGAATGTTCTTTGTCACACACACACACACACACACACACACACAGAAAAAGGGTAGGTAGGGTGCCAGGACTGACAGATGAACATTATATGTTTCATTCCAGCATAGAAACAGCCTCTGTTGCTTGGGAGAATCATCCCAAAATTAGCAAATGAACCTCAGGTTTCAAGTATGGATGTTGGGGCTTTCCTCAATGAATAGGCAATCTGAAGATAATCATTGCCAGGAGGGTTTGTGGGAACAAAAATCAAGTAACAAAGGTTTAGAGAAAGAGACTTTCACTTCCTAAGATAGATAAAATAATGCTCTTTTCCCCTCTTTGCCTACTAATTCTAAATGGAGATGAAGAAAAACTCACTACTGGATGGTCTAGGTGTTCTAGCCAAATCTAAATCTATTCAGCTGATTTCCTTCAAGGACTAGAAGCTTGAAGAGTATGAGAGTAAGGAATAATCCCAAATGAGGTAAATCATAGACCCAGAATATACTTTCTGAGGCAAAACGTTTTAACTAAAAAAAATTTTTAGATATTTTTTTGTCTCTAATAAGGTTGGTTTGAATTTATGGCTATTAGATAGTCCTGAGAAACCTTTTGTATTTAAAAAATTAGCCATATATGCATATTATTGTCCCTCTAAACTGTGGGCCACCGAATAGTGCTTTGAATAAAAATTTATTCAAATTTTTGAATAAATTCCCCTCTCCCTCTGCCTCCCTCTGCAAAATAATATATAATATATAAAGTCACTGAAGCATTTTTTGTTAACAATATTTTTAAAAATGAAACTAAGTTTTTAAACTCGAGTAAAACACCTTTGCTATTTCAAAAGGTTATTTAACACCCCAGTAGCAATGAGCGCACCTAGTACCAATTCTTGGTTTCTAATACCATTCTCCAGTAAAAGGAACCAAGGCTCCTTGGAGAAATGGTTGATTCTAGGACTGGGGCAGGAAATATACAAGATGAGCCCAGGGCACCTTGTAGTGCCTCAAAGTAAGAAACTGCTAACTGTCCCCCACCCGCCCCTGACCCCAGTGACAGGGTTGTGTCACAGGAACCAACTGAAAAGAGCTCCTAATTTGAACAACAAAATGAAATAGTGTTGTATAATGACCCAAAGTCTAAAATAACTACTCATGAATCCATACTGATATAAATAAATGACGGAATAAAGAAAGAAATGGGAAGATGAGACAAATCTCCCATGCAGAAGAATCCCAAAGAATGTATGTAGATATACAGCCCTCGAGGAGGTCAAGCATGACTCTCAAGAGCGGGCTATACAGCGTATTTCTTTCCAAAATGGAGCATATGGAAAGGGAGGGGGAAAAGATAGAGAGACCTGATAATCACTACCTCAGTTAGGTGACCAAGATCAACATCAACAGTGATAAGACATGTTGATAGCATGTAGCCTCCATAGGATGTGATGAAAACAGCTCTTTTTTTTTTTTTTTAAAGATTTTATTTATTTATTTGACACAGAGAGAGAAAGCACAAGTAGGCAGAGAGGCAGGCAGAGAGAGAGGGAGAAGCAGGCTCTCCACTGAGCAGGGAGCCGGACATGGGGCTCGATCCCAGGACCCAGGGATCATGACCTGAGCTGAAGGCAGCCGCTTAACCGACTGAGCCACCCAGGTGCCCCAAAACAGCTCTTTATCTCTGTGATCTTCCTCCCCAAAACCCATAACCCCAGTTTAACCATGAGGAGAACATCAGACAAGTCCCAATTGCAGAACATTCTAGAAAATACCTGACCAGTACTAAAAACTGTCCAGGTGTCCAAAAACAAGGAAAGTTTGAGAACCTATCACAGCCAAGAGGAGGCTAAGGAGACATGATGATCAAAGTGTAATGTGGCATTCTGGAAGGGATCCTGGAACAGAAAAAGGACATTAGGTAAACACTAAGAAAATGTGAGTGAACTATAAAAATTCAATTAATAAAAATGTATCAATATTGGTTCATTAGTTGTGACAAAGATAAGAAGACAATAATAGGGGAAATTAGATGTGTGGCATATGGGAACTGTCTGTCCTATCTTTGCAACTTTTTCTAGAAGCTGAAAACTATTCTAGGGCACCTGGGTGGCTCAGTTGGTTAAGCATCTGCCTTCAGCTCAGGTCATGATCCCAGGGTCCTGGGATCAAGTCCCATATCAGGCTCCTTGCTCAGCCGGGAGTCTGCTTCTCCCTCTGCACCCCCACCCCGCCTCTGCTCATGCATGCTCTCTCTCTCAAAAATAAATAAATAAAATCTTTTTTTAAAAGTTTAAAACTATTCTAAAATAAACATTTTTTAAAAAAACAAGGTGATTTAGCAGTCTTTCCAAGCATCAATATTTCATTGAAGTGTAAGTCAGTAACTTTGCTCTGTACAGGTCCTATCTCTGTGATGATATTTTGAATCAAATAAAGATTTAATGGTTTGTAACCCAAAGTTGATGGGGGAGCAGAAGAAAATGTAAATAACTGAAAAATAAATGTTAATAAAAGCTTGTTATAGTAATTGATTTTTTAAAATACTCTAAAACGTTAAAAGATACCACCAGCAAACTTGTCAGCTGGGGTCCAGGCTCTGGTCTAACAGGCCAGCCAGCCCAGGGGAGCCTCAAGCCCCATCTGGAAAACCTGGCAACTATCACTTCGTCTCGATTCCCCTTTCATTTGAGTTACATTCCCATATTTTGTCATGTTTTCATCATAGATATAGAAATGCACTGAAACCAAGTTTCCCTTTAACTTCTCAGAGATGTTTTCTTCCTGTCTTGTTAACCTCCTCAAAGTTCCCATTTCTTTAAAGTTAACACAGAACCTTTAGGGAGGCGGCAAAATACATGGGTATGGAAGAACCAGCACACTTTTAGGTAATGTAATAGAACGGCCTGTAGCCTCCAGCTTAACGGTCTTTGACAGTCTTTTTATCAGCCAGAAAATGTTAAGCATATAAATTTAAGGGCATTCAAGTAAAACTCCATTTTCTAGGATGTGTCCTAAAGGGCAGGGCTCCTCATTTATATGTCTCAACAGCCCCACTGCCTGTCACAGGGCCTGGCACTCCATAAATATTTGGGGAATGAATGAATGAATGAAGAATGGGACGATAGACAGCATTTTGTCAGGGAGAGAAGAGGAAACAGTGTATTCCAAGTTGAAGGGACAGCAGGAATGAAAATTCAAAGGTAGTAGCGAGAATTGCATATTTGGAAAATTTTATGGACCTCACGGCATTTCTATGATAATATTATATATTAATATAATTTATTATAATATAGTATTTATAGACTAAAATTTGATGATACTATTTAAAATATAAACACTATGAGTCTTGAAGTTAGGAAAATCCTAGGGAGGGGCACCTGGGTGGCTCAGTTGGTTAAGTGTCTGCCTTCCCCTCAGGATCCTGGGATGGAGCCCCGTGCTGGGCTTCCTGCTCAGCACGGAACCTGTTTCTCCCTCTCCCTCTGCCTGCTTCCCACTGCTCATGCTCTGTCTGTCTCTCCCTCTCATAAATAAAATCTTTAAAAAAAGAAAAGAAAAGAAAAGAAAATCCTAAGGAAATACCTCCTTAAAAAAAAAAAAACTTTATGGAGGTATATTTTACATAGACACATTTTAAATGTACAGTTTCGTGATGTATTCACCTATGAGACCATCACCCCAATCAAGATACAAAACATTTCACTCACCCAAAAAAGTTCTGTTGTGCCTCTTTGCAACCAATCTCCCCGCCCCACACGTGACCTTGGCAACTACTGAACTGCTTTCTCTCACTATAGATAAGTTTTTCCTGTTCTAGAACTTACGATAAATGGAACTAGACAGCACATGCTCTCTTGTGTCTAGCTTCTTTTACTCAGCATGACACATATGAGATTCACCCACATGTTGTTGCATGTCTCAGTATTTTATTCCTTTTTATTCATTGCTGAGTATTGTTCCATCGCGTGACTATGCTAGAACTTGTTATGCGTTCTGTTAACGGACGTTTGGGTTGTTTCCAGTTTGGGGCTACTTTGAATAAAGCTTCTATGAACCTTTGTCTATGGTTCATTTTCATTTCTGCTGGGTAAATATCTGGGAGTAGGGCTGTACAGTAAGTCATGTCTCACTTTTTGAAAATGATACCTCGGAGGTCACCAACCCACAAAAATTGTCCTTATGGCCACTATTAAACAAAGAATCGAGGGCTGGCAAGGGCATCATGTGAGCCAGCACGGAACAGCTTACATGTTTATGAAATTAGAAAAATGCTTGTATTCTTTGAGGACACAAGTAGCAATGAAGAGATGCCATAGAATATGCTGGTTAGTGAGTCTAAAATTAAAGTGAGGGGCACCTGGGTGGCTCAGTTGGTTAAGCGACTGCCTTCGGCTCGGGTCATGATCTCGGGGTCCTGGGATCAAGCCCTGCATCAGGCTCCCTGCTCAGTGGGAGGCCTGCTTCTCCCTCTCCCACTCCCCCTGCTTGTGTTCCCTCTCTCACTGTCTCTCTCTGTCAAATAAATAAAATCTTTAAAAAAATAAAATAAAAGTGAATTCTTTACACGTCAGTATCTGAAAAGTGATTTATTTTAGGCAGTATCCTAGGGTCTCATCATACTTCCTTACATAGCAAAACATGTATAGGAAATTACCAATACTGTCAGGGCATTAGTATTTTTTTCATACCCAAACTATAGAAAACCCAAGGCAAACTGACTTATGCAAAAAAGGGACTTTATTAGCTTATGTAACCAGAAAGATCAAGGCTTGCATGGCTTTAGGCATGGCTAAATCCTGGTCTGTTTCCACCTCTTGGATTTCTTTTCTTCTCTGTGACCTTCATTCTTAGGCTCTGTGTGGTGTTTCCCCTGCTCACCCTTGGCAGCTCCAACAGGAAGAGAATGCCTGTTTTCTAAAAGCTCCAGCAATATCACCGCCAATCTCATTGGCTCTGATTTATGGCTGGTTGGGTCAGTACTATTTTTGACTGTGGTCTCCAGCCTGTGATGCTCTGATTGGCCAGGCTTAGTCACATGTCATGGAGGTGGCCTTACCCTCCTCCAAGCCATGATGATTGAAAGTAGAATAGTAGAATTGCCCAGGCCCAGTTACGGGAAGGACAAACAACAATGTCCATTTCCATTGTTCCCTGTTAGAAATTATGTGCAAATTCTAGGGGCGCCTGTGTGGCTCAGTTGGTTAAGCGACTGCCTTCGGCTCAGGTCATGATCCTGGAGTCCCGGGATCGAGTCCCGCATCGGGCTGCCTGCTCAGCAGGGAGCCTGCTTCTCCCTCTGACCCTCCCCCCTCTCATGCTCTCTCTCTCTCTCTCATTCTCTCTCTCAAATAAATAAAAAAAATCTTTAAAAAAAAAAAAGAAATTATGTGCAAATTCTAGATTTTTAAATATATAGAAATCATCATGGGTCCCCAAGCTAAAACAGAAAGTAGGTGAGTTGCTAGTTACAAACTGTGTCAGGAAATCATCCTCCTTTTCAGGATAACTCAGCAAAAAAATTAGAGGGAACTGCTACCCCAAGAACCCATAGGACTCCAAATTAAACCCTATCTTTCATCTAAAGCAAGTCGGAGAGCACTATTAACATGGCCCATCATTAGGTGAAAGGGATGCAGGACCTTCTGAGGCCTTCTTTGCTAAGGTGACAGAGGACGATGCTCTCAGGGCTTTGCTCAGATCCCTCAGGGACCTTTTAACTATTTTTGGAGGTCTGGAGGTTGGAGAGAGGGTAGCCAGCTTTAAGGGGCTTTTGCTTCCATCATCCTGCAACTCAGACTTTTTCCCAAAGCATGGCACTTGGATTACTGAAGCCTATTTGCCAGAAGAACGGGAAGTCCTGGGGAGCATAGCTCCCCCTTAACCTGTGACAGGTGAATGTGGGACAACAAAAGCCCCAATTCCCTTGCTGGGTTCCTTGCACATAAAGCTCCATTTCAGGGTCTGCCTCTAGGCATCAAACCCAAGAAATACTTGGTAGGAAAAGAGAGCATCTGAAGTCAGACTTCCTGACTATTTGTCCCAACCTTCCAACCTTTTGGTGGTGTGAGCTTGAACAAGTCATATCACTTCTGTGAGCCTTGCTTTCCTCAGCTATAAAATGGGAATAATTGTAATATCTGCCTCACCCACCTATCACACAGGGTTGCTCAAGAGCAACCTTGCAAATGTAAGCAGTCACGCTAACAGCCAGTATTATTTAGGTGCTATCAGAAGCGATCATCTTGTCCCCAACCACCTAAGATAGCTATACTGAGTTTATCTGATGCTTCATCACCACAAACCCAAGGTCAGATTTCAATAGCAATCAAATAGAGAAAAGAGGTTGGAATCCCCAGTAGACATTTCATTCCATTAGCTCTGCTAAATAATTCTACAGTAGAGTCAGACAGACATAGAGCTTGAGTTTGCTGCCTGTGGTCAGACTTCCTGGTAGTGAATGTTTGCTGGCCCAGACCTCTGTGGATTGTCCTGAAATCCTGGTTGTCTCTCTTTGGCCAGGGCAGGTAAGCCGGTCCTCCGTCTTGTCTACCAGGCTAAATAAACATCACGAAGAGGGCAGAACCATCACACTGTGTGTCGTCCACTGACTCAGCCCACCCTAGGAGCCTTCTCTGCTCCCTGCCCTCAATTTTGGCAGATCTGATGCTAGATCCTGGCCTTCCCTCATCCTGCTTGCCTTATCTTGCCACAAACACATTGCTCTGCATCTTTGACAGAACCAGAAATTGGACACATTCCTCATAAACTTAATAATGATCACAGCTACCATTTCTTGAGTCCTCCAACACCTTTCTATATGTGTGTTACCTCGCTTAAAGTACCCTGCATACCTATGAAGGAAGCACCATTGCACCATTTTGGAACGAAGAAGGCAAGTGTTAAAGATGTTAGGTAACTTGCCCAAGGTCACACAGTATCAGAACCAGGACTCACACTCGAAACTCAGAGCAGCCTCATGTCAGAGCTCAGGATTCTAGGTCACAACAATAACAACCCCCACCCCCCGCCCCCGCCAGCCCTCGTAGGAGAGAGCTCCACGAAGCAGAGAATTCTCACAGATCTCTGTGATTCAATTGGGTGAATATCCAGATCCAACAGGTCTCATCCCCAGCCAGAGAGTTGCTGCCCCTTTCTCTCCCCATCTTCCTGGCAGAAAGTCACACCTAGTGGGCTTCCTTGGCCCGTGTGAGTGCCCTTGCTTCTGGAACCAGCTTCTTCTCTGCTCTAACACCCATGGACTTGGGAAACCCCAAAGGGCTTCCCTACAGGAAAATGCCCACTTACAGATCTGCAGGCCATGACTGTCACCCATCGCCCTCCCTGGAGACATCTCTGAGCCCCTGGAGCTCTCCAGGAATCGTTTACCTCGTTGAAGGGTTAATGTCAGCATTCACCTTTAGTCAGTGAACAAAACAGAACTCTACACAATGAAGCTTCTTACAAATTTGCCTGATTCCCTTTTGTTTCACGTTCAGAAATATTCTCCCACTGAAAAGGCTCTGGAGTACAAAATTCTGAGTCTCCCTCTGTCTTCATTGTGTGAGATGCTCAGAAAATCCCACTGTTGCAAACAGAACTAACCAGAAGCACACGTGAAATACTTCAATCCCTCACTTTTCTCACGAGGCCTTAAGGATTCACCATCTCAGCCTGGAGCCAGAGCTGGTTTGAGTCGTCAAGGGAGCCGAGCATACATCTCGAGATCCTGGGGGAACCTTTCTACAGGAAAGATCCAAAAAAAGGGAGAATCTAAATTCCATTACCAGTGAATCTATTTTTTGTTTTTGCTCCCCCCTCCCACCTAATTCAGTTAAAAAATGCCTTGCATCAGATGAGACTTTTGCACATAGAAATAGACATTTTCAAACGAGCAGGCCTGAATGTGTACATACGAATCTTGCTCCTCTTCAACAGAGGACAATAGTCTCATAGAAAAGGTGCAGCTATTGTCCAAACCTTTCTTGGCCCTCTCTTCTGGAAATTGCATTTGGAGTCTGTGGCACAACCTTTTGAATATTTTCTCCTGTGAAGTTTTTTTTTTACGCTCTCGACTTTGAGAAAAAGTGGCTAAAAGTCCATTGAAACCAAGTTTAGTGATTAAGCTGAGAAATATCATTTGGGGCTAAAAATGATCTGTGAGTATAAAATGAGGAGGAAGAATGTCTTGTCCTTACGGTTGCTCTGATGGTAATGATTTTCTCCAGAGGCACACAAAAGCTTTTCGGGAGAGGAACCCTCACCCTCTAACAAGGCAATTTGAGATCAGGCCCTGGCTAGCTGCTAAAGAACTTTCTTCTCTGGCCCCACTTTAAAATCCTACCCCTTTTTGAAGAATGAAGCGGGGGAAATCGGAGGGGTAGACGAACCATGAGAGACGACGGACTCTGAAAAACAAACAGGGTTCTAGAGGGGAGGGGGGTGGGAGGATGGGTTAGCCTGGTGGTGGGTATTGAGGAGGGCACATTCTGCATGGAGCACTGGGTGTTATGCACAAACAATGAATCATGGAACACTACATCTAAAACTAATGATGTAATGTATGGGGATTGACATAAGAATAAAAAATAAATAAAAAATAAAAAAAATAAAAAAATAAAATCCTACCCCTTTTTGATCTTCGCCAGGTGTTTATCCTTCACATTTTCATTTAATGAGAGTGACAAGTGTCTGAACCTCAAGAGAAATGGGTGAAGAATTTAAATCCTTCCTTGCCCATGTGTCCTCCACATAAAGGTATGTTTTTTTTTTTTTTAAAGATTTTATTTATTTATTCATGAGAGACAGAGAGAGAGACAGAGGCAGAGGGAGAAGCAGGCTCCCAAGGAGCAGGGAGCCCGATGCGGGACTCGATCCCAGGACCCCGGGATCATGACCTGAGCCGAAGGCAGACGCTTAACCGACTGAGCCACCCAGGCATCCCAAGGTATGTTTGATATTTGCCTTTCCTCGGGTGGGCCTTGCTTTCTAACTGCGGTAAGATAAAAGGATAGAGTACAAAGTCCTGTTCCTCTGTGCTCTCTCTCTTCTCCTCTTTTTATTTTTCTGCTTTCAAAGGAGTAAACCCATGTGATGGGTTCACATTCCCACCTAATTAAATCTCAGGGTGTGAAAGCTTGCTGATGGTGAGTTGGCAAATTTCAACAGCAATGCACCTTTATCCAGACTTTGATAGGGATCTTCGGTCACGTCAGGGTAACATGCTGACCAGCTCCTTAGGCCATCTCGAGAAAAGAATTCAGGTGGTTCCTGTTCCTCTTCTAGCTACTGTGGTTTCTGAACTCCATCAGATGGCTCTCATTTTCCCTTTCAACACTGATTCCTCACTCCCTTCTGGAAGTGTCTACATTGGAATTCGGCTTCACTGCTTGAAGGTCTCTGTTGCTAAGAGATGCTGTTTTGCTGTAAACCCAAGTGTGAACTCACACCAATTACGGCCTTTATGTCGCTTTGCAAATAGCCACTTGTGCTCATGCCCAGGGCAAGGAGGACATTCTTTTCATTTGTTTCAAGAGCTGCCTGAAGGTGGCCATCAATGGTGGCTGGTCAAAGAGAAGAGGAGAAGCAGCAGCCCGTTCAGGGTTGGGCTTGTTACTGATTTGCTGGTGCACCACAGCTGGTTTTCTTCCAAGACAACAACAACAAAAAATAACTTCTCCCTTTCTCAGGCGGGAAATACAATGTTTGAATGATAACAAATAATGAAGCTAGATGGAACCTCTTGTCATCACCTACCTGAAGTCTCCTCCTCTTCTGGGAGAGGAAACCGAGGCCCCAGAGAAATTGAATCCTTTGACCTAAATCGAAGAGTTCATGAGAGGTCAGCCTGGGACTAGGGCTCAGGTCTTCTGATTCCCAGTAACACATCCTTGATTCTGCATCTGTGGAAATGGAATTTGTGTAAAATATCTTATGATCAGTAACAAAGTCACTGAGATGCCGTCAATAGGGCATTTTCCCCTTTAGCAGAAATGATGGCTTTACGCTGATGATGCTCTTACTTCATCTTTCATGTATTAAAATAGGCTCTCTCGGAGTTCATCCTGGAGACCTCAAGCTCTCTGATGTAGCCTTCATATTCTGTGCCTAGTAGGGCCTCCGTGAATAGTGAGTGGAGGGAGGGTAGCACAAGGCGAAACCAGCTAACCCACAAAGGACCACATGGACTCCCGTGTTAGTGCCAGTGAATTTAGTTAACCGGCCACAGGTGGACGCACATTCCACCACCATCATTTACCTCGTCTTTTGATGAAGTTGGCTTCTTTTTCAAGCATCAGTGCAGTTTTATATAAAGTAAATCAAAATCCAAAATAAAATGGTACTCATTCAAAGTTTCGCTTTATCTCCAGATTTTTAACTAGAGAAGTCCCGGAGAAAAAAGCCATCCTTCTGAAAAGGCTACCCTCGTTCATGAATTCTGCCCTGCTTGAAATTGCTGCCTGTTTAAAAAATTTCTTTTTCAATCAACCTCTGACCTCACTCTGATTCTAGGAAGAGCTGACTTATGTCCCCAGGGAATCATTTCATAAATATTGTAAGAGCTCCACACAAGCAAGGCCACAGACGGCCCAGGCTCCCATGACTCAGCGTTAATGTAAAGCCAGGTTGGGGCTTTCTGTGGGGGGCTTACCAGGGGGGCGCAAGGCCTCAGTGGAGAAAGAATCTCCGCTTTCTTTCTGGCGACATAATTAAAATGCTAGACCGCCACAAAGTGAAAGAGCTTTGCAAGGCTGGAAACAGCGCAAATGCTCATTATTATATCAGTACTATTATTCTACAAACCGCTCACAGCTCCAGTGACTGAATGTCAGGGGAAATGAGTACCCCTGGAAGGTGGGGTTTTATTCCCGAAGGGCTTGGGGGTCACTCAATGAGAAGGGTGGGCATTGGACTTTTCTTTGAGGCAAATGAGCACAACCTGGGGGAGTTAAACCTCAGGATCTGGGCTTCTTACATCACCAGAGTCTTAGGCAGATGGCTCCTCCCCTCTCTTGATACCTTTGGGCATTTCATGTTTTTCTCTGCTTAAACCCCCACGCTCCTGTGCTGGCGTGCATGCTCTTTCCCTCCCTCTCTCTCTCAGATAAATAAATTAATCTTTAAAAAACAAAACAAAACAAAAACCACTTTATTAACCAACGATGGTAAAAGTTTTTAAGGTGTTCCTGATTTTCAGTGGGTTGTTGGGATTGTTTCTATAGCAAGAGAAATTAGTTTGCTGTCAAAGGTGTCATATGGTGGGAATGTCCACAGACACGTTTTTGTTTACATGACACTGTGGAAAGCTCTAGAACAAAGCTAAATAAGGGTATCCTGCACCACCTTTTGAACTTTAGTTTGTAGATACTGAAATTATAAACTTAAATTATGTGCATTTATCTGGGGAGAAGATCCACATTTTTCATCAGGCCTCAAATGGGGCCCAGACTTCTGGAAAGATTAAGAGTTCCTGAAGCAGAGACATTTTTTACACCGATTTACTAAGGTGTGCTGCAGCCACCCCCCAAAAATAAAACCCCAAAACACCCAACAGCACTTTGCTACAAAATTTTAGGCATGCACATTTTCTTAAATGCTGGAAATTTAAAAGTAAATTTAATTTCTTTTAGATTGAGAACCTAAAACGGTGGTAGGACATTGATTCCATGTATTAAAGTGCTCTAGAACCAGACCCTTCCGTTCCCTGGATGAACCATTTGAGCATGGATGAAGGCCTTACTGGTGCCTAAAAATGTGGTTCTTGCTCATTCTTATAACATTCCTTGAGTTCATGTCATGTGCCATATATTGTGATAAGGACAACTGCCCAAAGGCAGTTGGGACGAACAAGGACTCCACAGTCCATTTAGCAAATGATGATAATGCTGCCTGTTTTGAGAAAAGGAGATGTATTGCATGCACAGACAACTCTTGACCTAGACAGGGGTTCAAAGAAAACTTAGAATAGGCAATTGTTGAACTACATCCAGATTAGAGTTTTAGGAGTTGGCTAGTAATCAGGGCAGTGGGCAGGGGGGAGCGGGGGCAGCAGTTTCGTGGAGGCTGCTCGCACTTACACTAGGAATTACCTGGGACTTGTTAAAAGGCAGATTCTGAATCTTCGGGTCTGTGTTGGACCTGAGATCTGCATTTTCAAGAAGCTGCTAGTGATCGCTGTTAGCTAGCCCCACTTTGAGTCTCGAAGGGTGGAGAAGAGGTGTACCGGGCCGCTTAGGGACCAGCAAGTAGCTCAGGGTGGCTCTACTCCAGATGCCTGGAAGAACCTCTCTCTTGGAAATATTTCAAACACATAAAAAAGTGCAGAGAATAATATAAGCATATACCATCCAGACTTTACAAGTGTGGACATAACCACTTCATGTTTTTTCAGAGGTACCTTTGCAACTCCTTTCCCACCTTCCTTCATCCTGCCCCTCGCCCTGCCCTCAGCAGCCCTCTCTTCTGATCCTGGTCTCTCTTTTTCATCTGTGCTTTAATGTTTTTATGTGTGTATATGTAAATAATCAGTATTTAGTGGTGTTTGTATCTTAGATACATAACACTTCATACAGTTTGTCTGCAACTTACATTTTTCCTCCATTCTAGGCTTTCCAAATTTGTCCTGGTTGATACGTGGAGATCTAGTACGTTTCTTTTGAACTGCTGTTTTAGTATTATTTCTATAAATTTATTACAATTCATTCATTCATTTCCCTATTGGTTGTTTGGGTTGTTCCCAATTGATCTTTTTTTTTTTTTTTAAGATTTTATTTATTTACTTGACACAGAGAGAGAGAGAGAGAGCACAAGCAGGGGGAGCGGCAGGCAGAGGGAGAAGCAGGTTCCCTGCTGAACAGGGAGTCTGATGCGGGGCTCTATCCCAGGACCCTGGGATCATGACCTGAGCTGAAGGCAGACGCTTAACCAACTGAGCCACCCAGGTGCTCCCCAATTGATCATTCTTAAAAACAATGATTAGACGAATTTTTGCGTGTACTGGATACTAATCCTCTATCACTTACATGCATCGTGACTATCTTCTCTCAGTCTGTGGCTTATTTTGTTGTCGGTATTGGTTTTAACTTCACTTATGGTGCCTTTTGTTAGATGGAAGTATTAAATTTTGATGTAGCCCAATTTGTCAATCTTCTTCTATTGTTGTTGGTGCTTTTTAGATATTATTTAAGAAATCATAAAGTTGTGCTAACTCGGATTTTACAAACAATAGGAGTCAGTTGAGAAGAGTCAATACAGTGTTTCTGGTAAACTTGACTGCAGTTTTCTTAACTATTTTCTGAACTATTAATAAAACGATGTCTCTTTACAATAGTTCTTTTTTTAAGATTTTATTTATTTATTTGAGAGAGAGAGAGAGAGAATGCACGCAGGCGTGCGAGGGAGAGAGCACAAGCAGGGGGAGCAGCAGAGGGAGAGGGAGAAGCAGATTTCCTACTGAGCAGGGAGCCTGACATAGGGCTTGATCTCAGGACCCTGGGATCATGACCTGAGCCGAAGGCAGCCGTTTAACCAACTGAGCCACCCAGGCGCGCCTCTCTTCACAATAGTTAAAATAGCACAGGTGTGGTTTTGTTTGGTCTGCTTGAAAAGCCTGGTAAGTTCTTCTCAATAGAAATAAAGGCAAGCCGGGCGCCTGGGTGGCTCAGATGGTTAGGCGTCTGCCTTCGGCTCAGGTCATGATCCCAGGGTCCTGGGATCGAGTCCCGCATTGGGCTCCCTGCTCCTTGGGAGCCTGCTTCTCCCTCTGCCTCTCTCTCTCTCTGTCTCTCATGAATAAATAAAAAAAAAAAAAAGAAAGAAAAGAAATAAAGGCAAGCCTTGATGCTGCCCATTTTATTTCTTAACCTTCTTTAGGTTTTTAAGAGTGTTGCCCACTTTTGGGGTCTTTGGCTGGTACTCACTTGTAGGTGGGAGAATCCCCTAACTCCCTCAGAATCTTCAGCTCTAGCCCCACACACGATGAATGCCCCTACCTGAGTGGCCTCTTCTCATCCTGTTCTCCCTGGGTCCCATTTTTATTTCTCCTTGTCCTTCCAGCTCTAGGGGTGGCAACAGCTTCTCTCTGCTGCCAGACTCTGGGTGCCTTAACACCCCTATGTCCTTCCAACAATTCTCCATTTTTCTGACACCAACTGGATGTCCCATAATTCAGTTCAATCCTGACACTGACCACCCAGAGTGAGTGCGGAGTAAGGGACTCCACGAGACTGCCCCCACTTCAGATGCCAGTTGCAAACCCCAGGTCTCCAGGGGGCCCATACTCCTGTCCAACTTGGCTACAAATTCAGGGGTTCCCACAACGCACCCTCAGGTTTGATAACTCACTAGAATGACTCACGGAACTCAGGAAAGCACTATACTGACAATTAAAGTTTGATTATAAAGTATATAACTCAGATGGAGTTTGAAATGGCCAAATGGAAGAGATGTATAGGGCAAGGTCTGCAGAGGTCCTGAGTGCAGGCACTTCTGTTCCCATGGAGCTGAGGTGTACCACCCTCCCAGCACATCGCTATGTTCACCAACCAGGATGCTCCCCTGAGCCTTGTTGTTCAGAGTTTTTGTGGAAGTTTCATTACTTGAACATGACTGATCTGCCATTGATGGCCATGGATGGTTGAACTCAACCTCCAAGCTCTCTCCTCTCCCAGGAGGTCAGAGAGTGGGGCTGAAAGTTCTAGCTCTCAGGTCACATGGTGGTCCCTCTGTGGACCAACACCATCCTAAAGCTGTCTAGCGACCCATCAGCAGTGGCCTCATTAGCATAAACTCAGGTATGGTCAAAAGGGGCTCATTATGAATAACAAAAGACATGCCCATCACTTAGGAAATGCCAAGAATTTTAGAAGATCTGTGCCAGGAACTGGGGACAAAGACCAAATACATTTTTTTCTTATACCACAACCCCCCATTGTTTCTCTAATCCTAGCCACACCTTCTGATGAATCATCTGCGTGGAATTTGTTTCCCACCTATATGCCTGCCACTTCCTGCAGACAGAGTGGTCATCCTTCGTACCTCCCTGTGTACATATCATCATCACAGCATTCGTAATGCTGCATCACAGTGTCCTGATGATCCACAAGCCTACTTGTGCTCTGCTCTAACTTGTAGACACCTTGAGGCAGAAACATGTCCTAGTTACCCCTGAATTCTCACCATTCTAGCCCAACATCTGGCCCATCACGGTTGTCAATCATTCTTTTAATTGATTAGTGAATCGTTCCATTTCTCATTCTGGACATCCATCCGTTCAGCTTCTCATCTGGAGAGACCATCCTAAGCTCTGGGTACACAAACTCACTGCTAGCTAGGTCCTGACACTTCAGTGGGCTTGGACTTCATCTTGGAGGAGACAGGAGAACTGTCCAGGTTGGTCTACACTTCTACCACACCTTGGTCACGCTTCAGAAGGAGCTGTGTCTCTCTCACAGACACTGAGACATCCTGTGGCAGTGACGACCCCTCCATGGCTCTCTGGCTGGGGACAGTCTTTGCTACTCTACCCTCATATCCCAGGGACCTCATTGACCTCTCTTCTGATACCCAAGGAGCAATGGTTTATTTGATTCTGAAATGGTTTCTCCTCTTGGAGAGAACAGAAACTCTGCAGATTTTTCTCTCTGCCTGAATGGAAAGAGGGTAGAGGTCGGGATCTCCAACCCTTCCTGTTCAAATCCTGCATCTCCGCTCACTTGGGCAAAGAACTTAATTGTACTTGCCTCAGTTTCTGCATCTATTAAATGGGGATAGTAATAATTCTCACCTCCTAGAACTAATTTGAGGATTAAATGAACACTTAGAGCATGTTGTCAATACCTGATAAATGTCATCTGCAATTCACATTTCTCCTTTATAATTATCCTTTCTGGGGGGAAATAAATATATCCCCATGTGTGCAAAGGAACGCTGGAGAGACATACCAACAACTACTAAATAAGAGGTAGGAGAATGACTTTTTAATGTACAAATTTTTAAATCAATGTTTTCACTTGTTTTGAGTTAAACATGTGTATCTATTTTAAAAACTCTTTTCTGTTATAGCTGACAGATTTCAAAATCTTTCCTCTGTATTTATCTATGAGTATCTGAAGCTGAACCCACACACACACACACACACACACACACACACTTTTACACTCCTCCACCTCTATCCTGCCCGACTACTTATATGTCACAATAAACATTTCCAGTGGCTTGTCTTACAACTTCCCTGCTCATTGGGGCTGAGCTAGAAAATGAGCCCTGGAATTAATGGTCAGGGCAGAACACATCCCATTGGCAATGTCCTATTTATGTGAACTTGTACTTCTATCAATGATGGCAATGAAAAACAAATATCAAAGCAGGGCCTGGATTTAAAATTATTTGAATACATTATAGAACATTAATTCCATAGAGGCTTTCAAACCAGACTGATCAGGCATTTGAAAATCATTTATCTTAAGTGGGTCTCTGAAATGTACCAGGACATTAAAAATGACATGAATTATGTTTACTTCATGTTTTACATTAAAAAATAGGAAGCGTCACAATTCCTGGGGTCGGAATAAGGGCATTTTTTCTAATCCCGTAACTAGCTCTATGAGCATCCAAAATAATATCTAAGTCCAGGCTTTTGAATAGCCACTTCTTTTTAAAAACCCAGCTCATGTATGCGCTTGCAGACACAAAGACCAAAATAAATCAAGTGGTGCCACTGTGGAACCCTTAGGTGCTGGGATATGGGAGAAAGAAACGAGAAAAGAAAGCCACGGCTGTCATCTCCAGCTCTGGGAGCTCGATAGCACCCCGCCCCGTTTATCTGTTGCGTCATCTGTCCCACACACAGCCCTGATGATGTGGGAGATGGTGTACGAGGCTGTGGCAGCACAGATTAAGACAGGGTTCTGGCCCTCAAGGAGTTTATTGTCTAATGAGAGAGGCAAAATAGAATTACATAATTATACTACATGGGAAATCCTAGATGACAGAATGGCAAAAGTACTCTTAGAGCATGCAGAAGTGAGATGCGTGTCAACATTAGTAAATCTGCTTGTAACTATTTACTGGTGTAATTATCTTAAGTGTTTGTCTTGTCTGAGCTGATGTGTGGCAGTCCTCTGTTGGCTTTGTAATTCAAGGTATGATGCTCGAGGCATGCAATCTAGCAGTGCTTCCTTAGCAATGCCTTGTGCGTATGTGAGGGAATTCACTCATCAAACATTCACTTAGTATAAGGTTCTGTGCTCATTTCTGGGAATACGGAGGATTCACAGGATGTTACTTTGTGGTTTAATCATTAAACGGTGCTTATTACCTTCTGATATCATGGTTCCATGTCCTTGGACAACAAATCCCTATACTGGAGAGTGTTAGTAGGGTTACTGAGAACCTAGGAAATTAAATAAACAAGAGCCCACTGACTGACACCCAAAGCCTCAGGTGCTCTGGGCTGAGTGTGTCCCCTCTCCCTATGCCCCAGGCAGGCCCCACCACCCAATCAGGCCATGCTGAGACTGAACGCTGTTGAGACTCCTTTGCGACACAGTGTTTGCTATCCTTGGTCTCTGTTCTAAAACAGAGTACCCCAAAAAAAAAACTACCCAAAAAAGAGGATGCTACCCTTCTTGCACTTACCAGCAGGCAAGAGGTCAGTATGAAGGGTGTCCCCCCAGGGATGAGGATAGAGATGGGCTTTGGTTGTTTGACTGTTAGATCACTTATGGGGGCCTGGAGGGCCATGACCAGGAATTCTTTAGGGGTGCAGGGCACTAAAATGCCTCCACCTGCATGATTGGATTTAATCCTTTATACAACTCTGGGGAAAGGTCATATTTCCCCCCACAAAAACAGACCTATTGTGGTTAAATGGCTTCTTGAGGATGTAGGGCCAGGATGAGAGCAGAAGCTGACCTGATCGAAGTCCAGTGCTCATTCCATGATGTCACCTAAACAGACAGATGCTGTTATGGACTGAATTGTGGAACAAGTTTCCTACGCTGAAGCCCTAACCCCCACTGTGATTATATTTGGAGATGGGGCATTTAGGAAGGTAATTAAGGTTAAATGGGGTCATACGGGTAGGACCCCAATGTGACAGAACTGATGTTCCTATAAGAGGAAGAGACACCAGAGATCTCTCTCTCTCCACAAGGACTCAGAGAAGAGGCCATGTGAGGACGTGGCAAGAAGGTTACTGTCTACAAGCCAGGAAGAGAGCTCTTGCCAGGAGCTGAATTTGCCAGCACCTTGATCTTGATCTTTTAGCCTCCAGAACTGTGAGAAAATAACATTTCTACTGCTTAAGCCACATAGTCTATGGCATTTTGTATGGCAGCCAGAGCCGACTAATACAGATTCTGGTACCAAGAATTGGTATGTTGCTGTAACGAACAGCCCAAAATGTGGAAGTGGCCTTGGAACCGGGTGGTGGGGAGGGGCTGGAAGAGTTTCCAGGTGCATGCCAGAAAAAAAGCCTAGGTTGCCCTGACGTGACTGTTGGTCGAAATATGGATGTTAAAGGCGAATCTGGTGAGGTGTCAGGAAGAGAAGAGAAGAGCTGGAGAGAAATCCTCTGTCATCTTAGAGGATATGTGTATCAACATGGGCAGAATGTTGGTAGAATTATGGACAGGAATGAGGAATGTGTCACTGGAAACTGGAGGAAAGACGATCCTTTCTGTAAAGTGGTAAAGAACTTGGCTGAGCTGTGTTCTCATGTTCTGTGTATGGTGACACTCGCAAGCAATAAGATGGGATATTTTGCGGAGGAGATTCCTAAGCAAGATGTTGAAGAAGTGATTTGGTCTGCTTACAGGAAAACATGAGCGGAGAGAGAAATTGGAAGTAGGGGCTCAAACAGATATATTTGTACAACTGCGGTCCCCGCAGGACTATTCACAATAGCCCGGAGGTGCAAGCAACCCAAATATCAATCAAGGGGTGAGTGGACAAAGAAAATGTAGCCTATACATGCAGTGGAATGTGATTCAGCCTTAAAAAGAAAGGACATTCTGACATGTGCTGCAATGTGGATGGATCTTGAAGACATCCTCCTAAGTGAACTATGCCAGACACAAACAGACTAATCCTGGATAGTCCCACTCATACAAGGTTCCCAAAGTAATCAAATTCATAGAGACAGAAAGTAGAAGAGAGGTTGCCAGGGGTTGGGGGAGGGGGATGGGGAATTAGTGATTAATTAAGTAGAGAAGTTCATGTTGGGAAGATGAAGTTCTGGCGATGCATGGGGGAGATAGTTATACAACATTGTGAATGTCCTTGTTGTCACTGAACCATACGATTGAACAATGGTTAAAATGGTAAATTTTATGTCATGTATATTTTAGCACAATTTTTCAAAAGAATAAAAAATTTTTTTTTTTAAAAAGGAAGAAAATAACACTTCAGCTAATTTTCATGTCACGAGAATTTGCCCGAAATGTTGGACCTAGCAGAGTCAAAACTTTTTACCTCTTTTACCGAAAGCCTCCCTTTTCTCCATCCTTTGCACCAGATCCTGCCATTCTGACCCTGGAGTTGTCCTTTCTTTCCCATCCCCACCCCGCTATCCCAGGCCAGGCCGGCACCTCCTAATGCCTGCCCTACTCCTCTCTGATTAGTGTCTCTGCTTGCTCCTATTCTGTCTCCTGACCAGTCTCTCTGCATTATCCGCCTTGCTTTGTGCTTCAAGGCTTTGCACGTCCACTGTCAGCTGGCCCCACCCAGCTGGGTAACCCTGTTGACCAGTTGTCTCAGCACACACTCACATACATACGCTGTCCAGGCCGGCCGGACTCTGGGAGGTGGCCTGAGATAGCATGACTTTCCTGCCTCTGTGCCTCTGTGCCCACGTCATCCTCACACCCCGTGACTCCCCCTTTCGGTGCTTACCCTGCTCAAGTCCCAACCCCACCTCCTCCACCTGCCGTGGTTCCTAGTCATCTCCCCATCCTTCGACGGCTTTTACCTTCAGCACCTACACTGCACAGTGAACCACCTAGCTGCTGTCCTCAGCATTACCCAGCCTGCCCAGGTAAGGGGGAAAATGCTTTCTGGTAGGGACCACCAGAAAAATGCTTTTCTGCTTTCTTTTGACCTAGCAGAGTCCTGAACTCCCAACTGATATTCCATAACTACTAGTTGATTGATATGAGTAGATTTCAACTTAAGAGCTGAGCTGAGCAAACATCAGGTTACTAATCAGTTTCCAAAATATCAGCTGAGCTATTCTGAATTTATTTAGGATGCGCAGGTCTGGCCCAAGGGTGGCTGCCAGTGGCAAAAATGCGCTGGGTCCTCATTTGGAAAAAGACAGCTTTCACGGTCACTTGAGGGCAAGGCTGGGAGCATTAGGGCAGAACTGCGTGGGAAGCAGTTGAAATGTAAGACAGAGGAGCTGTGTCAACAAGGACACTTCAGTCATCTTATTAAAAAAACACCACTTTATAGAAAGGTGGCTTGGATTCTCGACTCTCAGATCTCAGTGGTGGGCAGGAAACTAGGTGGCCATGCTGTTGGAGCCTAGACTGTCTTCAGGGGAAAAGGGAAGTTCAAGGTTGAAGATGACTCACCATGCCTGCCTCTCACAGCAACCACCTCCCACCCTTTCCATTCTCTTTCCTGCTGAAGCTGCATCAATCTGCATAAATGAAAACATCTGAAAAGATACAGGGTAGGGCACGCCTCTGGATAGTGAGAACTTGACTTTTGGGTTCTCGGTGATCTGATGCTCATTCATCAAATACTTGCTGAACTCCTCTATGTGCCGTGTGCTGGAATAAAGCAGGGACCCTGCAGACACCCTGCCCTCCTGTCATGTTGCCACGTGCTAAGCATTGTGCTGGGTACTGGAGACTCTCTGAGGCAGATAACATGGCCTGACAAGAAGGGACTCATGGTCAGGGGGAGAGGCAGTCGTCTGTGGGCAGTTAACAACAGTGTGTGACATGCGTTCTAAATAATACAGTATTCGGACTTAGTGCTCGGATGTTATACCCTTGGACAAAGAGGCTAATAGGGGCACATTTTGTTTTTATTTGTTTTGTTTTTTTCAAATTCTATATGATTTTTCAAAGCCACTCTTCTTGGAAATGCCATTATCCTATTTCCCCAGATCTCAGCTTTTTGCCTCCCCTGCTGACACGAACAGGCCCACGTAGGCTAATATTGATGATTTTCAAGCACCTGGTCTTGGGACTGTCCTAGTGGGTCATGGTCCCTAGAGAACTGGTGGCAGAAGGCCCACTTCCATCCAGACATCCTCGTTTTGCTAAAGCGCCAACAGTGGAAAGACCATTCCTGTCTTTTGAGGATTACAGGTGTTGTATAGGGTGGGAGCTAGTTCTCGCTTTGAGCACAACTTAGTGCTTTCTTGGAAAATGAGTAAATGTCTCTGTTCTAAATAAGGGAACTGACAAGATAGCCTATGTCTCAGCCCCCTACACTTTGAGGTAAGGCTGATCTCACGAAGCACTAAAATGACCTCATTCTGTTACTGGAAGAACAAAAGACTTGTAGGTCCACAGATATTTTCTCACCGTTGAAATTGGTGGCTGAAATTCTCACAATTAGGGTCACTTACTGAACAAGTGCACCTGTTAAAATGTAAATATATGACCCGTGGAAAGGATACCCTGGAAAGCAATGGAAGAAATACCTGGGGGACTTGTTACTATTATGTTATGTTAATCACCATACATTAAATCATTAATTTTTGATGTAGTGTTCCATGATTCATTGTTTGCGTATAACACCCAGTGCTCCATGCAGTACATGCCCTCCTTAATACCCATCACCGGGCTAACCCATCCCCCCACCCTGCTCCCCTCTAGAACCCTCAGTTTGTTTCTCAGAGTCCATAGTCTCTCATGGTTCGTCTCTACCTCTGATTTCCCCCCCTTCATTCTTCCCTGGGGGACTTTTTAAAAAATCCTGAGGCCCATCCCAGACAAATCTGGATCTCTAGGAGGTGGGACCATGAGGACTTTGTCCTAGCTCCCTAGGTGAGTCCAATGTGCTGTGAAGGTTGAAGACTGCTGCCCTGAGTTCACAGAACACAAGGAACTATAGAGAATTGGCCAGTCTTACTCATCAGCAAGTCTTCTTCAAAAGGAGAAGAATGATCCTAGGAGAGGTCCTATTCCCTCCACACTCAAAGAGTGGTTCATAGACCACCAGCATAAGCATCAGCATCATCTTGCCATTTGTTTTAAAAATGCAGAATTCGGGGCACCTGGGTGGTTCAGTGGGTTAAGTGTCGTGATCTCGGCATCCCGGGATGGAGTCCCACTTTGGGCTCCCTGCTCAGTGGGGAATCTGCTTCTCCCTCTGCCTCTGCCCTTCCCCCTGCTCATGCCCTCTCTCTCTTTAATAAATAAGTAAAATCTTTAAAAAAAAAATACAGAATCCTAGGGCCCACACAAGATTGACTGAATCAGAATCTGTATTTAATAAGGTCTTCAGATGACTCATGGGTACATTACAGTTTGAAAGGGACTGTACAAGATAACGTCTTTCAAAGATTTATTTATTTATTTATCTAAGAGAGAGAGAGAGAGAGAGAGAGAACATGTGCACGTGAGCAGGGGGAGGAGCCGAGGGAGAAGAGGAGAGAGGGAGAGAAGCAGACTCCTCACTGAGTGTGGAGTATGTCCTGGGGTTGGATCTCATGACCCTGAGATCATGACCTGAGCCAAAATCAAGAGTCAGACGCTTAACTGACTGAGACACCGGGGCACCCCCAAAATAATGTTTTTCAAATGTCTGCTTTGGTATCCATTCAGTTACTCACTGTTACAGGCTGAATTATATCCCCTCAAATTCCTATGTCAAAATCCTAACTTCCAGTACTTCAGAGTGTGAACTTATTTGGAGACAGAGGAAGTCAAGTTAAATTGGGTGACCTCCCACATCATCAGGGTGAGGGCTAATCCAATATGGCTGATACCCTTATTAAAAGGGGAAATTTGGATACAGAGAAATACATACAGAGAGAACATCATTGAACATGAGGATGTCCTTCTACAAGCCCAGGAGAGAAGCCTGGAGCAGATTCATCCCTCACAGCCCTTGGGAAGAACCAATCCTACCAATATCTGGATCTCAGGTTTCTGGGCTCCATAATGAAGAGACAGTACATTTCTGTGAAGCCACCCAGTTTGTGGTACTTTGTTACAGCAGCCCTACAAAAAACAAATTCGCTCATGCTGTCTTCTATCTATTTTACATACAACTGCCCACAAAAGGACCAGAATCTATCCATCCGCCACTGTCATTCCTCGTCCCCCAAACCCTCAGGTCAGGATCACTTCATGGACCACTAGTCAGCCTATAGATTGGCTGCCCAGGGTCTAGAAGCCCAGTGTTAATTCCATCAGCCGTGGGTAGAATAGTGGTGGGTCCCATGATCACCTTTCTTAGAAGGCTGAATGGTTTCCTGGAACGGTGGGACAGATGTCCCTTAATCAGTCTTGAGCACCCACCATGGCCATCACTCTGTATAGGACGCTGTGGGGACTAAATTATTCTTATCATTATCAAATTGTTCTGTAGACCTTAGCAGACTGGTGGAGAGGAAGTCTGGGTAACCCAAGAGATAGTTTTGGGGGCCACTCACCTCTCTTGAGGTATCAGCTTATAGTCCAGTTTCTTCAGCCAGGTATTGTGAGACTCAGACCCTCTCTATCCCAACCCCAGACCCAGTTTCAAGAGTTTAACAAATGGTACCAACACTATTGCAGGTTTTGTTGGGAGGTGGAGGAAAGGGTTGCTCCCACAGAGGCAACCTTCTTTAATATGCCTTCCAAACCTGTCTCTCCCTTTGGAAATTGCCAAAGTTCTCTTCTTAATCTTTAATGGCTCCACTTCATCTTCCTCTTGACACCCCTTCTTAAAATTTTGGCTTTTTAGCATATCCCACTGCATCAAACAAAAGCCAATTGAACAGCATTGTCAAAGGGCCCAGGCCCAAGACCACCAGGGGCACACTTGCACTTGGACAAGTGGGGCTCACTACTAGCCGCAGTGAGAACCTCACTGTGAGGAACCTGGGGATCTCAGTAGGAGGGTGTTAGAAAGACCCTCATAGGATTGGGGATCTGGTTGCATGATAAGGAAGCCAGGATTGGCTCTAGAGATTGGTTGGAGGTTGGATGCTGTCAGAAAGTGGTAGCAATTCTTTGGGCACCTTAATAAATCTTTGTGGGGAGGGGAGACTAAAACAACCCAAAGCTGTAATTGACAAAGTAGCAGTCACTCATTTTAGCCCATAGAGGAGCCTTTGGGGAGAGTATTTTTGTGGGTGGTACAGTGACCTTGTTTTTATCTGAGCTTAGGTGAAATTATGAAGTAGCCTTGCTTTCTCTCATCTTATTGTGGTTTCAGAGTGACATCTGGGGTTGGTGTCCTGTACCAGCCAAGGCTTATGTTCAGGAGGAGAATCGCGTGGCCAGGCCAGCATCTGGCTGTCAGGGACTGCTCTTTCAAAATTGTTCTCGCATTCAGCAAAAGTAACACTTGTGTGTTTTCAGCCAACCCCTTTTGCCTGTTATTTTTGCAAGCATAGCTCTGGGCAGGGGTGAGGGAACTGTTCATCACGTGTCTCATATCAGGTGAGGGACATAATAGGGCTTTATCGAAACATGAGGACAGTGTATATACAGTGTATATATGTATACAGGTGTATATATGGACACATCCATTGATTTAGTCAACATCCATTTACTGAAGGCCTCCCAGGAACCAGGGACTATCCCGGGCATGAGGACTTCTGGGATGAACAGTGCTGATCTCTAAGATGACAAGGTGTTCTTACATTTGTTGGGGGTGGGGATATTGGTCTGCTGGGGCTGCTGTAACAAATACCATGAGCTGGGCGGCTTAGACCACAGAAATTTCAGTTCTTCAAGTTCTGGAGGCTGGAAGTCCAAGATCAAGGTGTCAGCAGATTGGTTGGCTCCTTCTGTGGCCTCTCTCCTTGGCTTGTGGATGCCACCTTCTCCCTTGGTCCTCACACGGTCTTCCCTCTGTGTGTGTCTGTGTCCTGATCCCCCTCTTCTTATGAGGACACCAGTCATGCTGCATTGGGGCCCGTGCTAATGATCTCACTTAACCCTAATTTCCCCTTGGGGTTAAGGTTTCACATGTGAATTGTGTGTGGGGGATGCAATTTAGCCCATAATAGGGGCCAGAGAGGGGAAGGAAAGCATGCTGTAAAGGGTCTCGGATGTTACGGTAGAAACATGTGGGGTGCTGGGGATGCGGGGACAGGGAGGGAGGGTCACTGCAGGGTGAGGGTGTAGGCCACAGAAATCCCCTGGAGGGGTGGTGAGGGCCAGGCCTTCACGGATGAATAATTCCCCCGGGGGGCACAGGCTTGGAGAGGAAGTGCTGAGCTTCCTGACCTCAAGCAGGGGAACAGCTGTGCAGAAGGAATTACAGGGAGGGGCAGCTGGTCACCCCATGTTCTCCTGTGGAGCTTTTGGGGCAGAGAAGAGGGGTGTGGCTGCCCCTTGCTGAATGGTGGGATCTGGGATGATTGCATCAAATAGCCTCTGAGAACTGGTTTGGCAGCCACGTGTCAAGAGTTCCACTCTGTCTTGTTGGACCCTCTGGGGGCATTCTGGTGTGTTCGTTTGGGCCTATCTGTCTCCCTGCCTCACCACCCCTCAGCGTCTCCCTGAGGCCTCTGACCAGGGCTCAGATTGCCGCGTTGTCGCCTCCCAGCTGGGTAACTCTGCGCCCATTACGATCTTCCTTGGCTCACTTTCCTTAAAATCTGCCCCATCTGCAAAATAGGGCAATGCCACCTGCCCCCTAGGGCTGCCCTAAGGATTACGGAATGGGCCTGTATAGCGTCCGCCTCAGCTCCTTTTCCCTTTCCCTTCCTTCCGCCACAACCAAGTGGGGAGGCAGGAGATACGCCCGGCAAAGAGAAGAGAAGCAGAGAAGCAAGTTCGCTAACTGGTATAGGACTCAGACGCCTGTTACATTGGAAAGTTAAAAAAGAAGGTGTGGCTGGATGTAGTTTACAACCCAGGGACATTCAAAGTGCTACAGAAATCACTTTGTGTTTATGTTAACCAGAACCTTGAAACCGACTATCCAACCCTCCCATTTTATGGGTGAGGAAACTGAGGCCCAGTTATGGGTTGACTAATCTCAGTCTAACAGCAAACAGCTGAAAGGAGATTGCTGGCTCACTTACAAGACAGTTGGCAGAGCAGCTTTGCTTACTCTCGGCCCGACTGGGGTCACCGAATAAACAATACGATCATCTAATTTAAAAAATTTATAATATTAGCTAATACTTCTACATGGTTCTTACCATGTACCAGGTATTAGTCCAAGTGCTTTATCCATGTAAATGCATTCAGTTCTCTTGACAATGCTAAGCAGTAGGATTGTAGCCCTAATTCCCATTTTACAGGTGAGGACGCTGAGGCACCAGTAAGGGAGAAAGGATTTGGATCAGGGCACTCTGACTTGCAGAGTCTCTGTTCTTAACCACTACTGTTTACTGCTTCGTAACCAGTGGTTCTCAGTGATCTCTGGGCCAGCAGCATGAGCATCACCAGGAGCTGGTTAGAAATGCAAGTTATTGGGCTGGCCCGACCTTGGGGGGTGGGGCTGAGTGAGCTGTGGTTTCCCAGGCCTCGGAGGTGATTCTGATGCCCGCTCCAGTTTGAGAGCCATGACTTCCCTCCCCTTCTTGCCTCCCAGAGCCTTTGCTGGAGGTGGAGAGGGAGGCTAGAGAGATCCATTAGCAAGACTCTGGAAGTTTCCTCCAGGACTCACTTGGATCACTGCTTTTGAATTTTAATGAGTGCAAGAAATGATCTGGGCTGGGAAGGTGCCATATTGGTATTTGGTCCATTTATTTCTGCAGAAGTAAACTTGGGGCTTATTTATATTTTTCCTTCTTTCTCTTTGCCTAAGTACCTACCACAGAGTGGACCATTGGTAATCAATAAGCTTTTACGGTGCCCCTAAATTACTTGTTTTCCACACAAAGCTAGCCTGAAAGCAATAGATCACTGATGGAGAACGGCCTTTGGGATGGAAATTGTGTCTGTGGGAGAGAAAAAAGGACTCTGGTGTGACTTAAAGCTGGCCTGCCTTAATGTCCAGTTTCTTGACATTTCTTTCCTTTCCTTTCCTTTCCTTTCCTTTCCTTTCCTTTCCTTTCCT
>NC_058410.1:122689960-122732771 GCF_002201575.2 Neomonachus schauinslandi
CCTTTCCTTTCCTTTCCTTTCCTTTCCTTTCCTTTCCTTTCCTTTCCCTCCCTTTCCTTCCCTTTCCTTTTTTCTTTTGTTCATCTCCTTCTTCCTCTTTCTCTTCTTCTTCCTCTTCCTCCTTTTCCTCTTCTTCTCCTCCTCCTCCTGGTAAAAGCTACATTCCAATTCCATTATTGCTATTTTAAAAGTGACTTAAATAGGATACTTGGCACTAATTTGGGGCCATTAGCCTCAAGAGCAGAGATAAAAGCTTCATTGAGAGGGGAAAAGAAACCAGGAATGGAAAGAAGAACAGTGTACTAGTTGGCTCAGACACAATTTGACTTTCTTTTTTTTTCTTTTTGGAAAGGTAAGAAGGAAGGCTTTGAGAGTCACGCAGCAAAGCAAATATGTCCTGTGGAGTGACCACTGCAGATTAATGAGGTCTGGTGTCTATTGGGAAAACTGACACCTAAAATGTGCCAGTTTGAGAAACCCATTTGGGGACTTTGGGGAGTAGGCTGACTCACAGTGAAACTGAAGAAACTGTTTCTGGATTGTGAGAGATGGATGCCCTGGCAGGAAGTGTTCAGGAAGTCTATGGAGAGGCACAGGGCGAGATAAGGAATGACAAGTGACTCGGGATCAATCCGCAGGGCCCGAATCCCCTGGGAGGGAGACCTGGACGTACACGCAGTATGGAGGTACAGGAAGTTTACTTTCTTTCACCCCTTCTTTTATCCTGAACATCTTCATCACTCCTTCAAGATCATTTGATTTTAGCTGTCCCATCTTGAAAAAAGAAAGATACCTGTAAAGTAGTTAAGCAAATCCCACTACTTTGTATTAATTGCTGGGAGTAGGGGTCGAATGGATTGGAAATCTTCATTTACTTGATTTAAAATACTCTCATCAATCGAACCAGCTTGAAATGTAAAGTCTTTCCAAGTGGGGGTCTCCCTGGCCCTCCTTCAATAAATATAGCATATTAAAAAAAAAAAAGAAACAAATTGCTGTTTGAAATCAAATCAACCTGTTTTTTGAGGAGGGTGGATTCTCTTAAAGGACATGTTAGAGAGTAAACACGGAATGTTGTGCTATTAATGAAAAAATTATTTCGGCCAAGCATCTTGATTTGGATTTGCCCAGAAGAGCTCAGGGCTGATCTGGGCATCAGGGCTGGGAGAGCCGAAGAGATGCTCTACAAAATAGGATGGCAGGAATTCAGAGCTCCCGGAAGCTATTGCAGAGGAAGGAATGATGTAAATGGGGAGAAAAGAGCTGAGCTGAGCTGGTGCCGCCCAGGGGCAGGCCGGGGAGGTTGCGGCTGGTCGGCACGGCCTGGTCTTGGAGGAGCTGAAAGAACATTAGGAACAGGAGCGTTGACTTTATTTGGATGAAAACTTCCTCCCTCTCCTCACGTCTTCAGGAAATGTGTTGGGGACACAGAGGCTCTGTGTGCGTGCTGTTTCTTTGGTGGAGATCCAGGAAGGGCCAGATCCACACTGGGCCCAGTGGGGGCTGTGTGCACGGGCAGGATACACCACAGCCTGAATTCACCTGGGGAGTGCATGGGCTCAGGACCAGAGGAACCAGGAAAAACCCTGGCGATGGCACTGAACTTGGACAAGTTCTGGGATAGGGATTCAGGCCCATGTAATTTAGGTGGTAAGGGTGATGGTGACATCAGCTGACGTGGGTTACAAATGAGTGAGAAATGTCACAACCAGCAGCAATGTTCCCCAGATACCAGGTCTATGCTGATGAGCAGTGTTGGCTGATGACCTGTTTCTGATCTGGTTCATATCATTATAACGCTATACAGATGTGATATGACATGGAAGGGCAATGCTCTTTTGTGGGTATAGATTATTAAAATAACGTGGGAAAATGTCGAGCTCAAATGAGCCTTAGGGGTAATTCCCCGTGAGGTTCCCGCAAGCCCCTTAGTTCACTTTGCCTTGGTTTTCTTAATGGAAAAATAGGTATAATATTAACGTGTGAGCCTGCTGACCCCTAAGAATGATTAGAACAATACACATGTGAAGAACCTGAATGTGTTTTTGAGCTAGGAGAGGAAGATTCTAATGTAACCCCTGAAATGCCACTTTTCCTATTTCCTTATTTTCTGGACCCATACTGGAACAACAAAATAAAAGCACAACCCAAACCAATACCCAGACAAACACAAAAACAACAACAAAAACTAGGGACAAGTTCTTCATGAGAAAAGCCAACCCCGTAGAGAGGACAGATGTTTTTCAGTCCTGCCAACCCTGCCCATCTCGCACTTCCTGCCTGCGTTCGGACTGATCGGGGGAGCCTGGTGGGTTTACACTGTTATTTCCTTGCTTCTTTCTCCTCTCCCCCAACTGAAGAATGATATTACACTACTCCTTCCATGAAGGCACGATCATCAACCATTGGGCTAGGGAGAAATGTTCTGTTGGAGCCTTAGATAATGAGAGGAACAGGAATGTGCCCGAGAGAGTGATTAGAACCTAAAAGGGTGGTAGAAGTTGAAGAAGGCATTCCAGGAGAGAGGAACAAAATAGGCAAGGGGGGCGGGTCATGAAATCACCCTGCCCTAATACCGCCATGCCTTGCTTATCTGTATTGTCTCTGACAGGGCTGCCATTGTGGACTCTGGAAGGCCTCGTTCCCCGTCGTGGTATTCTGCACAGCATTGTTTCTGATCAAGGAAATCACTTCACAATGAGGGAAGTGCGGTAATGGTCTCCTGCCATGGAATTAACCACATACTCCATCACCAGGAAGCAGCTGGCTAGCCGAACTGAAAGGTGGAATGGCTTCATGAAGACTCCGTTGGGATGCCATTTGGGACACAACACACCGAAGAATGGGATTCTGTCTTAAGGGGTGTTTCTCTTTTGCTAAGATCCATGGATCTAGGAATCAAGAAATGGAAGTAGAGTTGCTCTTCTCTCCGTTGTCACTAGTAACCCACTCACAGAAAGTTTGCTTCTTGTCCCAGCATCCCTGAGCTCTGTTAGTTTGGAGATCATAGTCCAAGGGCTAACGCTTCCACCATTGGACACAACGATGGTTTCACTAAGTGGTATGAAGCGACTGCCACTGGGCTATTTTGGGCTTATTATGCCCCTAGCCACTGGGTAGAAGAAGAGGTCACTCTGCTGGCTGGAGTGATCGGTCCCAATAACTGAGGGGAGATTGAGTTGCTGCTGCCCAATAGGGCAACGAGGATGACGTCTGGATGCCAGGGGATTCCTCGGGTAACTCTAAATATTTCCATGCCTCATAGTGGAAGTTTATAGGAAACTACAGACCTCTCCCCCTCCCCCCACAAAAAAGGGGAGAAGAACTAATTAGGATTCAGACCATTTTGCCAATGAAGTTTTGGGTCATTTTACCAGGTTATGATGTAAGCGACCCATTGTGGTTCTGGCTGAGGGCAAGGGAAATATGGAATGAGAGGTGGAAGGAGGAAGCCATAGGTGCAAGTTACAGCCTGTGACCAGTGACATAAAGGAGGGCTGAAGTAGCTCTGCCCCTTTTCTCTTTGCTTAGATGCATATGTTGTTATGTGTGTCTTCTTCTCTCTTCTCCTTCCATTATTATTTCATATACGAATTCACTTTATCATTTAGTCTTTAGGTGACAGAATATTCGGTGGCACCATGACTGAATCAGAGTAATGACATACCCAGTGATGGGTACCATGGTGATTGCACCTCCTCATGCAGGGAAGGGGTAAGTGCAAAAGTTCAAGTGTGTGTAAAAGAATGCATTTAGAAGCCAAGTAGCTGAAGGGGTAGACCGTTATCAATGAACGATTTAGTACTTCCTATCACCAAATCTTCCCTTCTCTGAGCTACTTTGTGATTCTGGAGCTGGATCTGCATCCTGCAGGGCCAGGCAGCCAAGCAGCACTTGAAGGTGAGCAAATCCCCCCTGGCATCCCCTTCACAAGGCTTTGCAGTGGAAGAAGTCCACTGAGACACCTCCCATGAACAGCTTTCTGGGGGTACTTTAGAGGACAGATTTCCAGCAAGTTCTGCTGGTGAGGCGCCACAGCAACATGTCTGCTATTGACCTTGCGGCAGCCATGACGTCACTCGCAGGGTGCGGATCCCAGCTCGCGGTGGGGGCGTACTTGCTTCCTTGGCACTCTGTTGCAGCCCTAGAGCTATCGCTCCTTCTTATATCTGTGCTTCCTATACTTTTAAAGAGTTCTCTTTACGTCTCACTAGCCACTCTCTCATTCCCATCCCCCGTTATAGCTAGTAATTCTTTTTATGAAAGTTCGCCTGTTTCAGATTACTGGGTGGTTTCTCTCTCCTGATTGGACCCAGAGAGTTAACATTGCAAAAGGAAGGGTCTTCTCTCTCTGGAACCAGGGCCTTTTCCTCTTGTACCTATGCCCTGGCTGCCTTCAGGAAGCTTCCCCACCAACAGCAAATGGCAAAGCACATTCCCTCCGGGCCGCTTTGTTGGTGGCCCAGGTTACTTCCCAGCCGGTCTTGCGGACACCCTGAGGGTGCTCCCTAGCAGGAGCCTTTCTAGCCATTTTTCCTGGCACCTTGGCAGGCTGTGTCCTGCTCAGACCTGTGGCCCTTGGTGAGCTCTTCACCTTCCAGCAAGCCTCAGCCACCCTTGCACTGAGGTCCGGATCTCAGCCATGGTGAGAGGAGGGGAAACCTGTCCAACCGTGTTGCTTCCTTAGATGTGCTCCCCCCACCCTGGAAACAGTGGCTGCCACTTACATTGGCTACTTCTGTATGCTTCAGTGTTTTTTCTACCCCTCTGAGGAGTGAATCCTGCGTTACTTAATAATTCTACATATTAACCTTTCTCTGTTCACATGAGTCCTGTGGCTTCTGTCTCCTGACTGGAATCCCGCCTGATACATTTACTATGAAATATTGTATCGAGCAGGGTTGTGTCACAGATAACAGAAAGTCTGAACAGAGATTTAATCTGGAGAATCAGGTGTTTACAAAGAGCAGGAAGAATATAGTCTAGACTGGAACATGGCCAAGGCCCCCAGGATCACAGTGCAGACTGAGCCTGCCAAGGGAGCTGCTCCCGCTACCACTCAGGGCACGGTGGGGCCACGAAGCACAAACACAGGATCCCTTGGCTCCGGGAACAGAGAGCCTTAGCAGCAAAGCAGAGAGCAGGAAGTTGCTGTTGAACTTGAGCTCCAGAGCCACGCTGCACCTGGGTGGCCCGGCAGATGGATGGCCCACTTACTCCCCGCTTAACCTTCCAACTCCAAGTCTCCTGTGAGCGCAGCTGACTTGCAGATGTTTTACAATACAGTGTATTAATAGAAAATTGGAGGTAGGGTGAGGCCAACAGATCAGGAAATGATTGCCACCGAAAGGATAGCTTATTTCTCACAGATCCCAAGAGAAGCGCATACCATGCAGGACCACCCGGGAAGCACGGGGTCATCTGGGAGGCAGAGGAAGAGAGGGGAAATGTGAATAAGAGTCTTTCTTGTGGTTTCTGCAGGAAAGAGAAGATGAGGTGGGGTAAGCAGGCTTAGGGCTGGCTAGTTTGGAAATTTTTTGCAGGCTCTGGGACGTGGGAGCTGTCCCTGGTTGTCTGGCCCCTGGCCCTGGGGTGATTAGAGCAGGTGGACAGTGGCTGGAGTGTGACTGCCCATAGAGGAGGTGAGTGGTTGGGGTATGGGCTCTGACTGGTTGGTTTGTATTTGGAAAGTGCCCCCCACCCCAGGAAGACTCCTCCTCGCGTGCGTGGGGAAGGTAGAGGGGGCACAACAAGGGAGGCAGGCCGAGACAAGGTGGCTCAGGCAGATCACTGGGCTGTCAGGCTATGGCTTGTTCAGTCTGAACATGTAGGGCAGACGTGCCAGAGTCAAGTTTACAGAAGTGAGAAACATGGTTGATACACAAAGCTCGAACACCTGTGGACCCTTAGCCACGAGGGATCTGGGCAGTATTTTGCAGCTTTCCAGGCTTTACAGTCAGGAAGACAAACCAGAAGGTTGGAACTGATGGGGAGCAAGCGAGTCTCCCATCAAACCCACACGCGTCGCACCCTCCACAAATATGCACAGAAAGAGAAATGAAAAGTTGAGAGTAAAATTTTAGGCACTCTGATAATTTCTCCCTGCACCACATGGTCCTCTTTCAGACCTCTCTGAGGAGACCTTAAGAATAATAAAAAGCCACACAACAATGCTCTGTGGCAGGACGACCTCACACACTCAAAGGGCCTCCACAGGCTTTAAATCGTTTGAATCCAAACACAACCTTGTGAGTTGGGCCAACCAGGCCCCATTTCATACATCAGGAAACTGAGGCCCAGAGAGGTTAAGTCGCTTACCCACCATTACATGGTAAGTAGTAGCAGACCTGAAGCTTGAGTTCTGGTGTCTTCGTGGCCATGCACCATAGAGTTTCATGAATGTTCTAGAAGAGTTGTCGGTTTGGAAAAAAACCGTGGTCTTGTATCTATCTGGGTTCTAATAATTACGTATAGCTTTGATTTTCCTTTAGCTTAAGGCCAAAGCCTATGTAAATGTTTAGGAAGAAAACTTGTTCTGAACTTTAGATAACATATTATCTAATGCTGCCGTGCCATAAAGTTTAATAGACTTAAAACCCACAGCTAACATCATCCTTAATGATGAGCTTTTCCCCTAAGGTGAGGAACAAGACAAGAATGTCCATTCTTACCACTTTAATTCAACATAGTACTGGAAGCCCTAGGCACAGCAATCAGACAACAAAAAGAAATAAAAGGCATCCAAATTGGTAAGGAAGAAGTAAAACTTTCACTATTTGCAGATGACATGATACTCTATATGGAAAACCCTAAAGACTCCACCCCAAAACTGTTTGAACAGATACACAAATTCAGTAAAGTCTCAGGATACAAAATCAATGTACAGAAATCTGTTGCATTTCTATACACCAATAATGAAGCAGCAGAAAGAGAAATTAAGAAAACAATCCCATTTACAATTGCACCCAAAATAAGAAGATATCTAGGAATAAACCTAACCAAAGAGGTGAAAGATCTGTACCTTGAAAATTATAAAACACTGATGAAAGAAATTGAAGACGACACAAAGAAATGGAAATACATTCCGTGCTTATGGGTTGGAAGAACAAATATTGTTAAAATATCTATACTACCCAAAGCAATCTACATGTTTAATGCAATCCCTATCAGAATACCAATAGCATTTTTCACAGAACTAGAACAAACAATCCTAAAATGGAATTTGTATGGAACCACAAAAGACCTCAAATAGTCAAAGTCATCTTGAAAGAGAAAAGCAGAGCTGGAGGCATCACAATTCTGGACTTCAAGCTGTATTACAAAGCTGTAATAATTAAAACAGGCACACACTGGCACAAAAACAGACACATAGGTCAATAGAACAGAACAGAAAACCCAGATACAAACCCACAATTATATAGTCAATTAATCTTTGACAAAGGAGGCAAGAATATGCGATGGGAAAAAGTCTCATCAACAAATGGTGTTGGGAAAACTGGACAGCTACATGCAAAAGAGTGAAACTAGACCACTTTCTTACACCATACACAAAAATAAATTAAGAATGGATTAAAGACCTAAATGTGAGATATGAAACCATAAAAATCCTAGAAGAGAACAGAGGCAGTAACCTCTCTGGCATTGGCTGCAGCAACTTCTTCCTAGATAATGTCTCCTGAGGCAAGGGAAACAAAAGCAAAAATGAACTATTTGGACTTCATCAAAATAAAAAGCTTCTGCACAGCAAAGGCAACAACAAACAAAACTAAAAGGCAACCTACTGAATGGGAGAAAATATTTGCAAATGACATATCCGATAAAGGGTTAGTATCCAAAATACATAAAGAACTTATACAACTCAAAACCCAAAAAACAAATAATCCAACTAAAAAATGGGCAGAAGACTTGAATAAACATTTTCCCAAAGAAGACATACAGATGGCTAACAGACACATGAAAAGGTACTCATCATCACTGATTATCAGGGAAATGCAAATCAAAACTACAATGAGATATCACCTCACACCTGTCAGAATGGCTAAAATCACCAACACAAGCAACATCAGGTGTTGGTGAGGATGTGGAGAGAAAAGAAACCTCTTGCACTGTTGGTGTAAGTGCAAACTGGTGCAGCTACTGTGGAAAACAGTATGAAGGTTTCTCAAAAAGTTAAAGATAAAACTATCTTATGATCCAGCAATTGAACTACTGGGTATTTACCCAAAGAAAGCAAGAACATGAACTCAAAGAGATACATGCATCCCTGTTTGTTGCAGCATTATTTACAATAGCCAAGATATGGAAGCGGCCCACGTGTCCATCGACTGATGAATGGACAAAGAAGATGTGGTATATATATACAATGGAATGCCACTCAGCCATAAAAAGAATGAAATCTTGCCATTTGTAAGGACATGGATGGAGCTAGAGAGTATTATGCTAAGTGAAATATGTCAGACAGAGAAAGACAAATACCATATGACTTCACTCATATGTGGAATTTAAAAAGGAAAACAAACAAGCAAAGGTAAAAGAAGAGAGGGAGAGAGAGAGACAAAGCAAGAAACAGACTCTTAATTATAGAGAACGATCTGATGATCACCAGAGGGGAGGAGGAGGGGATGGGTGAAATAGGTGATGAGGATTAAAGAGAACAATGTGTTGTGATGAGCACCGGGTAACGTACGGAACCGTCGAATCACTATATTGTACCCTTGAAGCTAGTACAGCACTATATGATAGCTGGAATTAACATAAAACTTGAAAAGAAGTTCAACAGACTTGAAAGGGTGTGTGAAGACTGTCGCTCCTGTAGTCTCACTTTACCTTTCCAATATTGACAGGCACGTCTAGAGAGGGTGGCCATTTCTGATTTCTGTGACGAAGCAAGCACAGTAACAACATGCCCCACCGCATACCAATTCAGAGCTGTAAAAGCACAGAGTACCTAGTTTTGACGTTTCTTAAGTCATATGAGCAAATTCTGAAATAGAAAACATGGAGCACCTTGGGTTCTTGCTGAGTAACCTGTTTCTAAATAAATCACATGTTTTGAAAAAAAAAAAATACTCCGTTGAGATTAAGAAAGAACCAGTGGAAAGATACCCCGAGGGAACTCAGTGACTCAAGATCACAGACAAATAAATTACACCTCTGGTTCAGACTAATTCTGTGTGTGCGCTTCTAAAAAAAAATAGGCAAACAAATGTGAAGAGTTACTTAGAGTTTAATTAGTTTAATGCATTAATCATTGCATTGCAAAACCAGGAGGCTAAGCTAGCAAATTTAATTGTGGAAAGAGAACCCAATTGAAGATTTCATTCATCAGGGAAATATTTACATCCGTTTTCTCCAGATTTCTGTTACGGTAATGAGTAGTCCTTCTTCATTTGAGGCCCTTGTGTCACCAGAGAAGTCACGATGCTTAGTTGACTTTTGTAGCACCAAATTGGAAAAGAAATAGGTAGATTAAGTGGGAATCAGCGAGAAGGATCACAGCTCGCTGGTGGCGAAAACCCACGGGTATCCAGCTGGCTGTTGGTTTACTGTTCATGTGTACATGAAGGAGAGCCAGGTCACCCCCCAAAAGAAATCTGTTCTTTTAAAGGAAAGAGATCCAACAGCGCACTCTGTTTCTGCCCCTGTGGTTATTGGAGGAGTGGTCAGTGCCAATAAAATATCGCCTTAGAATCAAATGGGCAGGAGAATGCCGTACCTTTTAGTCCATTAAAAAGGTATTCTACAGATTACTAATCTTTGCTGTGTTCTATGGAGAAAACTTTAAAATATTTTTCTCTAGCTCAGGGAGCCTAGATTTTCATTTGAGTCTACATGGGAGATTGAGATTCACCATCTCCCTACAGGTGCAGAAAGGGAGAAAATGGGAAGCAAAATACTTTCAAGTCTAGGGTATAACACCAACTGCACACCGACGTCTCCTTTTAGCAGCCAGTGTCCTCTCCTTCCTTCCTCCCTGACCCCTTTTATACTTCTCCGGAGGAGCACTCCAGAATCATAATTAAGAACAGGAGCTTTTATTTAATCAATGGATGAATAGATAAAGAACGTGTCATATATATTCACACAACAGAATATTATTCAGTAATACAAAAGAAGGAAATCCTGACATTTGCAGCAACACGGATAGACCTGGAGGGCATTGGGCTAAGTGAAATAAGCCAGACAGAAAAAGACAAATACTGTATGAAAAAAAAAAGGGAAAAGAAAAAATTAAGAAACTGAGCTCATAGCTACAGAGAATGGATTGCTGGAGGTGAGGGCTGGGGGGTAGGGGAAATGGGCAAAGGTGGTCAAAAGGTACAAACTTCTAGTTATAAAGTAAGTTAGTCCTGGGGATATAATGCACAGCATTGTGACTGTACATATACAGTTAATAATACAGTACTGTATATTTGAAAGTTTGTAAGAGGGTAGATCTTAAAAGGTCTCAGCACAAGAAAAAAACTGTAACTGTATGGTGATGAATGTTAACTAGACCTCATTGTGATGATCATTTCATAATGTATACATGTACCGAATCATGATGGCGTCCACCTGAAACTAATATAATGTTATATGTCAATTACACCCCGATTAATTAAAAAAAAGACAAATGAATATTTCTCCAAACTCCAAATGGAGTTTGGTTGTAGATAAAGATGAAGAAAAGAGTGATTGTGTTATATCATGCAAACAAAGGTTTTTGGTGTTTTTGCCATGTCAACTTTTCTAAAACCTGAGGAAAATGTGCCAAATTCACAAATGTCTCCTGTCAGCTGATCTCTGTGGAAATGCAGGAGAGGGGCTGAGTTATGTATCCATCCGACATGGTACAGAAGAGGTTGAGTACATGAGGATTGCAAGGCAAATTGTCCATTGGTGACCATGGCGTGGATCTAGAAGTGATCCATGAAAAGTCACGTCAGGAGATTTAAAGATATCCTGATGATGACATGGACGTCCAGAGGACACACAGAAGCTGTCCAAATAATGTTGTCTGTCTACCCTCAATTTTTTAAAAAATATTACAGGTTAGACTAAGAATACAAGCATCGTCTACTCTCCAAGATTCATAGTCTTCCAAAATCGCAGCTTATTTATAATTTATACATTATATTTATAATAAAATTATAATTTATAATTTATGTAATTATATGCCTTTGTAGACCTTATTTGTAAAAACACATAAACATACAAAATGAATGATTATATATGTTTCATGTAGATTCATTTGGCTTCCTTCAATGATTAGCATTTTCTTATATGTACCGCAATGACAGAAAAAAATACATCCAGTGAATGTCTTTGAGTTCCAGAAACACCTTAATTTACTATAATTTCTCCACAGAAACTTTCGTATTTTTTATATCAACAAATGTTATTTTCAGGATATTAAATATTTCCAAAGGGATAGGAAATTAATGTAGAGAGCAGAAAATTTATGAAATTTTGGCATTTTCGTAACAGTCTCAAATGGAGGCTTAATCTCCACCAATAAATAAATAATAAATAAATAAATGAATAAATAAATAAGCAAATAAAACAAAGATTTGTGGTCAGCAAGATGCCAAGTCAGGTTGAAATGTGAGTTAGCAGTGGGATTTTAGGGAATGGTACTTGAAAATTCTGAGTCTTGATTTTTCTCATCAGTAAAATGGGGATAAGAACACCCACCTACCTGAGAGGGTAAGGATCCATAAGCCAGGTAAAGGAGGCAAGATAGAATTTAGTGATACTGAGTTTGGTAAACAGAGTTATTGCCTTTGCCCTCTCTTCTAGAAGCATGTATTGCCTCAAGAGAGGGAACACAGGTACGAGGTGTTCACATTTTATTTTTATTTTTGTTTGTTTATTTGTGTGTTTGTTTGTTTATTTATTTTTATTATGTTATGTTAGTCACCATACAGTACATCATTAGTTTTTGATGTAGTGTTCCATGATTCATTGTTTGCGTATAACACCCAGTGCTCCATGCAGTATGTGCCCTCCTTAATTTTTATTTATTTATTTATTTAAAGATTTTATTTATTTGAGAGAGAGAGGGAGGGAGAGTGGGGGGAGGCACAGAGGGAGAGGGACAAGCAGACTCTGAACTGAATGGGGGGAGGCACTGAGGGAGAGGGACAAGCAGAAATCAGCGGATAACATCTAAAATCAATGCTGGGCTCGATCTCACAACCCTGAGATCATGACCTGAGCTGAAATCAAGAGTCAGACACTTAACAGACTGAGCCACCCAGGCGCCCCCGAGATGATCACATTTTAGCTTTTGAGCTCCAAAATAGGCTCCTCCTTTCCTGTTCTTGAAGTTCGGTTAAGCATGCAAATCTTACGTGTACATCTCAACTACAAAATACATAACTTTCTAGATGGAAAGATCCACGAAATGGCCAACACCATGAATGAAAAAACACCTTAACTAAGGCACATTGCCGAGATACTAAAACACCAGTAAGAAGAGAAGATAATAAAAGCTTCCAGGGAAGAAAAAGAAGGTCCCATACAAAGGCAAGAGAATCCAAATTTTATGGGGGCTTCTCAAAACCATAATAGAAACCAGAGGACCAGGGAGAAGTGATTCTCAACTTACTGATTTATTGATCCAAAGGGAAGGTAGAATAAGGACATTTGCCAGATATGCGTGGTCTAAAAATACTGACCTCTCATGCACGATTTCATGGGAGTTATTAGCAGATGTGCTACTGAAACAGGGTGCTCCAAGGAGAAAGTGGTGGACTCCAGACAGGAGAATCTGAAACAACACTGATGATGCTCCTGGTCCAGCCTGAGGCCAGAAGACTGAAGGTTTAGGAGAGATGTAGCCTAGAAAAAAACCGAAATAGGTAAGTTAGATATCTCATATATTTGGTCATGTAGGTAAGCAATAACATTCAGAAGGTTTCCATGATCTGTTGAGGATTTTAGGAAGAATGAAACAAAGCAAACAAAAAATGGCTCTAAAAAAGATAGCTATTATTAGATCCAGGGGAATAAATTTAAAAATTTGTATACGGAATGAATTAAATCACAATTCCTGGTCATAATATTGTAAATGCAGACTATCGATATGGCCAATATGGAGAAGGTGGAGGAAGTAGAACCACGGTGGGAGTGCCAAGGTGATGCAGTACCTTTTCATAGCAGGAAATCAGCACATAACATCTAAAATCAATAAACCGAGAAATAATGGTATAATGATATGATTTAGAATCAGGGCTGTGAATGCTAGAATAGGGAAGAGCTCAAGGTACCATTTTTCATCACAAGACTTATTCTCTTTGATTTTAATTGTGCGCATGTATCACTTTGATAATTTTTTAAAAGACATGGCCAAGAGAAAGGAAACGGAGAGACGGTAGTCTTGGGAGAAAAGGCTTCTGATTTGCAAGAACACACTCTTGGGCACTTACAAAGGTTGTGCTCTGAAGGATAGAGTGAATGACCTAAACAGTGCACTGCAAGAGAGCCGATGACTGCCAGGCTCTCCTGCCCCTCAGAACCAGATCGATAGCCGAGACAAGGCATTGGAGAAGGGACAGTACAAGTAGGCACCACCTTGGGTGGACTCCTCCTTGCCCCCTCCCCTCTTCCCACTTTGTGGCCGTGGGTGAACCCTCCTTCTCTCTGGGCTTGGATTTGCAGCAAGAGTGGATTGGACTGTTGGTCTCCTAGGGTCACTTCTGTTTTTAATATCCTGGTCATTTGTCACTCCAGAGGTCCAGAGGAAAGGAGGCGAAAGTAGAAGACAAAATGGAGATGAATAAAGAGGAGAAGGGGGACAGATGACACGAAGAGAGAAGACTGAGGGGGAGGAGTATGGAAAGAGAGAGGAAAACCCAACGCTGCATTTGTTGAGAGTAAAGCACGTGCCTTGACATTTTGTATCCTTAATGGAGGCTAATTAAATGATTGGAGGCACAGCAGATCAAAGAGCCCTCAGCAATGCATCCCGAAATAGAAGGCTCGGTATTTATTTGGAAGACAGTAATTTCATTTTTCAGGGAGAATTTTCGGTAAAAAGAGTTTACATGGACAATTAAATTCTTACCTTTCAACACAGCTGCCTGAGAGCTATAAAAATAAGAATGTCTCATATTTCCTATGAGTCAGCACTTTCTATGGATGTATATTACCTGATTGGGTCCTCGCAACACTATCGTGAAGTCAGGACTACTCTCCCCATTTCCGCATCAGGCACACTGTGCCTCAGAGAGGTGGACTCATCGGTCCAGCAAGAAGGCAGAAGCCCCAAGGTCAAACCACGGTCTCTTTTATTCCCAAACCCGTGTTCTTTACCTCTGCCCCTCTGTCTGTGGCTCTCCTAACCTGAGAAACAGTTACAGAGGAGAGAGTTCACCCAGCCCTCCTTTCCAAGGAACGTGGTCCACTTCTCCATCTCCATGCTCATCTCCTTTGTCCTCATTTTCTTTCTGGCCTTCCTTTTCATTTTCTCTCTCTGAGCCTTCCATGTCTCCTCCTCCCTCCTCTTTTATCTTCTTCATCTTTTGGAACAGGCGCCTCATTCATATTGTTCAAAAATGGAACCAACGGTGGAGGTAGGTGTTGAGAAATTCTGCTCCTCCACTGCCCAGCCACGTGCTCTTGCCTCCACCCCAAGTCTCTGCCATCATTCGTTTCTTTGGTATCCTCTCAGTACGTCTTTCCGCCGACACAAGAACACAGAAACGATGTTCCTATTTCCTACTTTCTTACCCCAAAGTTAGCATCCCACATTATAACATACTTTTGTACTTCCCTGTTTTCACTTAGTGATGTGTTCAGGAGATATTTTGATTTTAGTTCACAGGGAGCTTCCTCACTTAAAAAATATATATATATATACACATATATTTTTTTTTTTACAGGGACAGGCTATTCCAGCGTGTGAATAAACTGTAGGTTTATTTATCCAGTCCCTCAGACATGGACATTTGGGTGGTTTCCAGATGTTTTACTCTCACAGGCAATACTGCAAGGAATGATCTTGTCAGATGTCAGTTCATCCTGATCAGATGTAACTCCAGGAGCACGGTCGCTGGGTCCGAAGGAAAGTGCGTTTGAAATGTTGATAGCTGCCACCACCACTGAGGAAGACCAACATCTGCTTCCCTAGCACTTAACCAGTGGGCTGTTTTGTCAAACCTTTGGAAGTTTTCCAATTTGACTAAGGAAAAATTGTACCCTAGTGGAGTTTTAATTTTTCTGTCTGTGCTTATGAGGGCTCACAAGTATTTTAAGACCATTTGGCTTTCTTATTCTGTGAACTGCTTGTGACCTCTGCCCATTTTTCTATCGGTCTTGGGGTCTTACTCTTTTTTATCTCTCAGAGCTCTCCACGTCTTTTGGAGAAAACACTTTTCTGTGTCATGAGCTACAAATGTTTCCCCTAGTTGCTGTCTGTTTTCTTTGTGTTGTGCTTTGATTATGTTTTCTATATAGAACTGGTTGTTACCGATTCCAGTTACAGTTATGAGGGGTTTATTTTTGCTTCTGGAGTTTGAGACATAGATGTGCCAATCTACTCCAAGGTTATTGTATCAATGAGAGTCCTAATCAGAGTCCCAATTAGGATAATTCGAGAAGAGTTTATGTACAAAGGGATAAGTTACAAGGGCGTGTGGGCAAGATTTAGGGACCCTCCCCCCCACCCGAGGTTGGTGCAAGAATCAGGGCCTAGGAGCAACAGAGGTGTCATTACCCCTGGGCTCCAGGGGACCAGGGGCAGACAGGTTATTGCAGCCTGGAGGGAAAGAGAGCTGTGTAGACCAGGCCAAGTAGAGAAGAGCTCTCGTGTCTGTTGGGGAAACAGTGGCCTGCAGGAGGAAGCCAAGAAGTGAATACCCTGCCCTCATTTCCCTCAGGCCCTCCTCTGTCCTGTCATGGTTCCCCACTGGCCGGAGGGTGCAGGATCCTGCTGGTGTCATCCACGTGAGCAGCCTTCCACAGCAGGGAATAGGGAGGGTGAGTGGATCGAAGTTCTGTGGGGTGCAGTGGGAAGTGGAGGAGATCCAGCACAGTTACAGAATGCCTGCTGGTAATGCTTACATAGTTTTATTTTTTACACTTAAAACTGATCCATCAGAGTTTACCTTGATGTCCTCGGTGTCGTATGGTTCCAACTTTACCTTTTTCCCTAACGGCTATCCACTTGTCCCAACACTGTTTATTACAAAGGCCACGTTTACCGACTGATTAGAGTATCCATATTTGTCATATATTAACATCCAGTGTACATTTGAGTCTATTTCTGGATTTTCTCTTCTGTTCCATTGGGCTATGTGTCTATTCATGTGCCATTTTATATTATTTGCCAAGGCCTTATGATGGGTTCTAAGAACTGGGGAGACCAGTCCCTCCTCTTTTTTTTTTTTCTAGTTTAGATTTTTCCTGGGCTAAGCTTGCTTATTTATTGTGACTGAACCTGCTTGTCTATTTCTAAAGGAAAGAAACTTATTAGTACATTTTGGAGGATTATGTTAAATTTATAAATTTATTGATGGATGAGTCACATCTTTAAACCATAGTTGATTTCTTCTTTGAAACAAAGATTTGTCAAGAAACCTGGCAGATACCCCCTTACCAATGAGAAAGTTACCATTTGCAGTAATTGAGAACACACCATTCAAGTAGTGTTCCTGCCAAAAATGCCTAACCTAAACCTACTCATGAGACCGTGTTATACAGAATCAAATTGGGGGCATTTTCCAAAAGAGATGGTCTATACTATTTAAAAATATCAGTATTGTCAGTTTTGCCTCAATAAAGCTGAAAAAAAATCAGGATCTTGAAGGACAAAAAAGAGTTCTAGATTAAAAGCGACAAAGGACATGACAACTCCAGGCGCCGTGTGATCCTGTTTGGATCCTGGATCAGGGAAAAAACATCCATAAGGAACGTTAATGGAACAACTGATGAAGACTGAATATGTACTCTCAGTTAGGTCATAGTATTGTATCAATGTCAAATTACTTGAATTTGATAATTGTACTGTGGTTTTGCAAGAGCATATTCTTGTTCTTACAAAATGCACACTGAAATACTTCGGGGTAAAGGGTGTTTGCTACTCACTTTCAAATTGTTCAGGAAAAAAATAATATGCCTATGCATTTAGATAAGAGTAATGAAGTAAATATGGAGAAATGTTAGTAATTGATAACTGGGTGAAAATATGTAAGAATTCTTGGTGCTATTCTTATAACTCTTGTGTAAATTTAAAATTCCTGAAAAATAAAAAGCTAAAACAAATGAAAGTTTGGGTGAGTGGATAGGGAGAAGATAATGTTGAAAGGTGTGAACTCCTTCCTGCTTTTAGCCAATTTGAGTTTGATTCTGCCTTGTAACATGTTGTCTTAAAACCCAGAGGAATGGGGCGCCAGGGTTGCTCAGTCCATTAAGCATCTGCCTTCGGCTCAGGTCATGATCTCGGGGGGAATCCTGGGGTCAAGCCCCACATTGGGCTCCCTGCTTCAGTGGGGAGACTGTTTCTCCCTCTGCCTCTGCCTCTGCTCTCCCCACCCCCCACCGCATGTTCACGTGTGCTCTCTCTCTCTGTCTTGAATAAATAAAATCTTCAGAAAAAAACAAACCCAGAGGAATATCAAGTTAATTAATATTACTCCATTTTATTTTCAATTCCCATAACGAATCACTACTTTGACTGCAGCACACACACACACACACACACACACACACACACTACGAATTCCTTCTGAAGCAGGTCCAAGAGTCAGTTGTTATTGGGCATTGCCATGGGCCGAGTGCCTCCTTCTCACAGGACCAAGAGAACCTGCAAGATTGCTGAGCTTGCCCCAGGGATTTGGGTGTTCCTAGTGTCAATGACCAGCAAGTGATATTTGATCTTGGTTTAAAAAACCAAAGGGAATCTCTGAGATGTTCTTCTTTGGGTCTATCTCCCCAGTAATAAGAACAGTGCCTCCCACCACTAATTTCTGGAATGTTAACAGTGCTCCAGACTTTATTTTGTTCACTTAATCTCTCATGATCTTGTTTTCTTAGAAGAACCTGGTGGGTAGTTACTATTATTACCCCCATTTGACAGATGGGGAAAGTGAGCTAACACCCCCCTCTAACGAGTGGTAGGGATGGGACTCAAAGCTGGCCATCTGCTTCTAGAATATGCTCTTTATATTCTCTGTGGCATCTTCACAACGCCCAACGTCAGGTGCAGTCTCAGGGGTAGGGTCTGTGAGGTGGCCTCCTCACTACCAGCAGGCTCTGGACCCAGTAAAATTGGGAGAAACTGTAATAATCACTAGAAACAGATAGCTCTTTGCCTTATAAAGTGTGAACCAGCGCTTCAGAAACTCAGAATCCTTGTTGGCCAAGGACACAGCCTCCAGGAACCTGTGAGAACGGTTTGAGAAGGGTTTGTATACAAATTGTGCGTGCTCCAGGAAAGGATTCACAAATAAATCCTATGGATGCAAAGGAAGACACGAGGTCACTGACAAAAGGAAACAGGATTCAGGAAGCAGATGCTCTTTTGCAAACAGACCCAGAAGCGCTAAGATGTGGGCGCAGGAAGAAGCAGCATGGGGACAGAGATGCTGCACGGGGAGACGCTGGATGTCGAGCAGTACGGAGGGGACTCCCACCTGGGCGAGACTTCTCCAAGCCACTGGCATCTGCACTCCAGCATTTACTGACTGCCCTTCTGCTGTGCTCTGAAGGCAGTCGGGAGTGTATGTGTGCGGATGTTCCATCTGCCATTGTGTGTGTGTGTGTGTGCACACGAATCCCCATAGCGCACGCACACACACACACACACACACACAGAGATTATGATGGAAGCTCATCTTGGTTACCTGGTGATGCCAGGATTTTAACTGGATTGTACTAGGTTATTAATCCCCAATTCTTGGCAGAGCCTGATTAAGGAGTGGCCCAGCTGGGCAGCAATGGCCCGAAGTGTCACTCCACATGGGCCACCGCAGTGGCCATGGTTGGTACTCTGTCCAGGTCCCCATGGCCCCACTGGTTCTTGGGTGCCTAAGCCCCGGCATCCTTGAGCTTTGCTTCTGATGGCAACCCCTATGCCTGGACTACCCACGGGCAGCTGGAGAAGTTGGCCTGCATTTGCGATCCCACAAGTGTCCAGGAGTCACATCCCCATTGGGGGGAAGGGAGGCTTTAGCAGCAGCTGTCTGGGAAAGGGGTATGAAAGCCCAGGCCCCTTGCTCTGACAGAGGACAAGGTCCAAGGAGTAATTTTCACTCTAGCTCATCTGCAAGATGGGCTGAGGCAGCGGTACAGCCCGGTGTGGCCACCTCCCATTTCCTGCTCTGCTGTCCCAGTACCCTGCATAAGTCACATGCCCACAAATCCTGGCCTCAGGCCCTGCTTTGGGGGAGTCTGGCCTCTGACAACCGCTATCACAGTCCGAGAAATGCAATGAGGGAAGAGAAAAATGACATTTACCTACAGAACTTGACTCAGGGAGATTGCCCAATGTGTTTGGAAAGAATTCTTGACTATTTACTTCGTTGTGAGGGGTGAGCCTCACCCACTCCAATGTGCTGGCTCAAGTGCCTTCTAGAGAATGCAGATCCAATTCCCTGTGGGCTTTCTTGTTTGTTTGTCTTCTGGACTAGATATATAAATTGTTGCGGGGGTGCTGAGCGGAATTGCTTAGGGTGATGGTGTGGAGCTTGAGCTTTGCCTGGAGGGGACAGGGAAGAAGGGGGGCTGGAGCAGCACTCAGCTCCTCCTCGAAATAGATACTGAATGGTATTAAATTCCATTAAAATGTTAGTTTTCTTGGGGTACCCACATGCCTCCAGCCGCCCCTGCTTCCTGGTGAGCAAGAGGCGGATTTTCTGCTGAGCTCTCTGAAGAGGAGCTAAGGAAGGCAGAGGCTGCTGGGGCTGGGAGTGGTGTGCATGAAGGGCCGTCTATGGCACTGAAGTCCTCTGGGGAGCAGGAGGGAGCTACAGACCTGGGTACCGCTGGTGCCCTTCCGAGTGGCCTGAGGAGTCAGATGGTGGGACCAGAGGTGACCCTCCATGACTGTTGGATGAGTCACAGTTGGCGGGGGGGTGGGTCTGGTGCAGTCCTGGACAATGCATTTCATTTGTAAATCTGGGAAGTATAGGGACATTCTTTAACAGGTGGAGAGAGGAGCCGGCCCCTCCCACATCAATCACCCATTAGACATGTGTTTTAAGTCTGAATTTTGGTGGAACTTGGGTGTCATGACCAAATTAACACGATAGATGCCATACAGCTAATGGGTCTAGTGAATATACCAAAGGTTTAGCCAAACTAATGTCTGCAGCAGAACACAATTAGCAAATGTATGAACCACTCACCTGTTTATGTATCAAGTCTCGAGACTGTCCATTACACTCAGTAATGGACAATAATAAATTATTAGATTATAACACATTATTATATAATATCTTATGTGTGATTATATTATATTATATTAATTAATTAATTATATCAATATCTTATGTATATGATATCACTTTGTGTTAATGTATTATGTACAATATATTGCTATGTTATAACAGATCATGTATAATATATTTTTAGTAATTTATTACTAAGCATTATATATTAAATATCACCATTTAATTTTATATATTAAGTTAATGCATAAAATGGAATATTATTATGTGTTAGAATATTATATATACATAGTACATATTTACAGTACCTTTTATTGTGAGCAAGGGTCTCACGGTGGGAATGTTCCAGTCTGTTTGGAGAGAGAAGAGCGGTCAGTCTGCTCTGTGTAGGCCTGTACAAGGACACAGAGTAGGAGAGGAGGATGGAAGGGGATTTTCGGATTACCGTTATAGGGCTCTGTGGGGATCTGAGCTGCATTCAGTAGACAAGGGGACACTTGCTACTGAGCACTTCGTGCAGGCCAGGTGCTGTGCTAGGTACAGAAGAAGCGGCTACAAATGACGTAGGTGGGGCCCCTCCTTGGTGGAGGCCATCCATGCATGGAGACCTGGGAGGAGTTACCCTGAGAAAGAGAAGAGAAATGCAGGGTACCCCAGTGCCGCACAAGGAGGGGCTATGGCCCGACAGCTCTGGGGAGCGGTCTCAGGACCTGGAGTTAGGTAGGTGAGTGGTAAAGAGAAGGGCTGGCTGGTACACAAAAAAGAGAGTTTCAGACCAAAAGCCAGCTCCTTTGAGATGCCCAGGGGGAAAAGGGGCTCTCCAGGAGCAGAGAGCTGGGGGGAGCAAGCTGAGATGTGACTGGGACATGCGTGCTCGAGAGGCCCAAGCTAGGGGTCCACTGCCAAGTTCAAATGCACTGAGAGAGGAAAGAGCACGGCAAGAAGCTGGGGCTGCTAAGGCAGAGGGTGGGGTATTGAGGGGCCCCTGGGCCGGTGACATAAACTGGCAGCTCGGGGAGTTTGGACTCTGTGAGTGGGCAGGAGAGGCAGCCTGAGGAGCTGGAGCCTGGAGCAGGGGCGGGCTGGAGGCTAAGGAAACCTGTGCTGCTCATGGAAGCCAGGGCAGGGTCTCAGTGCTGAGGGGTCCAGCAAAATTGGCATGGGGGTGGAAGGAAAGGAGGCATCAAGGAAGACTGGAAGATTCTGGGCAGAATCCATCATTATTGAAGATGGGGGATGCATCTTGGGAAAAGGCTGAGATTTGATTTAATATTTCTAGCATCGCATTTGGAAAGTTGGTTGAGCTTGTTTTTTTTTTTTTTTTTGGATTGTCTTAGGATTCATAAATTCAAATAGACTTATGAAACAAAAATATGATTTTTGAATTAGTCATTGATAACCTCTAACTGAACAGATCACTGGATTGCTTGCTAATTGCTTGTAATTGCCAGATCATACATATAAACAGCGTGGGAGTTCCCGCTCACTACACATACACACACACACATACAGGCACACACACGCAGCCTCTGAACTGTGTGTTACAAAGGTGTAATAATCTGACTTCTGAGAATCATGTGGAAGGATTAGAATAAAGGCTAGAGGATTTAAAAAAGAAGGCTAGAGGCTATAGGGAGCCCGTTCTGACTGTATAATGATGAATGTCTTAGAGCAGCGCGAATGGAATGGCTAATCGGCACACAGACCAGCACTCTCTGGGAATGGTTCAAAGAAGGCTGATTGAGGAGATAGTATTACACAGGGTGCACGAACGGGCTGATGGTCTCCAAGGTGACTCTCAACTGTGAGTCTACGATCCTGGGATTTCACAGTTTTAAAGAAGGTACTTTGGGGGTCTTCTTTTTCCTCCCTCAATTTATTACTTCCTGCCCACAATTGCATCAAAACAGCCTATGAATGTTCTCCTTTAGGAAAAACCTGAGCTGACTGACCCTGGAGTAGCAGCTGGGCTCGATCAGTCCCTGCTGGTCCCTCCTGTCTCCCCTTAGTCTGTGGGCCGGCATTCCCTGAAGCCCTGAACTCTAGCCCGAGTAACCCCGTGGTTTCGGCAGGGTCACAGTGCAGGAGCCAGACCTGGTTTCTTCCCTTCGCATTATGCCCTCACATCCCATCATGTCCCCCACCAACTCCCCATCCCCCTCCCTCCTCCTATCTCCCCACCTTGTTACTCTTCATCCCCATTCTCTATCATCGCCCCCCTGCCCCTCCCCCCGCCCCCACTTCACTGCAGACCAAGGGAGCAGAGTTGATGGGAGCCAAGCACTCTCTTTGCAGAGATTTCCACAAGGCTGCAAGGAGAACTTTTCAGAAGAGATCATGCTGCTTGGTGACCTAAAGATGCAGAATGCCAAATTGCTCATTACCTTCTTCGAAAGTTCCAGGGTGAGGCTGTTTTGTCTGTCCTCTGCCCCTGAAGTGTAATAGAGAGGCGGATGAGAGCCTCAGCTCCTGCAATCCCCAGGGAACCCTCCGTGCTGAAGCTGGTGTCCGGCCGTCCATCCTGCCGGCTATCCCTGCCCTTCCCCGGAGCCCCTGGCTGCAGTGTGGTCTTCCAGCACCAGCGGCTGCAAGCACGCTTTCCGTCCCTCAACAGGTCTCTCTGCTGGTATTGCTATCCACCAGCTGTTCCAAACCACAGACCCTGCAGAGTAAAGCACTTGACGGCATAACCCCTCGGATGGCAGTGCACAAAGAGGTCACACTTGAAGAAGGCAGGAAAATAGCCCTGGACTGAAATGTGGGACCCTGTCCCCTGTCTGACCTTGGAGACATGGCCCATCTTGGCATCCCTCTGGCTCCTCCTCTGTGGCTAGAGGACATTGAAAGCAGTCATCTCTGAGGTGCAGCCAGCTGGAAGTCTCTATCACCTGACAGCTGACATTCTAGGAAAGAATTTAAACGAGGGTTTATTTTTCTCCATCCTTGTAGTCTTTCTTAGGTTACAAAATTAGGAAATCAAACCAAAGCTGGACACAGAATATGCCCTTCCGGGGTGGCAGCTATTTCTAGTGTGTTCCTCAACTCCAGACCTCGCCCTTGGTCACCAGCGTTTGCACTTCCTTCTTTTTAGCTACTGCTTCTTGATACTCACAAGGGACAATGCTATTCTGTGCCACCTTCCCTTGGTGTCCCCTTGCAAGCCCCCAAGCCTGTGTTAATGCCTCTCTGGGACTCCCAGGCTGGCTGGGCACAGGAAACCGAAATGACATTCTGGGGAAAAGGAGAAAGGAAACCGATTGGAGCAAAGATAAGCCAGAGTTGGAGATTGGACTGAGTAGCATCTCTGGCCAAAGGGAGCATTTGGCCGTGATGGGCTCCGTGGATGAGTCAGCACAGGAACGGCAAACACAGCTTGTCAGGTCCCGAATCTGTGATGGAGCAGAATATTGATTGCACTGGGGTGCAAATGAGAGAGAGAGACAGATAGGGAGGGAGAGAGAGCCATTTACATCAGACAGATGCGGATAAAGAGGCGAGAAGCAGTCAGCCCTGGTTTTCCTTCCCAAGAGCCTGTTCCTAAGAGCTAAGGCCGGTTCCACACGTGCATGCCGTATCTTTACTAAACCCTGGGCAGCCCTCTGCTGGCTTCCAAATAAGTTAGAGGTGAGCTGACATGGGGGCAGAGGAGAAGACAGTGGGGGTGCAAGGCTGCTGACGGTCTGTGAATGTGCCCGCACACCTGGCCACTTCTGTCGGCAGCCACATCTGCTCCGTTCGGAACCGGGCTACCTTCTTCAGCGGCAATAATGCCCTCTGCAGGGAAGGCGCTGAGCCCAAGGAGCTGACCCATTCACCCTTGGCTTTGTACCAGCAGATTCTGTTGTCCATGGATGAAATGACTATGTTGCCAGAGAATAGGACTTCAGAGCAGGGAGCACGAAATACATTCCAGACAGAAAGAAAGGATTCATGTTCCCTTTGAGTACAGGGTCAGCCCATCGGAGGACAACCGTGCCGTCTCCCCCTCAGCTATGTGTGGAATGAATCTCCCAGAGTTAGACTGTTGGGAAAAGGGAAGTGAAAAATGTAGTCTTGGAGAACGGGACACCGTGTACCTCTATGGGTGAAGGATTCCAGAGGGCATGTCCGCATTGGTTTTGTCGTATGTTATCCGGTACAACACTTTGCCTAATTAGCAACAAAACAAGCCACTTTAGCAAGCATTTATTAAACAGCAACTATGCCCCAGGCATGCTGCGAGCTGTGGAGCTTCAAACATGACTGAGACCCTGACTTAGTCATATGCTTGCTCATGGTTTTGATGGTTGTCAGGGAGGAAGTTAGTACTGCAAATGCTTAATGGAACAACCTGGTAAGTAGTCACTAGAATGTTTGAAAGAACAAAAAGCATTACACATTTAAATTTTATTTATTTTATCAAAGAACAAAAATAAACTGAAGTTGTTGAACCTTAAGTAAATGTTTCTCACCGCATATTCTCTAAATATAAGAGTTTACAGAGTTTATATCTGTATGCACACACATACACATCGATGCTCTCTGTCTGGGTTTTAGAACATTATTGGTTGTCTCTTTCCAAATGAAGATGAGGATATTGGCATTCTCCTAGTGCTTCCGTTTCTCTTCCTCTTGCTCTTAATTCTATTCAGTTATATCATTATTTCTGGTTGAATTGAGTTCCCTAAAAAGATATGCTCAAGTCCTAACCCCTGGTACCTGTGAAAGTGACTCTATTTGGAAATAGGGTCTTTGCAGATGTAATAAGGTTAACAAGGCCATATTGGATTGCAGTGGGCCCTAATGCAGTGAGTGCCTGGTGTCCTTATAAGGAGCAGGAAATTCTGACACAGACACCAGCAGAAAGACAGCTGTGTGAAGACAGACAGAGATTGGAGTGGTGCAATCATAAACTGTGGAATACCCAGTGTTGCTGGCGACCATCGAAGCTAGGAGAGAGGCCTGGAACAGAGTCTTCCCTTGGGCCTCCAGAAAGAAGCCACCCTGTCAACATCTTGATTTGGACCTGTGGCCTCCAGCACTGTGGGGGAATCAATTTCTGTTGTGTGAGCCCCCCAGTCGGTGACAAATGGATAGTTATTTTTGTATCGTCCTAGTTTACATTGTCTATCAGTCACATTCTGTTTGGGAACCATAACTTTTTTTTTTTTTTTTAAGATTTTATTTATTTATTCGACAGAGAGAGAGAGAGAGCACAAGCAGGGGGAGTAGCAGAGGGAGAGGGAGACCCCCCGCTGAGCCCGGAGCCTGACGGGGGGCTCGATCCAAAGACCCCGAGGGTCATGACCTGAGCCGAAGGCAGACGCTTAACTGACTGAGCCACCCAGGCGTCCCGATGGCCCTCACTCTTACTGGTGTGTGATGCGTGTGTTTTATGATGACGTAGATTCATTGTTCACTCGCTGTTTCTTTGGCCGTGCAGTCTCCCTTTCCTCGTGCCTTGTCATTTTATCTTCTTGGCTTTGAACTCTTGGTGAATTCCCTCCCCACCTCCCTCCCCCCTTCCTTGGCCCTGTTCTTTGTGCTATATGTTTGCTTAGCTGCCCGGCCATTTCTTTCATCTGACACATGCCTGAGTAGCTCTCTGCAGACCTTCCATTTGCTCTGAATCAAAGAGGGTAACTTGACATTACTCCTTCCTTCTCGGAGACCAAGTTGTTTTTCTCTACGAGCATTTTGAAGCCTGAGTATTTCCCTCTCTGTTGCCTTAGAGAATTGCAGGTGTAGAGGGAAGGAATTCAACTGACATGAGCTGGTGTGTTTGTTGGACTGTCTAGACTTTCTTTCATGAAAGGAAATTTCGTTTACTATCTGGTGACAGGCCCTACTCCGCCCCATTGCAGGGCATACCCCACTCCCATGGGTACTGCGCTAAGGGTTTCAGATTATTTCCCCAAAGCAATGTGCACTCCGCCAGGCCTTAGGTGAGGCCCTGCTTCATCCACTTCCCTGTTTTAACCAATTCTCCCCCCACAACTGATTCCACTCCTCCTCTCTCAGAAGAGGAGAGAGAAACAGCTTGGCTCTCAGGATTTGGGGGACCCACAATTATGGCTCTGGGAGCAGTGTGGCATCTGCCTGATCACTTGTGCTCCAGGCCACATTCTTCCTTGCCTGGGCTTCCAATTTTTGAAATAATGTGCTTGTTTTGAGTTATACTCATCTCTCCCTTGGTTGCTATTGGAAAATTCTTTTTTTTTTTTTTTTTTGCCAGTTTAATTTTTTCCCCCTTACTTTTATTGAGAATTGGAAAGAGAAATTCTGTAAAGCCATCTTCACTACTAAAAATAATGAACTTATGTTGAAGTTATTTAACATAATAGCAACTGATGTTGACTAGGTAGATGGTGATAATATTGTCACTCAGACTTCTAATTTCATCATCTTTTTTTTTTTTTTAGATTCTGTTTATTTATTTGAAAGAGAAAGAGAGAGCACAAGTGGGGGGAGGGGCAGAGGAAGAAGCAGACTCCCCACTGAGCAGGGAGCCAGATGTGGGACTGGATCCCAGGACCCCGGGATCATGACCCGAGTCGAAGGCAGACGCTTCACCGACTGAGCCACCCAGGCACCCCTAATTTCATCGTCTGTATCCTACGGAATTGACGAAGGGAAAAGAACGACAAAGGATGAGTTTTGCTTGCTCTGGAGAGGGTTCTCCAGAGAAACAGAACCAATAGGATCCATTTATACCTGTATGTGTATTTAATTTATTATCTGTGGAGGGAGATTTATTATGAGGAATTGGCTCGTGTGATTATGGGGGCCCAGAAGTTTCACAGTCTGTGTGTGAGAGCACAGACCCAGGAGAGCAGGGGTCCAGTTCCAGTGTGAGCTGGAGGCCTGAGAACCAGAAAAACCAGTAATGTCAGTCCGGGTCCAAGTCCCAAGACAGGAGAAGACCAGTGTCCCAACTTCATAGGCAGGCAGAGAGATGGAGAACTCCCCATTCCTCCACCTTCTTGTTTTATTTGGGACAACAGTTGTTCTGTTTGTTCTATCTAATCCAAGAGATGGATGAGGCCCACCCACACTGGGGAGGGCAATCTGCTTCCATCAGTCTGTGGATTCGAATGCTAATGTCTTCTGGAAATACCTTCACAGAGACAGCCAGAGCAACATTTAACCAGATGTCTGGGCATCCTGTGGCCCAGTCAAGCTGACACATAAAATCAACCATCGCAGGCAGTATTCAGCATGGTAGCTAAGAATTCAGATCCCGGAGTCAGAGGGACACAGGTTTGAATTTTGGGCCCTGGTATACATGCTGTGTGGCCTTATTTTAGGTGACTTCATGTCTCCGAGCCATAGTTCCCTCATCTGTAAGATGGGAATGAAAAGAGAACCACCATAAGGGCTAGTTGCGAAGATGGAAGGAGATATGGCGTGAAAGCTATGAGCTTTGTGTTTGGAATTAAGAACACTTGGGCTGGAAGGTATCATCGAGTCCCTCTGATGGATTTTCTTATGGATTATATAGGAAAGATTAACTGGAGCCCAGACAAGCTCAGCCTGTCTCTGAGGAGAGGGTAAGGTAATGGAATTCGTGCGTGGTGCCTGGAATGGACATAAGAGATATACAGCGAGACTATAGGTCATTCTGTACCATGCAGGGCACTTGGGTCAGCCGCATTGGTGAGTCCAGTTGTCAGCTGGCTGGGGCTGCCATGGGCAGCCTCTGAAGCAGGATCTGAGATCAGCCAGGTGCTTGGGCATTTACTGTCAGATGACTCTACTGGCGTGAACTCCTGTATTCATCCCAATGGGGCAGTCTTCACATTCCCCCTTTTCTCCATTAGTCTTATCTTTTAGCTTTAACCCAATATGCCCTTTCGGGGTGGAATTTTAGAAAAGCAATTAGGTGAGTGTGGTGGGAGCCCAGCCATCATCAATAATGGTGTCAATATTCAGCATGATTTATTCATCACAACAAAACTTCTGAGCACAAGGCCTTCACCAGGCATTCCCTCCTGATCCTTACATGACCTGATGATGCAGCATAAAGGGGCTTTTTCCCTTTTTTGGGTCATCCGTGGGGAAACGGAGACACAAAAGTGGTCAATTGCTTACCAAGAGACACTCAACAACTGAACAACTCAACCTGGAGACAGGAAGTCTCAAGCCCATCATGTCTCCTTGCCAACCGCACTGCTTCTCGGGTGGGCTCATCACCACCCACCCAGAGCTCAGGAGCAGGACTCCTTGGGCAGAGATCAAGGCTAGTTGACATTGTTTGGCCATGGATCTTACATGTGGTTCCAGTCACCAGGATAGCAGGTGCAGGTACTCTCATTTTAATGTGGTGTTTTCCAAGGAAGCAGCTTTATGACTTAAATCTCAAGCCCTCTCCTTGGCATCTTCCCAGCCACACCTTCCCTCGGCTTCAGAGGTATCGGTGGCAGCAGAGATGTTCCTGTGTACACCATGTTGTGACTTAGCTTGCTCTCTGATCCAGCCCTTGTCATTCTATCCTGAACACACTAGGTGCTCAATACATATTTGTTGAACTGACTTAGATCAAGGGATCCATTCCTATTCAAAGAATAATGGTTTGATAACACTGAGGATGTTCCAAGTAGATTTCAAAGGCAATACCAAAAGGAGATTTTTTTGGGGGGGGGGCGGTCAGGGAAATTCAGGAACACTGGCTTCTGTAAAGGCTTTAATACAACAATGGTTTATTTTGCCATTACATCCTAGTCCAGTGTAGGTCTGGGGTGCCTTTCCTGCACGGTCTGGGCTGTTCTGTCACTGTCCCACCCGCAGGTAATTCTTACAGAAGGTCCTGCTTCTGAGTCAAATATGGGTGATGAAAGTTCTAACTTCAACTGAAACTGTCTTGTGTCTTCCACAAAAAGCTAGACTCACAACACAAATACTGATTTAAAAAACTGTGTTTATGCTGGTGATCAGGGAAGCCTAATTAAAAATGTGATTACCTTCCAAATTACCTTTATCAAGTCATTTTGTTCTTTAAAAAAATGTATTAAATAGGTAATGGTGCATTGAGTCTCATGCTCTACAATGTGTGGAATGCAAAAGAAGTAGAACGCATTGCCCACAAAAGTTAGGAATCTATCTAGTGGGGGATTAAGGGATAGTTTGGGAGTGAGTAAAAAGTGAGAGTCTCCTGTCTTATGGGTATCTGAAGTTGGGGACTATGAACAAGCCATTGGTTTTGTTGGAAGTGGGCACGTAGAGGGGTAAAATGGTGGTCTAATGGGCAGTTTGCTGAAGCGGAGAGCAGATTTAATCCAGTAACATTAACAATGTATTTAATTGACCTTTCTCACTTGTCATGTGACAATATGGTCAAAGATGAAGGTGCAGGTTCATGTGAAATGTGAAAGATACAGTTGCTAGGATAACTTTTTTGTGGGTGGGGCTTAGGAGGCCAGGTGGGGGGGAGCGAAGGGGGTCCCATTGTGTTTGTTTTTTTGTTTTTTGTTTTTTTTGGCTTGGCCAAAAACTCAGTAATTTTTCTATGTACCATATTTTGCCTAAATCATGTGCCGATGGTTCTGGAAAAAAAAATGAAAATGAAAATGTGGACACTTGTATCATGGCCAGAACATTGTCCTGTGATAGTATGAGCACTGCTTCAGCTAAAAGTATAATTTTTGTTTAAACCTAGAAGCGGGACAACAGTTTTCCCACAGTCTGCCCTGACATAGGAGAAGAAACTGTTTCAGCCATGTGTTTACTTTTTTGCCTGCCTCATTGTAATGCATTAAGAAATGGTGTAGTTTAAATAATGCAATATATGTTAAGAAAAAAAAAGAAGAAGAAGAAGAAGATAGCAGGAGGGGAAGAATGAAGGGGGGGAAATCGGAGGGGGAGACGAACCATGAGAGACGATGGACTCTGAAAAACAAACTGAGGGTTCTAGAGGGGAGGGGGCTGGGGGGATGGGTTAGCCTGGTGATGAGTATTAAAGAGGGCACGTTCTGCATGGAGCACTGGGTGTTATGCACAAACAATGTATCATGGAACACTACATCTAAAACTAATGATGTAATGTATGGGGATTAACATAAGAATAAAAAAATTTAAAAAAAAGAAATGGTGTAGTTTACATGTTTTTGGAGGAAAACATGAATGTTTAATTTACTCTTAATACCCCAACTATCAGATTGAAAAAAAAAAAATGAGAGTCTCAGCAGGGTTGAGTCAGGGTCCTTTAGGAGCCTCTTGGAGGGAATCTAGCTGGGTCCTAGGATGACTCGGAGAGGACAAGCAGGTGAGAACTAACAGGGCACTAGAACTTTCCAGGCAGAACGGAGCTCTGGTAGAGGGACTGGCCTGGGGAGAAAGTGCTGAGGGAGAGGGAACGTGGCGCATTCAGAGATCTGAGCAGTTTCCTGTGGCCTGAATGTTTGGGTGGAGGGGACCAGCGTGGCAAGAGAGATGAGCAGGTGTCAAGCCTGAAGTCCTTGAACACCGAAGGCTGAGTCAAGCTCTTGGACTTTTTCTTCTCTTTGCTGTGTCTAGCCCTTTCTTTCCAGGCCCGGGACTCTGTCTTGTGTCCTACCCCTGCTCTTGACCATCTGTCAGGCACAGAATTCCATGATCCTAGGGGAGCTGTTAGCAGACATACACACGTGTTCATAAAATAAGAGATAAGCCACTGAATTGGGAGAAGATATTCGCCACACGTGTAACCGACCAAGGATTAGCAACCAGAGAACATCAAGGATTACTATAAATCAATAAGAAACAACTCCATAGAAAAACCAGGGAAAGCACGGACTAGGTGCTTCGCAGAAGTGGAGCCATGGATGACCACTAACAAAAGGACAAGATGCTCACCAGATTGGCCCTCAGGACGATGTACAATAACTCACAGCATTCAGGCTGCTCTTTCAGCCTAGGCTCTTTGTGTTTTTATTCAGGGACATTGAAAACCAAAACACCTCTCTGATCCAAAGGGATGGGCACTCAGACGGTGACATTTCCAGTCTTAGGTCAGGTTGGGAGAGAGGATATTTGGGGCAAAGAGTGCCTTATTTTTCGAATTTCATCAAGTGAGAGACTGCGCCCTTCTTTTACTTTTAAGGAGGCAAAGGCTGCATTTTTGGTTAATCTAAGCACTTGGTTGAGTTTAATTTTGGTTTCCATAGAATAATGCATGCAGCTGCCCGCGTCCCTGGGGGCAGCAGCCTGAAGCTATCACTGTAATGGGGTCCTGACAAAGTTTTCCAGCCTCAGCTCACGCAGCAGCCCTCCTACAATTTCTCCTCCCTTGCCTCTTATACCCCATACCCAGGCACAGGCCCTCTGAATAGGCTACAATGTTCTAAACCCCGAAACTTTTGCATATACCTCCTGCTCTGGTTGCAATGCCCCTTCTACCTCATTCCACCCCTCCCCACCCAGAAAACTCCTACTCATCCTTCAAGACCCAACTGAAAATGCCCTCTGTGACTCATTCTTTTCCTGATTTACCCAGGCAGCACTAGTATGGTCCTTCTTCTGGGCTCCTATTGCATTTTAAACAAAAGAAAACTCTCTTCTATTATAGTGTTTATCTCATTGTGTTGTAACTATCCACATACCATTTGTCTTCTGCTCCGAAGTGAGAGACGCTGAAGATGGGAATTGTGTCTCTTCACTTTTGCATCAGGACTGCGCCTGGCCTTTGAGGAGTAAATGAGTGAATATCCTTTTACATGAGAATGAACATCCACCAATTCTCTGAATATTTTTAGGATGATCCTTTCATCTGTGAGGCATGGGTGTCCAGGAAAAGGCTGGCTGTATGGCAGAGTTGGGTCCCTAGGGGCTTTTGTGAACTGCACATTTATTCCATCCCAGTGAGCTCACACAGATTAGCAACTGCAATTTTGCCAGGAAAGGAAAAAGCACAGAAGTGTTTTCAGGATGGACTTTTAAGTTTACCTTTCTGAAAATCTCTTAGGAACTGCTTTTACCTAAGGGACACAATGTGGCCTTCTGAGTATAATATTTAGGTTTCTATGAAATCCTAGATGGATCTTGGGCCGTCATTGTCATGTTTCTGGGAGAAGACAGAAGGTCAGACCAGGGTTACAGAGAAGTACAGAAATGGAGACGCTGTGCTGTCCCCTGGCTTCCTCGCTTCCCCTCGGCTTTGTGATAATGGAGTTAGTTTTGAATGCGGGCTGCGGAGAAAAGGGCAGCCAGCTCCTATTCATAATGGGCTGCTTCCCGCAAAGCTGACTTGAATCCCACTGGGCTTGGAAACCACCACAGTCCTTCTAAAAAGGGCTCCTCCATGGCAGATGTGCTTCAGGGTGGTGCTCACCTTCTATAACTTTCTTTCAGAAGTGACCCGTTGGAGACAGATGACAGTGAAGGAGCTGGGGCTGGGGCCACTGCATACAGTCACCCAGCTTGTTCTCCGCACAACCCTAGGGGCCGCCATTCACTGGGACTGCTCTGGGATCCGTCTGTACTTGTCTTAGGCTCTGTTTCCAAGGGAGCCCAGACTAAGAAAGTGACCTCATGCATCTTGCTTAGGTGTGTGACAGTTTTCTCCTCTGTGTATGGGGTTGTGTGTGTGTGTGTGTCACTAACAGGGTAAGGCATTTGGCACAGCTTGTGGCCCTAAGTGGGCATGAGCTCTTGCCAGTTATCTGCATCTCACGAGGATGATTCCATCGATGGCTGAAGGGACCGTGTTCGCTTTCCTGCCCCCTGACATTTTGTTATCCCCAGAAATAGTATCTTAATTAATACTATAATTATCTGAAACTATCCATGGGGAAAAACACCAACTGCCAAAACCAGCACATGATGCCCCGTACTTCAGATTTGGGGAAACCTGTCTTCTTGAACTTCAGTAACGGTGGGATCGCACCAGAGTCTTGGTCCTTTGTGCGCACAGAGGTCACACGGGGACTCCTTCATCTTTGCATCAACAGGGTCCTTGCTGTCCGCAAAGACCTCACCCCACCCTGGGCAGATATGTAAGAAGGGGACGCGCATGCCACGCTTTGCCTGTGACATTTACTTAGCTCGTGGCAGCCTGTTTAAACAATCCTAGCCCGATAGTCTCTGTCCTGCTGAAGAGGGCTCAGTCACGTTATTAAGCAAAATTCCAGAGGGCAGACTTCTTTCTGTAGAGGGAAATCTGGATATCCTCCTGGGACTTAGATTGGGAACAGGGAGGGCTTCCTAGTGTTCCATGGGTGGAGACGGCCATGAAGCTAGAAACAGGACGCACCTGTGGCTCCTGCTTAGGGACTTGTCCAGTGACTCCCGAGCATCCAGGGGCTGAGGCTAACTTCTTTTAACCTGCCCTCAGCTGAGAGTTCCTCCTAGGCTCCCGCTCCCAAGGCCTCCAGGAACCCCCTGGGAAAAGACTGTGAGTTCATCCACCTGACCTGGTGATTCAGCCCTGCTGACCCTGGAGTAGATCAAATTTGTTTTAAGGGTGAATCAGACCTATTATGGCCCCTAGAGGGCAATTAGATTCCCAGACAAGGGGATTCTTAATGTCATTGTAGAGCCTGAAAGAGTTAATTAACTCCACTTAGTGAGGTATTTACTACCAAGGATCTCAGGCAGGGGATAGTTGATAAGATTATCTGGACAATAAAGATAAAAGAAATCCTTGCTAGGGGAGTGAATTAACTGGACAATGCTTCAATTACCCACAGTGGAGCCCTGGCTAATAAACGTTTTTTTCTTATTTTGGAGTCAGAACGATTTATGCTGACATCTAGATCAGAGGCAGCAAACTTTTTCCATAAAAGGCTAGATGGTAAATATTTTCAGGTTTGCAGCCCAGATGGCCTCTGCCACAACTCAGCTCCGCCATGGAAGCAGGAAAGCAGCCGTGACAACAGCAAACCAACCGGGGTGGCCATGTGCCAATAAAACTTTATTTGCAAACACAGGATGTGGGCCTGATTTGGACTGCAGGTGCTTACGTGAGAGTAAGTTCTTTCAGACACATTATCTTATTGAATTATCTTATTGGCTCCTCTCAATGGGCATTCACTCCTTGAATTTTTGTTGAGATTTTTCTTGATTTTTGTTGATTGAGTAGATTTTTGTTGAGCATCTACTATGTGCTTAGCGCTGTGGTAGGTGCCAGCAAATGGCTAATAAAAGGCTTATAAAAAGGCTAATAAAAAGCTTCATAAAGCTTCTAATCAGGTCTAGTGGAGGATACAGAGAAATGAACAGGCCTTGACACCACTGTCTGAAAAGCCCTGGGTGGGGGTCATTTCAGGTACAAGGGCAGAGAAGTCTAGACCTGCTAGTCTTGACAGGTCCTGGAGGAAGTGGCCTCAGAGTTGTAGCTGGAAGGAAGACTAAGAATGGGCTGGGCTGTCCAGGGAGCTCGGGATCTGGGAGAGGAGAAAAGGGATCATCCTAATGAAGAGGAAACAGTGAATCTGAGAAACAGAAAAAAGGTGTTAAGTCCTGAAGCCTTGAATTCTGGGGCAAGCTGTGAGCAGTTAACTGGAGAGAAGGGAGAGGCTGAACACGCAGGGTCCAGGGAGCCATGGAGCCAAGCCAAACCAAACCCAGAGCAAAAATTCAACTGAGTAAACCTGAAGATCTAATTGGCTTTGTGAAGGGATTCATGAACCAGGCAACACCTCATCCTCATCTCACAAATATTAGGGAGCTCTGAGGAGTTGTACCAAAAGGGGGGTTTTATAGGAAGGAGGGTAGGGCCAGAAAGTTGTTAGTACAAAAAAGAAAGAATTGTTCCAGGCAAGGTCACCTTCCCTTAGGGGGAGCAGGCAGGGGGTCTTAGTAGGTGGATTGCTTCATCCTCCTCTGAGGGATGGAGAGGGCCCCTGTGATAAGATTGTATCATTGGTTCTGACCAGAAAATACCTGCCTGACTGCTGAAGAACTATATTTCTCAGGGTGGTCGACACAGTAATTAGATTAGTTAGCAAGTCCCACTTTGGTGGCTTGGTCTAAATGATACCATTTTGGGCCAGTGGTTTTCTTTTTTCTTTTAAAATTCTAGCAGAGTTAGCATACAGTGTTCTATTAGTGTCCGGTGTACAACAGTGATTCAACAATGCTATACATTTCTCGGTGCTCATCACGATAATGGTCCTCTTGATCCCCATCACCTATTTCACCCCTCCCCCTCCTCCACCTGTTCTGGCAACCACCAGTTCTCTAGAGTTAAGAATCTGGTTTTATGATATATGTCTTTCTCTGTTTGACTTATTTCGCTCAGCATAATACCCTCCAGTTCTATCCACGTCGTTGCAAATGGCAAGATCTCATTCCTTTTGATGGCTGCATCATAATATTCCATTGTATATATATATATCACATCTTCTGTATCCATTCATCTGTCAATGGACATCTTGGCTCTTTCCACAGTTTGGCTATTGTGGACATTGCTGCTATAAACATCGGGGTGCACGTACCCTTTTGGATCCCTACTTTTGTATCTTTGGGGTAAATACCCAGTAGTGCAATTGCTGGATCATATGGTAGCTCTATTTTCAACTTTTTGAGGAACCTCCATACTGTTTTCCAGAGTGGCTGCACCAGCTTGCATTCCCACCAACAGTGTAGGAGGGTTCCCCTTTCTCCGCATCCCCGCCAACATCTGTCATCATATGACCTCACTGATATGAGGAATTCTTAATCTTAGGAAACAAACTGAGGGTTGCTGGAGTGGGGGGTGGGGTGGGAGGGATGGGGTGACTGGGTGATAGACACTGGGGAGGGTATGTGCTCTGGTAAGCGCTGTGAATTGTGCAAGACTGTTGAATCTCAGATCTGTACCTCTGAAACAAATAATGCAATATATGTTAAGAAAAAAAAAAGAAGAAGAAGAAGGTAGCAGGAGGGGAAGAATGAAGGGGGAGAAATCGGAGGGGTAGACGAACCATGAGAGACTATGGACTCCAGGAAACAAACTGAGGGCTCTAGAGGGGAGGTGGGTGGGAGGATGGGTTAGCCTGGTGATGGGTATTGAGGAGGGCACATTCTGCATGGAGCACTGGGTGTTATGCACAATGAATCATGGAGCACTACATCTAAAACTAACGATGTAATGTATGGGGATTAACATAACAATAAAAAAATTAAAAAAAAAAGAATCTTTTTTTTTATGGTTTCCTTTTCAACAGGACGATGGAGAGAAGTGACATGATTGGATTGGCACGAAGAGGGAAACCCATCCACCTAGGCTGCAGAGGAAAGACTGGGAGGGATGTGGGCAGGGACACGTGTGCAGTGATCCAGGCCAGGACAGGGATGGTGGCTAGACGCAGCAGACATGGGAGAAATGCCTGCATTCGAACGACCTAGGAGCTGAAATAGGCCAACGCTAATAAGTCTCTGTTGATGATCGGCCCTCTTTCTCACATGGGTTTGAGGTCTGTGAAGGTGTAGGAATGGGCATGGAGCCAAACTTGGACTTAGGGTCAAATGGGCCTTGGGGAACCCGAGGTGGAGCGAGCGGGAGGGGTGATAACCATGATGGGGAGGTGAAGTCAGGCTTCTGGGTGAGGACAAGCCGGCCAGCAGGGAGGAGGTGCTGCAGAATACAGGCAAAGAGCCACCTCTCCCATCATCAGGGAAGAAAAGGCGGTCCCCGAGGGAGAGGAGTGAATGTCCAGTGGCCAAGCCCCCCTCGACAGGCTAATTGCTTGATAAAGATGTTCTCATCTATGCCTTCATTTCAGTCTACAGGGGATCGTTTCTGTTTGTTTCAGGACATATATTAGATTTATAACGGAAGCCAATGGAGAATCAGATTCACTCAACCAAAACTCACCTTGCCATCGATTTGATTGGCACACATGTCAGAAGGCATGTCAGAGTCTAAAGGATCCTTAGGGGCAATCCGGCTCTGTCTGCACCCTGCCGGCACCTCCACCAGCTGCTCTAAGACCCCCGGTGGGGAGACCCGCGACAGTTGCCATGTGAGAGTTTTCACCCCTGAGTCAGGCTCCAAAACCCTAGGCCAAATGAAGGAGCTGGTTGACTGGCTGAGTGAGCTGCAGGCCAGAGGGAGCTCGGCGTTCATCCTGGCCGGTGATAGAGGTGGACTTGTGTAAGGCTTTGTAGCCCCCTCCTCACCTCCTGGGCAGTGCTACTAAATTGTGTGTTTGGCTCCCGGACATGGAGCCCCACTGTACAAAACTCCAAGGGAGGGGGGCAAATGCGTCCTGCACGTTTTTCCTTCCTCCCTCTGCTGCTGAAATTCTTGATGAGGTACTTCTTCTAGGGCAGTCCTGCCACTCGATGTTTATACCCACTGGCCAACAACATGGCTTCTTTGCATGGCGGACCCCATTGCTTTCTTGGGGGAACTGTTTGCCCGTCAAGGGAAGGTGAACTGAGTGGAAGGCAGTTTTGCTTGGCTGAAATCCATCCCCTTTCTCTACCAAGACTCATCCACAGACACCAGGCAGTGAAAGCCCGCCACAACCCAATGGTTTGGGATCTGACTTCCCCTGTTCCTCCTTCCCCTCCAAAAGGCCTCATGCCCTCACGGACAGGTGAGCAAAGGTGTTTCCTGGGCCAGCCAGGTGCTTCCCTACTGTATAGCTTTCCTACAGTTGTCATAACATGGACCACAGTTTGGGTGGCTTAGACAACAGGAACAGGATGCACCTTCGACACATGGCTTGGAAATCTCCTCAGCTAGCTCTCCAAGTTCATTGCTTACACCTTCTACTTTCCATAAAGCAGTAGAACACAACTGGGCCGAGCCCTCTGCTCCTGCTTAATAAGGATCACCTTTCTGACAGTTTCTCATAATCCGTTCCACATTTCTGGTTGAGAACTCACCAGAAGCACCTGTACATTCAAGTTTCTAGCAACGTTCCATTCACGATGCTGTATGCATTCTCTAAGACAGTGGGCATTTTCTCTACAGCTCTCCTCTTTTCTTTCGAGACCCTCACCAGAACTGTCTTTAACACCCACATTTCTACCAATAATTTCTCAAGGCAATCTTGGTTTTTCTAACACGGACCTCAAAACTTCTCCAGGCCTCTACCCATTACCCGATTCTAAAGGTACTTCCACATTTTTAGGTATTTGTTACAGTAACACCCCATTTCCCTGTAGCAAAATCTGTATTAGTTTTCTAGGGCTGCCTTGTGCTTACCGCAGACTGGGCAGCTCAAACAACAGTCTTACTGAGTCTTACTTAGTCTTAACCATCTGCGATGGATAATTTTCTGTGTGACTTTGGGCCACGGGATGCCCAGATATTTGGTCCCACTTTATTCTGAAGGATTACTGTTTTAGATGAGATTACCATTTAAATTGGTAAACCAAGTAAAGCAGATTGCCCACCCTAGTGTGGGTGGGCCGCATCCAACCAGTTGAAGGCCTGAATAGAACAAAAAGACTGGCCTCCCCTGAGCAAGAGAAAATTCCTCCTCCCTGACTGCCTTTGAACCCAGGCATCAGCTTTTTCCTGCCTTCAGACTTGAACTGAAACATCCGCTCTTCCTGGATCTTGAGAAAGGGTCCAGTGTGAACTCAATTTCAGTTTGTACAGAGGTATACGGAGGCAACCAGGTGTTTCAAAGGGAGAATGAAGGAAGAGAGGAGGGAGGAGTGGGGCTCATTAGAGTCAGGGAAGAGCAAAATTCCAAGAGGCAGGGTTGGGGTGGGGGGGCCTCTGGTCCATGTGAAACCCCATTTGGGTTTGCTCTGGTGCTTACTGAAATTAGGTTCCTACCCTTGCACAGAAGCTGGGAGAGGGGACCCTGTCTTTAGGTGTTGGCTGGAGCAAACGATTCAATTCCTTTGGCAGCCTCAAATTTTCTCAGGCAGGCACTTTGAGGGGGTACTAGGGTTATCAGAGGGACATGGCCTTGAGCTGCTAGAAACTATGTCAGTGTTTTGTTCAAGGCCAAGCTGGAGGCCTAGTTGAGAAGTGGGCTCAGAGGAGCCTGGCTAGTTTGGCCAACACGATTAATTCTAACCGGGACCTCTAGAGCAGAATGGCCCTTCAGAGCCATTGTACCCGGAGGGAAGGCCCCCGGCTCTGCGTGACCAGCACTGTGACCTCAGGGCACGGTCACTCTCTCTGCAGAGGCAATTCCTTTCCGTGGACAGCCACCAGCTGCCACGCTCCCCACCACCAGGAAGGCAGCTCTCCGAGGCTCAGCAAGGGTGAGACTCCGCAGCGTGAGAAGTCAATTCTTGCGGCCAGGTGGCAAGAGCTGAACACAAAAATGGCTCCAAAGCTGTTGCAGCTGAAGCTGAGAGGCCTCAAGAGTTCATTCATTTCATCGTCAGCATTGACAGGGCTGGGAGGTCGGCAAAGGCACAGAAGGCCAATGGAACCGCAGTGCGTTCACTTGGTTTCCATGAACGCTGTGAGTTTATTCCCCGCCCGCCCTCCCCCGTGGGGTCCCAGTTCTATCGGCAGGCACCTCATTCATTGACTTCACATTTGTGGTCTTCATTTGTTTTATCTAAAAGTAACGAGGCCTTCGCAACGTCGGTTCCCAATCTTCCTCATGGCGGCGAGGACTTCGAGAGGCAATTAGACTGTGCAGGGGTGTCCCTCTCTTCCCCAGCATGGATCTTAATAAAGGCCCCAGGGATTTTTAGTCTAGCAACAGGATGCAGTCCCTCTGCACCAAGCAGAGAGAGGCGAGCCCCCTTTGCTGATCTTTCATCATCTTGTGGGATCTCACCGGTCATCCAGAACTTATGACAGCAATGCTTGTCCTGACCACCACTAAGTGCAGGAAAGGATTTTGTTTTGTTCTGTTCTGCTTTGTTGTCAGCTTTCATTGTACAGGCATGAATGTGGAGCTCAGTGGGAACCATTTCTTTTAGGATTATTCTAATCCCGGAAGAAAAGCCAACTGCCGTTTGGAGCGTAAAGAAACAAACTTTGACGCTCACTTCACCCAGTTGCAGGAGGCCCCTGTGCGCTGGGGAGCTGCGTTTGTTCAGATCTGGGGGGCTGAGGTCACACGCGGGACCTACTTTCCCTTTCCTCAGTGCACGGAGAATGCACCTGTGCTTCATGGAAGGCCCAGCCCTGTTTCTGAGCTGTTGGGACAGTCAGCCCATATAGTTACTACCCAGCCCCATCATTTTTTTTTTTTCCAGATTAAATCAATTGACAAACAGATTTGATGAGGGGGATTACTGAAGTATTCCCAAGGCTTTCTCCACCTTGCTTTGGTATAGGATATCCCAAAACATATGCCCATCCTCAGTGTCCCCAGAAATTGTCCAGCTTTCAGAGACCCAAGAAAGGACCCAGCAAAGTCTATGTAATCAGTAACCATGTTATATTTCTTGGGGGTGGGGAGGATGAAACTGTGTCTCAAGCGGTATGATACTAAGAGATTATCATTCATTAATCAGAATAAAAGATCAAAGTTGTAGCATTACAAGAAAGTTGGCTCCATTTAGTTGGGAAGTGAATTTAAGGAAAAGTACCTACTTTTTGAATTCGTAGGTCAGAATGACAGGTTGAACTGCAAAATATACACCCTTACTCTATCATTAACCTAACTTCCCAGGTCACTGAGGCACAATGAGGATCTTACCAGTGGCCTGAGGCTGGGAATGAAGTGTTCTTTTTCCTTTCCTAGAGGCACATTTAGAATGCCAGTACTCCACAGCCTGAGTTAGAATCCTGACTCTGCTGTGGTCCCATAAGCAAGTTAACAAACTTCTCTGTGCCTCGGGTTCATCCTCTTTCATGTGGGAATGGGGGTGGCTTCTTGCTCAGGAAGTCGTTTCAGTATGACGAGTTAATGGATGCTGAGTACTTTAGTGACGAGCATAGGGTGAGCAGCCCACAAAGTTAATTTATGATTTCCCTCCTATCTGGGGGGTGGAGGTGTCCCAGGATCAGGGGAGTGGCCTAAGACATCAGCACCTGTGACACACAATAGCTATAGAACAAAACCAGGCCCTGGAGCTGGTGGGCACGTTAATTGCATTTTCTTATTTTCAACATGAGATTTTTACAACTATAATAAAAACTGGGGCTTCTGAGCTCAGCCACCATGGAAGGGTGACATGTAGTATTCAGTGGGTGTTTCAGAAGAGGGGCTGTGTTGCAAGCTCCCTTTTAACTGTACCCGGGGAGTCCAGAGCCCTGAACCAGCTGCCCGCATGTGATTAGCCATGGCCGGTGAACTTGTCAGTGCACAGCCTGGGAGCCAGGGGCTAGGCTGGAAGATCTCGTTCTATCCTCAGGTCTTGGTCTTGGCTCCCTGTTTCAAAGACAAGAGCAGGAAAAGCATTCCTCATTCTTACCACAGGGTGTGTACAAGTGATTAGTGCATTAGTCTTACCTGGCCTTTTTGAAGAAATATGTTGTTTTATTCTCTATATCTTGTCTCCCTAATATCCCCCCTCGGCGTTGGAACAATATCTAGTGGAGTGCACAGAATGAAGAGCCTAGAAGAGCACTTTGGTGTATAACAGAAACTCAATAAATCTGTGTTGAGTGAATAAAGTGTTCAAAGTGCTGAGTAGATGAATCCATGAACCACGGAGGCATTGAGATATATTGTGGGAAAGCACTTAGCTAGCATAATACCTTGCACACAGAAGGTGATAAATAAATGTTTCTTTCTCTTCCTTCCCCTTTTCCTGGCTCTCCTCCCTTCCCACCTTTTCCCCTGGGGCCCACAGGTTTCTGTCGTCCCTTGGGTGCCCGTTGTGGGGAGGCTGAAGCCTGCTCAGCTCTTGGGGTGATTCCTGGGGGGATCCCCAAAGCCCCCAGATAAGCAGCAACTAGGGACCCCACTCAAAGCTGCAATGAAGATGTGACCCCTCAACCCCACAATGGGGTGCTGCTCCTGGCAAGGGCTGGGGGCAGGGCGCCCACTTATTTATTTTTGTCCTTTTCCCAGAATATCTTTTAAATATGATTTCTCCCCGAGTGCACGATTGCCAGGAGCAAAAACCAGGGGAGAGTGAGCAAGGCAATGATGCTGCTCTGCTGTCCCCCCTTCAGCTGCCTCTTTGGGGGCTTTGATAGACCTTAGGAAATGTCCTGGGAAAAGAAAGCCCAAGTAAAGTTTCTTGGGCAAAAGAAACTTTAAAAGAAACTGAAACTTTAAAAGAAGGGAGACTAAAGTTTAAAGAGAACAAAAGGAAACCAGAAATTGCAGTTTCTGGTCTGACCAGTTGCTGAGAGAAAAGCTAGAGGCGGAATATGGGCAGTAACTGAAGGGCGCAGAACAGAGAGAAGTCAAAGCACTCTGGGAAGTATGGAATGAAGGCATTGTGGGAAAGAGAGAAATTGTCTTTCTAAATATTTGTCAGGTGTTGCTTTCTGTACCTCTCCAGATTTGTAAAATGACCCCCAAAGTGTAAGGTATGCGAAGTCAGAGTGAGCCCCATGTCCGTTCCCAGAAATGGGCGGGGAGGGGGGTGCTCTGCCCAGACTCCGAACTCACACTTGCAAGTCAGAAGTGCAGAGAAAATTAGGTTCTTGGCTGTATCTACATCTAATTCGCCTT